>NW_026731776.1:0-400000 GCF_028476545.2 Physella acuta | reverse complement strand
CCTCAGACACCACAGAAATCTGTCCCCTCAGACACCACAGAAATCTGTCCCCTCAGACACCACAGAAATCTGTCCCCTCAGACACCACAGAAATCTGTCCCCTCAGACACCAATCTGTCCCCTCAGACACCACAGGAATCTGTCCCCTCAGACAACACAGTAGTATCGAGTTGGCATGGCTGAACGATATTCCAATGGCGATTATCTACCAGCATCGATCCCACTAGACTTGCACGCTCCAAAATGGCTGCATTACTTTTTAAAGCTGCACGGAAAGTAATCGAATGGACCTAGCATTTAATTAAGCCCCAGGCTTAAAGCAGCAATCAACGTTGACTAATTAAGGCAATTAGGCTCGTACTCTAGCGATAGGATGTTAAAGTGTCGATAGGATCATGAAGCGCTTGGAGTCAGGTTTGTACACATTGTCTCAGGGAGGTTCGTACACATTGTCTCAGGGAGTCAGGTTTGTACACAACGTCTCAGGGAGTCAGGTTTGTACACATTGTCTCAGGGAGGTTCGTACACATTGTCTCAGGGAGTCAGGTTTGTACACAACGTCTCAGGGAGTCAGGTTTGTACACATTGTCTCAGGGAGGTTCGTACACATTGTCTCAGGGAGTCAGGTTTGTACACAACGTCTCAGGGAGTCAGGTTTGTACACATTGTCTCAGGGAGTCAGGTTTGTACACATTGTCTCAGGGAGTCAGGTTTGTACACATTGTCTCAGGGAGTCAGGTTTGTACACATTGTCTCAGGGAGTCAGGTTTGTACACATTGTCTCAGGGAGTCAGGTTTGTACACATTGTCTCAGGGAGTCAGGTTTGTACACATTGTCTCAGGGAGTCAGGTTTGTACACATTGTCTCAGGGAGTCAGGTTTGTACACATTGTCTCAGGGAGTCAGGTTTGTACACATTGTCTCAGGGAGTCAGGTTTGTACACATCGTCTCAGGGAGTCAGGTTTGTACACATTGTCTCAGGGAGTCAGGTTTGTACACATTGTCTCAGGGAGTCAGGTTTGTACACATTGTCTCAGGGAGTCAGGTTTGTACACATTGTCTCAGGGAGTCAGGTTTGTACACATCGTCTCAGGGAGTCAGGTTTGTACACATTGTCTCAGGGAGTCAGGTTTGTACACATCGTCTCAGGGAGTCAGGTTTGTACACATTGTCTCAGGGAGTCAGGTTTGTACACATTGTCTCAGGGAGTCAGGTTTGTACACATTGTCTCAGGGAGTCAGGTTTGTACACATTGTCTCAGGGAGTCAGGTTTGTACACATTGTCTCAGGGAGTCAGGTTTGTACACATTGTCTCAGGGAGTCAGGTTTGTACACATTGTCTCAGGGAGTCAGGTTTGTACACATTGTCTCAGGGAGTCAGGTTTGTACACATTGTCTCAGGGAGTCAGGTTTGTACACATTGTCTCAGCCAGATTAATACAAATATAAAACACATCTTTCCAGCACTTCTCCCATGTACAACCCACAACACATCCCACAACACATCCCACAACACATCCCACAACACATCCCACAACACATCCCACAACACATCCCACAACACATCCCACAACACATCCAACAACACATCCCACAACACATCACACAACACATCCCACAACACATCCCACAACACATCCCACAACACATCCCACAACACATCCCACAACACATCACACAACACATCCCACAACACATCCCATAACACATCCCACAACACATCCCACAACACATCCCACATCCCACAACACATCCCACAACACATCCCACAGCACATCCAACAAAACATCCGGCAACACATCACACAACACATCCCACAACACATCCCACAACTCATCCAACAATAACTTCTGGTAATTCTTGAGCTAGTCGTTTTATTAACGTTTACTAGTTAGGGTTGCTATGACAACGACTTCTAAAGAAACCTTTTAAAACGTCCCATTAACCAAAAAAAAAGCTAATAAAGGAGGTTGACTATAAACGTTAATATATTGGCATCTACATGTAAGGATTCAACATTCATAACACGATTACACCAGGCTTTAGATCTACCCACGTAGCACACAGATACATGACGTCATCACAAATGGTTTTACAGAGCACAGATACATGACGTCATTACACCAGGCTTTACAGAGCACAGATACATGACGTCATCACACCAGGCCTTACATAGACATATGTAGAGCATATAGGTCCTCGTGTATCTGGATATGTGCACGTTGTATGTAGGTCTTATGTTGAACCTACATACAACGTGCACTTATCCAGATACACAAGAACGCGCACCCGAGCATATATATATATATATATATATATATATATATATATATATATATATATATATTTGGGGTGACACCATGGCAACAAAAATTATAAATATACCTAAATAGCTAGGCTTTTTTCCTGTTTAATTAACAACTAATTAGACTTAAATGTACTTTTGATTCCAGATATATTTCTTCCGGATGGGGGAGGGGGTGATACCAAGACAGAGACTTGTTTATATCAAAGAAAAATATCCTTTCTCGAGTCGGTTAAATGACTGATGATAGATACACACATGGTCTCTACGTATTCCGCTCTCTGCAGGCCAACTTACAGAAGAGGAATGGCACCAGACAACTGAAGAGGTTGAGATATTCTGGTATCTAAGTTTTACACCTAACCGAAACTGGGGTGACACCAAGATGAAAAAAAAAACTTACTAATTTGACAAGGAAAACAATGGTTTGATATTATACAAGTACTCATTTTCTCAAAAAGTAATATATATGTAGAGAGAGAGAGAGAGAGAGGGGGGGGGGGGGGGGAGAGAAAGAGAATGTGTGGATGGGTGTGTACAATATCTGGTCATTGATGAAGTAGAGTTCGTATGTTTCTTGACTTCGGCATCTGAGGTGGGTGGGCTCAGAGACGTCCTACTGTCACTAGTCCGAACCGACATCTGAACTCGAGACTTTCTTGCTATCAGCCAAACGCTCTACCATTCGACCACGCCGTCCCACGAAATGTTACAGAAACGTAGAGAACGATTGAATCGAGCACCAAGTCACCTTGACCTACGTCTAGTGCACGTGGTTCGGTGAGCCTGTCTGTGTTGCCTGCATTCAGTGCTTGTTTACGCTTGATAATTGATCGATTTTAATCAATGTCAATTGATTTTTTGGCATCCTTTGCCTTTTCCGGGACCGATACGAAAAAGTTGAACAATTATCTTTTATTTTTGTTCTTGCATGTTGTCGACAGAATAAGAGTTGGTAGGAATAAAGTATGTATAACACCGAATGGCTAACCCACAGGACCTATCGCTAAAACCCAACCATATAGTGTCAGTGTGTACATGACACATCAAATGGAGACACACTTTATTAACACACGTTGTTGCTGCATGTGTCACAACAACACAGCTGACTCTAAAAATAGATTACTTTACTCACTCATCCCAGGAAGCCTGGCCAGTGCTCACCCCGCCAAATTGGCTCCCGCTAAGAACGGCCGTTTGAAGAAATTTCCAGCGCCCCAAAGGTCGGATGTAGGCGAGGCGTTAAGCAAGAGAAGCGGCCATAAATATTTGATGCTCGCCCTGTCTCGTGCCAGAAGCTGCCTCAAGTTTTAATTGCATTATTTCAGTCCTGGCCAGGTGACCTGTCGTCTGTCGGACTGCCTGGCCAACTGACCTACCACCCGTGAGACTTCCTGGCCAACTGACCTACCACCCGTGAGACTTCCTGGCCAACTGACCTGCCATCTATTGGACTTCCTGGCCAACTGACCTACCACCCGTGAGACTACCTGGCCAACTGACCTATCACCCGTGAGACTTCCTGGCCAACTGACCTACCACCCGTGAGACTTCCTGGCCAACTGACCTGCCATCTATTGGACTTCCTGGCCAACTGACCTACCACCCGTGAGACTACCTGGCCAACTGACCTATCACCCGTGAGACTTCCTGGCCAACTGACCTACCACCCATGAGACTTCCTGGCCAACTGACCTACCACCCGTGAGACTACCTGGCTAACTGACCTACCACCCGTGAGACTTCCTGGCCAACTGACCTACCACCCATGAGACTATCTGGCCAACTGACCTACCACCCGTGAGACTACCTGGCCAACTGACCTACCACCCGTGAGACTACCTGGCCAACTGACCAGCCATCTATTGGACTTCCTGGCCAACTGACCTACCACCCGTGAGACTTCCTGGCCAACTGACCTACCACCCATGAGACTTCCTGGCCAACTGACCTACCACCCGTGAGACTTCCTGGCCAACTGACCTACCACCGGGGAGACTTCCTGGCCAACTGACCTACCACACGTGAGACTTCCTGGCCAACTGACCTACCACCGGGGAGACTTCCTGGCCAACTGACCTACCACACGTGAGACTTCCTGGCCAACTGACCTACCACCCATGAGACTTCCTGGCCAACTGACCTGCCACCGGTGAGACATCCTGGCCAACTGACCTACCACCCATGAGACTTCCTGGCCAACTGACCTACCACCCGTGAGACTTCCTGGCCAACTGACCTACCACCCGTGAGACTTCCTGGCCAACTGACCTACCACCCATGAGACTTCCTGGCCAACTGACCTGCCATCACGCAAAACCCAATCGATATTCCCGGGAGTGACGGTTCGAGTATGCGGAATTTTCTCGTATTTGTAGGCACGTACCTCGGTACAGTTGATCTAATGTGTCAGAACATGCGGAGTAGATGTTTTAACCAGTCAAATCACGGTTTATTGGTTATAAATACTCGGACTTTTGACACGCTAGTTACACCTGCTATTCTCTAGCCTGTTATCCCCTAATCTGTTACCCTCTAACCTGTTACCCTCTAACCTGTTACCCTCTAACCTGTTACCCTCTAACCTGTTACCCTCTAACCTGTTACCCTCTAACCTGTTACCCTCTAGCCTGTTACCCTCTAACCTGTTACCCTCTAACCTGTTACCCTCTACCCTGTTACCCTCTAACCTGTTACCCTCTAACCTGTTACCCTCTAACCTGTTACCCTCTAACCTGTTACCCTCTAACCCGTTACCCTCTAACCTGATACCCTCTAACCTGTTACCCTCTAACCTGTTACCCCCTAACCTGTTAACCTCTAACCTGTTACCCTCTACCCTCTACCCTGTAACCCTCTAACCTGTTACCCTCTAACCTGTTACCCTCTACCCTGTTACCCTCTAACCTGTTACCCTCTAACCTGTTACCCTCTAACCTGTTACCCCCTAACCTGTTAACCTCTAACCTGTTACCCTCTACCCTCTACCCTGTTACCCTCTAACCTGTTACCCTCTAACCTGTTACCCTCTACCCTGTTACCCTCTAACCTGTTACCCCCTAACCTGTTAACCTCTAACCTGTTACCCTCTACCCTCTACCCTGTTACCCTCTAACCTGTTACCCTCTAACCGGTTACCCTCTAACCTGATACCCTCTAACCTGTTACCCTCTAACCTGTTACCCTCTAACCTGTTACCCTCTAACCCGTTACCCTCTAACCTGATACCCTCTAACCTGTTACCCTCTAGCCTAACCCTTAAAATAATGCCCTAAAATAACTGCTAGGATGAGACGGAGACCGACCTAGCAATTCCCTGAACTTGTCACACTTTTTGACTTAATGTCAACTTGTCACTCTCCACTTTCATATTTCGCTCCCTTTAATCAAGTTATCAATAGTTCTCTGACAGGGGAGGTAAGAATTATAGTTAATAGAATAAGGGAGCTAAATATAACAGTTAAACTAAAATGGGAGGTAAGAATAACAGTAAACTTCAAGAATAGTTAAAATTAAAGGTACATTTATCTGAACTGCAAATGTGTTTGTTTATTCTTAATCAATAAACCATGATTGATGAATGTGTCAGCTAATTATAAGTTAATTATGTGTCAATTAACGTAGTTTGACCACCTTTAGTTAATTACCCATAAAATTCGGCAAACATCATTGACCAATTAACATGCGAAGATTTAACCACCATAAAATAATAATATAAAAACTAGATCAACTGATGAACGAAGAAATCGCTTGAGGGTTTTGGTAATGACACATTTCCTGGCCCCAATTCTTCTAACCCTAATGGGAGACTACATGTACATTTTATTTCCATTTTTGATTACCTGAAGTGCAAACAACAAATTAAAAGATTGAATTGAATGCGGTCTAAAATCATGTAGACCGTTGGGGAGTAAATCGGAAGAAAAGAGAGGCTGAATGTGCTAGGGGCCCTAACTCTGGTCGACTAGGACAGGGGCCTACACTCTGGTCGACTAGGACAGGGGCCGTCACTCTGGCTTACTAGGACAGGGGCCTTCACTCTGGTCGACTAGGACAGGGGCCTTCACTCTCGTCGACTAGGACAGGGGCCGTCACTCTGGCTGACTAGGACAGGGGCCCTAACTCTGGTCGACTAGGACAGGGGCCTTCACTCTGGTCGACTTGGGGCCTTCACTCTGGTCGACTAGGACAGGGGCCTTCACTCTAGTCAACTAGGACAGGGGCCTTCACTCTAGTCGACTAGGACAGGGGCCTACACTCTGGTCGACTAGGACAGGGGCCTTCACTCTGGTCGACTAGGACAGGGGCCTTCACTCTGGCTGACTAGGACAGGGGCCTTCACTCTGGTCGACTAGGACAGGGGCCTTCACTCTAGTCAACTAGGACAGGGGCCTTCACTCTAGTCGACTAGGACAGGGGCCTACACTCTGGTCGACTAGGACAGGGGCCTTCACTCTGGTCGACTAGGACAGGGGCCTTCACTCTAGTCGACTAGGACAGGGGCCTACACTCTGGTCGACTAGGACAGGGGCCTTCACTCTGGTCGACTAGGACAGGGGCCTTCACTCTGGCTGACTAGGACAGGGGCCTTCACTCTGGCTGACTAGGACAGGGGCCTTCACTCTGGTCGACTTGGACAGGGGCCTTCACTCTGGCTGACTAGGACAGGGGCCTTCACTCTGGTCGACTTGGACAGGGGCCTTCACTCTGGCTGACTAGGACAGGGGCCTTCACTCTGGCTGACTAGGACAGGGGCCTTCACTCTGGTCGACTTGGACAGGGGCCTTCACTCTGGCTGACTAGGACAGGGGCCTTCACTCTGGCTGACTAGGACAGGGGCCTTCACTCTGGGCGACTTGGACAGGAAAATAGCATCGTTAAGCGAAAGCTAAAAACTGTCTCAATTGTAGGCCATCTTGTTTTAATTCATCCATCAGAGGCAAATGGCGGGGAGGGGTGGGATGTCAACCACGGGGGCATTCAGGGCGGGGAGGGTGGCCTCTATGGAGGGGTGGGGCTAGGCGGGGACAGGAAAATCGGAAATAGTACGTGTGGTGTAGAGAGCGGAGGAAAAAGTTAGAAAATTGCATATTTAGACGGGCGAAGATGGAGAGAAAGGGATGGAAAAAAACAGAACAGACATTTTAGATCGAACCCTTACAAGAGACAGGGGGAGGGGGTAACGAGGAGATGAATGGAAGCGGTCAGTGATATTGAAGGTGGGGGAGGGTGGGGTGCTGGTGAGGTGGGACTGGGTAAATGAAAGAAGTGAAGATATTGTGTAAGAGATATCGGCATAAAGAAAGCGAAATAAGTGGATTAGACGCTTTGATTTGCGGAGAATCCCCTCAACACAAATGGCGTTATGTCAGGAAGAGCTTACAGTTCAGTGGTACTGGACTTCAGGGGGTAGGACATTTAGTTGGTCCTTCAGGAAGACATTATTTTGTCGTTCGGTGAGACATTTACTTTGTCCTTCAATAATTCATTTACTTTGTCCTTCAATAATTCATTTACTTTGTCCTTCGGTAGGACATTTACTTTGTCCTTCAATAATTCATTTACTTTGTCCTTCAATAATTCATTTACTTTGTCCTTCGGTAGGACATTTACTTTGTCCTTCAATAATTCATTTACTTTGTCCTTCAATAATTCACTTACTTTGTCCTTCAATAATTCATTTACTTTGTCCTTCAATAATTCATTTACCTTGTCCTTCAATAATTCATTTACTTTGTCCTTCAATAATTCATTTACTTTGTCCTTCAATAATTCATTTACTTTGTCCTTCAATAATTCATTTACTTTGTCCTTCAATAATTCATTTACTTTGTCCTTCGGTAAAACATTTACTTTGTACTTCGGTAGGACATTTACTTTGTCCTTAAGTAGGAAATTAAAATACGATTTTCAGCTTGTATTTGGAATAAAACTGGCGCGATATTAGTCTCATTCAGAAAACAGCTCCCACAACTATGTGTCTACAGCTCCCACAGATGTGTGTCTACAGCTCCCACAACTATGTGTCTACAGCTCCCACAACTATGTGTCTACAGCTCCCACAACTATGTGTCTTCAGCTCCCACAGCTGTGTGTCTACAGCTCCTACAGATGCTTGTCTACAGCTGCCAAAACTATGTGTCTACAGCTCCCACAGATGTGTGTCTACAGCTCCCACAACTATGTGTCTACAGCTCCCACAGATGTGTGTCTACAGCTCCCACAACTATGTGTCTACAGCTCCCACAACTATGTGTCTACAGCTCCCACTACTATGTGTCTACAGCTCCCACAACTATGTGTCTACAGCTCCCACAACTATGTGTCTACAGCTCCCACAGATGTGTGTCTACAGCTCCCACAGCTATGTGTCTACAGCTCCCACAGATGTGTGTCTACATCTCCCACATCTATGTGTCTACAGCTCCCACAACTATGTGTCTACAGCTCCCACAGATGTGTGTCTACAGCTCCCACTACTATGTGTCTACAGCTCCCACAGATGTGTGTTTACAGCTCCCACAACTATGTGTCTACAGCTCCCACAGCTGTGTGTCTACAGCTCCCACAACTATGTGTCTACAGCTCCCACAACTATGTGTCTACAGCTCCCACAGATGTGTGTCTACAGCTCCCACAACTATGTGTCTACAGCTCCCACAACTATGTGTCTACAGCTCCCACAGATGTGTGTCTACAGCTCCCACAGCTATGTGTCTACAGCTCCCACAGATGTGTGTCTACATCTCCCACATCTATGTGTCTACAGCTCCCACAACTATGTGTCTACAGCTTCCACAGATGTGTGTCTACAGCTCCCACTACTATGTGTCTACAGCTCCCACAGATGTGTGTCTACATCTCCCACAACTATGTGTCTAAAGCTCCCACAGCTGTGTGTCTACAGCTCCCACAACTATGTGTCTACAGCTCCCACAACTATGTGTCTACAGCTCCCACAGATGTGTGTCTACAGCTCCCACAACTATGTGTCTACAGCTCCCACAACTATGTGTGTACAGCTCCCACAGATGTGTGTCTACAGCTCCCACAACTATGTGTCTACAGCTCCCACAACTATGTGTCTACAGCTCCCACAGATATGTGTCTACAGCTCCCACAACTATGTGTCTACAGCTCCCACAACTATGTGTCTACAGCTCCCACAGATGTGTGTCTACAGCTCCCACAACTATGTGTCTACAGCTCCCACAACTATGTGTCTACAGCTCCCACAACTATGTGTCTTCAGCTCCCACAGCTGTGTGTCTACAGCTCCTACAGATGCTTGTCTACAGCTGCCAAAACTATGTGTCTACAGCTCCCACAGATGTGTGTCTACAGCTCCCACAACTATGTGTCTACAGCTCCCACAGATGTGTGTCTACAGCTCCCACAACTATGTGTCTACAGCTCCCACAACTATGTGTCTACAGCTCCCACAACTATGTGTCTACAGCTCCCACAACTATGTGTCTACAGCTCCCACAACTATGTGTCTACAGCTCCCACAGATGTGTGTCTACAGCTCCCACAGCTATGTGTCTACAGCTCCCACAGATGTGTGTCTACATCTCCCACATCTATGTGTCTACAGCTCCCACAACTATGTGTCTACAGCTCCCACAGATGTGTGTCTACAGATCCCACTACTATGTGTCTACAGCTCCCACAGATGTGTGTCTACAGCTCCCACAACTATGTGTCTACAGCTCCCACAGCTGTGTGTCTACAGCTCCCACAACTATGTGTCTACAGCTCCCACAGATGTGTGTCTACAGCTCCCACAACTATGTGTCTACAGCTCCCACAACTATGTGTCTACAGCTCCCACAACTATGTGTCTACAGCTCCCACAACTATGTGTCTACAGCTCCCACAACTATGTGTCTACAGCTCCCACAGATGTGTGTCTACAGCTCCCACAACTATGTGTCTACAGCTCCCACAACTATGTGTCTACAGCTCCCACAGATGTGTGTCTACAGCTCCCACAGCTATGTGTCTACAGCTCCCACAGATGTGTGTCTACATCTCCCACATCTATGTGTCTACAGCTCCCACAACTATGTGTCTACAGCTTCCACAGATGTGTGTCTACAGCTCCCACTACTATGTGTCTACAGCTCCCACAGATGTGTGTCTACAGCTCCCACAACTATGTGTCTAAAGCTCCCACAGCTGTGTGTCTACAGCTCCCACAACTATGTGTCTACAGCTCCCACAACTATGTGTCTACAGCTCCCACAGATGTGTGTCTACAGCTCCCACAACTATGTGTCTACAGCTCCCACAACTATGTGTGTACAGCTCCCACAGATGTGTGTCTACAGCTCCCACAACTATGTGTCTACAGCTCCCACAACTATGTGTCTACAGCTCCCACAGATATGTGTCTACAGCTCCCACAACTATGTGTCTACAGCTCCCACAACTATGTGTCTACAGCTCCCACAGATGTGTGTCTACAGCTCCCACAACTATGTGTCTACAGCTCCCACAACTATGTGTCTACAGCTCCCACAACTATGTGTCTTCAGCTCCCACAGCTGTGTGTCTACAGCTCCTACAGATGCTTGTCTACAGCTGCCAAAACTATGTGTCTACAGCTCCCACAGATGTGTGTCTACAGCTCCCACAACTATGTGTCTACAGCTCCCACAGATGTGTGTCTACAGCTCCCACAACTATGTGTCTACAGCTCCCACAACTATGTGTCTACAGCTCCCACAACTATGTGTCTACAGCTCCCACAACTATGTGTCTACAGCTCCCACAACTATGTGTCTACAGCTCCCACAGATGTGTGTCTACAGCTCCCACAGCTATGTGTCTACAGCTCCCACAGATGTGTGTCTACATCTCCCACATCTATGTGTCTACAGCTCCCACAACTATGTGTCTACAGCTCCCACAGATGTGTGTCTACAGATCCCACTACTATGTGTCTACAGCTCCCACAGATGTGTGTCTACAGCTCCCACAACTATGTGTCTACAGCTCCCACAGCTGTGTGTCTACAGCTCCCACAACTATGTGTCTACAGCTCCCACAACTATGTGTCTACAGCTCCCACAGATGTGTGTCTACAGCTCCAACAACTATGTGTCTACAGCTCCCACAGATGTGTGTCTACAGCTCCCACAGATGTGTGTCTACAGCTCCCACAGATGTGTGTCTACAGCTCCCACAACTGTGTGTCTACATCTCACACAGATGTGTGTCTACAGCTCCCACAACTGTGTGTCTACAGCTCCCACAGATGTGTGTCTACAGTTCCCACAACTATGTGTCTACAGCTCCCACAGATGTGTGTCTACAGCTGCCACAGATGTGTGTCTACAGCTCCCACAGATGTGTGTCTACAGCTCCCACAGATGTGTGTCTACAGTTCCCACAACTATGTGTCTACAGCTCCCACAGATGTGTGTCTACAGCTCCCACAGATGTGTGTCTACAGCTCCCACAGATGTGTGTCTACAGCTCCCACAGATGTGTGTCTACAGCTCCCACAGATGTGTGTCTACAGCTCCCACTACTATGTGTCTACAGCTCCCACAGCTGTGTGTCTACAGCTCCCACAGCTGTGTGTCTACAGCTCCCACAGCTGTGTGTCTATAGCTCCCACAGATGTGTGTCTACAGCTCCCACAGCTGTGTGTCTACAGCTCCCACAGCTGTGTGTCTACAGCTCCCACAGATGTGTGTCTACAGCTCCCACAGTTGTGTGTCTACAGCTTCCACAGCTGTGTCTACAGCTCCCATAGATGTGTGTCTACAGTTCACACAACTATGTGTCTACAGCTCCCACAGATGTGTGTCTACAGCTCCAACAGATGTGTGTCTACAGCTCCCACAACTATGTGTCTACAGCTCCCACAGATGTGTGTCTACAGCTCCCACAGATGTGTGTCTACAGCTCCCACAGATGTGTGTCTACAGCTCCCACAGATGTGTGTCTACAGCTCCCACAACTATGTGTCTAACAGCTCCCACAACTATGTGTCTACAGCTCCCACAACTATGTGTCTACAGCTCCCACAACTATGTGTCTACAGCTCCCACAGATGTGTGTCTACAGCTCCCACAGCTGTGTGTCTACAGCTCCCACAGATGTGTGTCTACAGCTTCCACTTTTGTCGACGACTCCAAAATGTCCACGACTTCCAAAAGTCTCACGGCTCCCAAACGTCCACGGCGCCCCCTAAATGTCCACGGCTCCCAAATTCACGGCTCCCAAATGTCCACGGCTCCCAAATGTCTCACGGCTCCCAAAAGTCCCACGGCTGCCACCAAACAGGTCGATAATCTGTGCGTAAAGAAAAATGGCGTGAAATAGCGTCCTAGTATTGTGTATGTGTGCGTGTCTATGTGTATGTGTTGCTATGTGTGTGTCTTTGGGTTAGTGTGTATGTGTGTATGCATATGCGAGAGTACTTGTGCGTGTGTGTAAATTAATTATCGGTCTGATTCCATTAGGTCTGACAGAAATAGCCAGCCAATGAATTTCTGAGCTGAAGGATAAGAACTATACAGTAGGTCTGTGGGCTTCCTCCTAGGATCCAATTAGAAACGTTTTTTTTTCCTCATTAAAAAACCACCAGCGCTTCTATGGATTGTTTTGTCTTGTTTCGTTTGTTAGGCTAACCACGGGTAGCACTGACAGGACTTTAGGGGGGGGGTGACATAGCTAGACTAGACGACAGTGGGGAGAGGTCAAACTTGGACCAGTGGGGAGAGGTCAAACTTGGACCAGTGGGGAGAGGTCAAACTTGGACCAGTGGGGAGAGGTCAAACTGGGACCAGAAACTACCCCGTCCCACACCCCTCACACTATGTTGGCCGGGTGGCTCCTGAACCGAAAAGTCTTTCCTAAATATTGGCCAAAAGTACTTCATAAATATTTTTTGTTTACTGTTAATGCATGTTGTCTGTATCTGTTGTCTGTATCTGTTGTCTGTGTCTGTGTCTGCCCTTGGTGTCTAAGCTGTGCGCTACGAATGGTGTCTAAGTTTTTTGCTACGAATGGTGTCTAAGCTGTGCGCTACGAATGGTGTCTAAGCTGTGCGCTACGAATGGTGTCTAAGTTTTTTGCTACGAATGGTGTCTAAGTTGTGCGCTACGAATGGTGTCTAAGCTGTGCGCTACGAATGGTGTCTAAAGACAAAGCTTTTCACATCTGCAGCTGACATTCCGACAGAGATTTTTTTCAGAGGACAACTTTCTTTTTATCTCCAATGTCAAGGTCACCAGACAGACGGGATCAGTCGTGACGTCACATCCTTCTGCTCGCCCGTCATAATCAATGAGGGCAGCCATGGTTGGATGTGTGTGCATGGGAAACACGCTGGACACACTGCCCAGTCACGTGGGTACATCTACACAACAGGGGCAACAACCCATTATCTAGGACATTGGGTTTTGTTTGTGGATAGGGGTGGGCTAGGGAGGAATGTTGGAATCTTACATTTATAGAAAGGGGTGGGCTAGGATGGAATGTTGGAATCTTACATTTATAGAAAGGGGTGGGCTAAAATGGAATGTTGGAATCTTACATTTATAGAAAGGGGTGGGCTAGGATGGAATGTTGGAATCTTACATTTATAGAAAGGGGTGGGCTAAAATGGAATGTTGGAATCTTACATTTATAGAAAGGGGTGGGCTAGGATGGAATGTTGGAATCTTACATTTATAGAAAGGGGTAGGCTAAAATGGAAGGTTTGAATCTTACATTTATAGAAAGGGGTAGGCTAAAATGGAATGTTGGAATCTTACATTTATAGAAAGGGGTAGGCTAAAATGGAATGTTGGAATCTTACATTTATAGAAAGGGGTGGGCTAGGATGGAATGTTGGAATCTTACATTTATAGAAAGGGGTAGGCTAAAATGGAATGTTGGAATATTACATTTATACTGTGGGCTATGATGGAATGTTGTAATCTAATATTTATAGAAACTGCTCCACGAGGAATTGTAAATTTTACGAAAACTTTTTGGCTAATTAGGTTAACAATGTTTACATTTTTGCTGCTACTTGGAATGGGATTAGCTAACCTGAATAATACAATATTGAATGTTTTAAACATAATATTATAAACAGGTATCGAAAACATTCAAATCGATAAGCTTTAAAAATGCGCTGAAAATAAGAAAATAAAACAAATTTGCTTTCTATAATAAAAGCACTGTTCGTCAATATGTAGGCCTATACTGGATTTCACGAAGGATCAATGCTTTTATTTAAGGAAGCAAATCAATTTACTTTCTTTTTTCCTCGTGTAAACGCTAGTAGTAAAACTTGTTACCCCCTTTTGCTACTGAATTTAGTAATCTTTAAATAAATTAAATTTTTAATGATAAATCTGAAGCAGGGGCGGAACTACAGTGCCGCCAGACCCCGCAATGCGGGGGGGCCCACGCCATTTAGGGGCCCATGGCCGACCATAAAAAATTGTTATAGTTAAAAAAAAAATTCTTGCATTTTTGACTTAATGTTTGTTTTGTAAAAAAGATTACCGTAGCTGCGGTTGGATTATCTTTATTCTATAGACACCACCCCTTGGTCATTTTTCCTTCGTTTTTAAACCACTGTGAAAGCCGAGTCCTCTTTCTCCTACAATCAAACTTATCAAACTTATAGATAAGCAAACGTTCAAACCACTTCCATGACTTATTTCCCTTTTTAAAATAGTCAAATAGTGATTAATAGTGATGCTCATAAGCCTCTTTTTAATAGATTTGTATTAAACAAATTAAAAAGCAATTACTTCTCTTTATTATTATTTGTTTATAAATTACTATCTAAAGAATGACACTGTATAAAAAGAAAATGTATTTCAAATTTATAAAATAAATACAAAAAAACATATAAATAAACACGACACGAGACACCATTATTTACAGAAAGCTTTCATGTTTTATATTCTTTTGACCTATATGATGTTAGAGATCTTGCGGAAGACATAATATAAAATTAATTTTCACAAAACAGACTGATTCACTTATGCACATGATGTTGTAATTTGTTTTAATTAAAAAAAAACAAATACGTATTTCTCAAAACACGAACAGGTCAGCAACAAGTATCCTATGTTCGTATTTTGTGTTTGAGTATATATATATATATATATATATATATATATATATATATATATATATATATATATATATATATATATATATATATATATATACATACACATATATAGGCCTATATATTTATATGGGGGGGGCCTAAAAAATTTTTTTGCGGGGTGGCCCCTTTTTTCTAGTTCCGCCACTGATCTGAAGTCTAATTTGACTTAACATTAGATATTCTTGCATTGTCTTCTGAGACGAACGTGTATAAAAAAAAAATAGCTGCATTAGAAGGGGCTCTAATTTGATTTATTTATTAATTTTGATTTGTTACGAACCTGCATTAATGACAATGTAAAAATCTCATTTTTAATCTAGTTAGATATACAATTAGTCATCAAAATTTGATTTTAAAATATTTAAATTTAGTCACAAAAGGACAATAACAACATGCGTCATCTCTAGCGATGACTCGATTATCCTGTTTCCAACGGTCAAATGTTTGTCACGGACGGTTGATTTCCATGGGCGTCAAGAAGGGGCGCTAATATCGATTTAATTCAGAATAAACTACGAAAAAAGGAAATCATTTTTAAAAATATAAAAAATAATCTAAGGTAACATTAAGGGCATTAGTATCAGGTAGCGATACCGACACTAGTGGACGACAACGATACCAGCATTAGTTATCGGTAACGGTACCGATCCAAGTGAACGGCAATGATACCAGCATTGGTTAACAGTAATGATAGTGATACTATCATTACTTTGAATGTAACGATGCCAGCACATAACAGTATCAATGCCGTCCATATAAAACAACACCCGCACCTAGCAGCTCCAGTGTTGGGTGTTTGAAGTAAAACGTTAGGATGAGATACAATTGTTTTTATTGTGTGAAACGACCCCCCCTTCCCCCCCCCCCCCCCACCCCGCCGGTCCCGTCCCACAAAACCACCCCACTGGTCAATGTCATAACGAAACAACAACATGTTTGTCTGACCACCAACAAAGAGGTTTTACCACACTAGGACAGACTTTATCAACCTTAGGGGAGGGGGGGGGGAGATGGCCAGACTCTATCAACCTTAGGGTAGGGGAGATTACGGCTGGTAGAAAACGACCGGATATTAACGTCCTAAAACTGGGTCATTGCCGGTTGGTCAGATGTGAAAACAAATTTATCGCTTGATTTTGTTTTTGTTATGTCTAAACAAATTTATCGCTTGATTTTGTTTTTGTTATGTCTAAACAAATTTATCGCTTGATTTTGTTTTGTCTAAACAAATTTATCGCTTGATTTTGTTTTTGTTATGTCTAAACAAATTTATCGCTTGATTTTGTTATGTCTAAACAAATTTATCGCTTATTTTTGTTATGTCTAAACAAATTTATCGCTTGATTTTGTTTTTGTTATGTCTAAACAAATTTATCGCTTAATTTTGTTTTTGTTATGTCTAAACAAATTTATCGCTTGATTTTGTTTTTGTTATGTCTAAACAAATTTATCGCTTGATTTTGTTTTTGTTATGTCTAAACAAATTTATCGCTTGATTTTGTTATGTCTAAACAAATTTATCGCTTGATTTTGTTTTTGTTATGTCTAAACAAATTTATCGCTTGATTTTGTTTTTGTTATGTCTAAACAAATTTATCGCTTGATTTTGTTTTTGTTATGTCTTAACAAATTTATCGCTTGATTTTGTTTTTGTTATGTCTAAACAAATTTATCGCTTGATTTTGTTTTTGTTATGTCTAAACAAATTTATCGCTTGATTTTGTTATGTCTAAACAAATTTATCGCTTGATTTTGTTCTTGTTATGTCTAAACAAATTTATCGCTTGATTTTGTTTTTGTTATGTCTAAACAAATTTATCGCTTGATTTTGTTCTTGTTATGTCTAAACAAATTTATCGCTTGATTTTGTTTTTGTTATGTCTAAACAAATTTATCGCTTGATTTTGTTTTGTCTAAACAAATTTATCGCTTGTTTTTGTTATGTATAAACACATTTTTCGCTTGATTTTGTTTTGTGTAAACAAATGTATCGCTTGATTTTGTTTTTGGTATGTCTAAACAAATTTATCGATTGATTTTGTTTTTGTTATGTCTAAACAAATTTATCGCTTGATTTTGCTATGTCTAAACAAATTTATCGCTTGATTTTGTTTTTATTATGTCTAAACAAATTTATCGCTTGATTTTGTTTTTGTTAAGTATAAGCAAATTTATCGCTTGATTTTGTTTTTGTTATGTCTAAACAAATTTATCGCTTGATTTTGTTTTTGTTAAGTATAAGCAAATTTATCGCTTAATTTTGTTTTTGTTATGTCTAAACAAATTTATCGCTTGATTTTGTTTTTGTTATGTCTAAACAAATTTATCGCTTGATTTTGTTTTTGTTATGTCTAAACAAATTTATCGCTTGATTTTGTTTTTGTTATGTCTAAACAAATTTATCGCT
Source organism: Physella acuta (assembly GCF_028476545.2). NCBI lineage: Eukaryota > Metazoa > Mollusca > Gastropoda > Physidae > Physella > Physella acuta. The sequence continues at coordinate 382,152 of NW_026731776.1, read as the reverse complement.
TGATTTTGTTTTTGTTATGTCTAAACAAATTTATCGCTTGATTTTGCTATGTCTAAACAAATTTATCGCTTGATTTTGTTCTTGTTATGTCTAAACAAATTTATCGCTTGATTTTGTTTTTGTTATGTCTAAACAAATTTATCGCTTGATTTTGTTCTTGTTATGTCTAAACAAATTTATCGCTTGATTTTGTTTTTGTTATGTCTAAACAAATTTATCGCTTGATTTTGTTTTGTCTAAACAAATTTATCGCTTGTTTTTGTTATGTATAAACACATTTTTCGCTTGATTTTGTTTTGTGTAAACAAATGTATCGCTTGATTTTGTTTTTGGTATGTCTAAACAAATTTATCGATTGATTTTGTTTTTGTTATGTCTAAACAAATTTATCGCTTGATTTTGCTATGTCTAAACAAATTTATCGCTTGATTTTGTTTTTATTATGTCTAAACAAATTTATCGCTTGATTTTGTTTTTGTTAAGTATAAGCAAATTTATCGCTTGATTTTGTTTTTGTTATGTCTAAACAAATTTATCGCTTGATTTTGTTTTTGTTAAGTATAAGCAAATTTATCGCTTGATTTTGTTTTTGTTATGTCTAAACAAATTTATCGCTTGATTTTGTTTTTGTTATGTCTAAACAAATTTATCGCTTTATTTTGTTGTTGTTATGTCTAAACAAATTTATCGCTTGATTTTGCTATGTCTAAACAAATTTATCGCTTGATTTTGTTTTTATTATGTCTAAACAAATTTATCGCTTGATTTTGTTTTTGTTATTTCTAAACAAATTTATCGCTTGATTTTGTTATGTCTAAACAAATTTATCCCTTGATTTTGTTTTTGTTATGTCTAAACAAATTTATCCCTTGATTTTGTTTTTCTGTTTTTGATTTTTCTCTCTCACCTGTTTTATGTCTTCAATAAGTGGCGGCCGCTTCTCATTGTTTTACTTTCTGCCAGTCAATTCATCTGGTGGTGGTGATGATGGTACAAGTCTGATTTTGATGGTACAAGTCTGATTTTGATGGTACAAGTCTGATTTTGATGGTACAAGTCTGATTGTGATGGTACAAGTCTGATGGTGATGGTACAAGTCTGATGGTGATGGTACAAGTCTGATGGCTTGTGGTGATGGTACAAGTCTGGTGGCTGGTGGTGATTGTACAAGTCTGATGGCTGATGGTACAAGTCTGATGGCTGATGGTACAAGTCTGATGGCTGATGGTACAAGTCTGATTGTGATGGTACAAGTCTGGTGGCTGGTGGTGATTGTACAAGTCTGATGGCTTGTGGTGATGGTACAAGTCTGATGGTGATGGTGATGGTACAAGTCTGATGGCTGATGGTGATGGTACAAGTCTGATGGCTTGTGGTGATGGTACAAGTCTGATTGTGATGGTACAAGTCTGATGGTGATGGTACAAGTCTGATTGTGATGGTACAAGTCTGATGGTGATGGTACAAGTCTGATGGCTTGTGGTGATGGTACAAGTCTGATGGCTTGTGGTGATGGTACAAGTCTGATGGTGATGGTACAAGTCTGATGGTGATGGTACAAGTCTGATGGTGATGGTACAAGTCTGATTGTGATGGTACAAGTCTGATTGTGATGGTACAAGTCTGATGGTGATGGTACAAGTCTGATTTTGATGGTACAAGTCTGATTGTGATGGTACAAGTCTGATGGTGATGGTGATGGTACAAGTCTGATGGCTTGTGGTGATGGTACAAGTCTGATGGTGATGGTGATGGTACAAGTCTGATGGTGATGGTGATGGTACAAGTCTGATGGCTTGTGGTGATGGTACAAGTCTGATGGTGATGGTGATGGTACAAGTCTGATGGTGATGGTGATGGTACAAGTCTGATGGTGATGGTGATGGTACAAGTCTGATGGCTTGTGGTGATGGTACAAGTCTGATGGTGATGGTGATGGTACAAGTCTGATGGTGATGGTGATGGTACAAGTCTGATGGCTTGTGGTGATGGTACAAGTCTGATGGTGATGGTGATGGTACAAGTCTGATGGTGATGGTGATGGTACAAGTCTGATGGCTGATGGTGATGGTACAAGTCTGATGGCTGATGGTGATGGTACAAGTCTGATGGCTGGTGGTGATGGTACAAGTCTGATGGCTGGTGGTGATGGTACAAGTCTGATGGCTGGTGGTGATGGTACAAGTCTGATGGCTGATGGTGATGGTACAAGTCTGTTGCCTGGTGGTGATGGTACAAGTCTGATGGCTGATGGTGATGGTACAAGTCTGATGGCTGATGGTGATGGTACAAGTCTGGTGGCTAGTTGTGATGGTACAAGTCTGATTGTGATGGTACAAGTCTGATGGCTGATGGGGATGGTACAAGTCTGATGTCCCTCCCCACTACACCAGTCAACATAACAATTTTCTTCTTGTACTCTACGTGCTGACTTCTACAGGGCGTGGCCTGCCAGCGATTACTTCCCTCTAATGGTGGGGGGGGGGGGGGGGGTGGCAGAGAGTACAGATCAAAGGAGCAAATCTAGAGAGGCAGAGAGGCAGAGAGTACAAATCTAAAGGAGCAAATCTAGAGAGGCAGAGAGTACAGATCTAAAGGAGCACATCCAGAGAGAGAGCCAGAGAGTACAGATCTAAAGGAGCACATCTAGAGAGGCAGAGAGTACAGATCTAAAGGAGCACATCTAGAGAGCCAGAGAGTACAGATCTAAAGGAGCACATCTAGAGAGGCAGAGAGTACAGATCTAAAGGAGCACATCCAGAGAGAGAGCCAGAGAGTACAGATCTAAAGGAGCAGAGTGGGAGAGAGAGGTTGATAATTAGTATCCACGATGAAATTAATGTTTTACGCTAAATAGTCACCAATATCGCCGCCATTGATACTAAAAATAGCAAATTTTTGCAGCATCTGTTTACAATACAAGAGTTAAAACACGCAGCACCCGTTAACTGACAATCCAATATTCCCAAGGCTGTCAAACTCCGCCATATTGGCAGCTACTGTCCTTGTCAATCTCGTGTCACACTTCAGCCTCGTCTGTCAGTCTGTCAATGACAGCTGCTGCATGCAACATAAACACAAACATAGTTGCGCTGTAGTTCTGTAACACATTACAGATGAGCGCCGCTTTATGTTGAGGATATTATTGTTACACACAGCAGGACCATACACAAACATACACACACAATACACACACATACAGTAAACACAGGTGGTGGGACTGGTGTCTAAATATTTGACACATGGTGACTTTCACAAACTCCCACATACTCCCACTGACTCCCACACTCCCACAGACTCCCACTGACTCCCACTGACTTACACTGACTCCCACTGACTCACACAGACTCCCACAATCTCCCACACTCCCACAGACTCCCACTGACTCCTAAAAACTTACTGACTCTGATCTAGCAGAGTGTCAACACACCGTGCAACACACCATTTAGCTGACTCTTCCTGAAAGCCAGTAGCTCCCCCCCCCCCGCCCCCAGAGAGCAAGTTGCTATAAAACCGGCGCCTTCTACAGTGAAAGGTATAGGCCCTACCTTGGTGCTAGAACCATCTTAACTCCAGTCCCTGGCAACAGGTCCAGTAGAGATAGGTCATTTGATGCTGCTCTAGGGCAGTCAACTGAGATGTAACACAGGTCCAGTAGAAATAGGTCATTTGATGCTGCTCTAGGGCAGTCAACTGAGATGTAACACAGGTGCAGTAGAGATAGGTCATTTGATGCTGCTCTAGGGCGGTCAACTGGGATATTACACATTGGCACGGAATGTGTCATTTATGTTAGCTAAAAATGGCGTTAGGGCGCCTATAGTCCTTACTGTAAGGTTGGGGCGCCTCTAGTCCTTACTGTAAGGTTAGGGCGCCTCTAGTACTGTAAGGTTGGGGCGTCTCTAGTCCTTACTGTAAGGTTGGGGCGGCTCTAGTCCTTACTGTAAGGTTAGGGCGCCTCTAGTACTTACTGTAAGGTTAGGGCGCCTTTAGTCCTTACTGTAAGGTTAGGGCGCCTCTAGTCCTTACTGTAAGGTTAGGGCGCCTCTAGTACTTACTGTAAGGTTAGGGCGCCTCTAGTCCTTACTGTAAGGTTAGGGCGCCTCTAGTCCTTACTGTAAGGTTAGGGCGCCTCTAGTCCTTACTGTAAGGTTGGGGCGCCTCTAGTACTGTAAGGTTGGGGCGCCTCTAGTCCTTATTGTAAGGTTAGGGCGCCTCTAGTCCTTATTGTAAGGTTAGGGCACCTCTAGTCCTTACTGTAAGGTTAGGGCGCCTCTAGTCCTTACTGTAAGGTTAGGGCGCCTCTAGTACTGTAAGGTTGGGGCGCCTCTAGTCCTTACTGTAAGGTTGGGGCGCCTCTAGTACTGTAAGGTTGGGGCGCCTCTAGTCCTTATTGTAAGGTTAGGGCGCCTCTAGTCCTTATTGTAAGGTTGGGGCGCCTCTAGTCCTTATTGTAAGGTTGGGGCGCCTCTAGTCCTTAATGTAAGGTTAGGGCGCCTCTAGTCCTTACTGTAAGGTTAGGGCGCCTCTAGTACTGTAAGGTTGGGGCGCCTCTAGTCCTTACTGTAAGGTTGGGGCGCCTCTATTTCTGTAAGGTTGGGGCGCCTCTAGTCCTTATTGTAAGGTTAGGGCGCCTCTAGTCCTTATTGTAAGGTTGGGGCGCCTCTAGTCCTTATTGTAAGGTTAGGGCACCTCTAGTCCTTACTGTAAGGTTGGGGCGCCTCTAGTCCTTACTGTAAGGTTAGGGCGCCTCTAGTACTGTAAGGTTGGGGCGCCTCTAGTCCTTACTGTAAGGTTGGGGCGCCTCTAGTACTGTAAGGTTGGGGCGCCTCTAGTCCTTATTGTAAGGTTAAGGCGCCTCTAGTCCTTATTGTAAGGTTAAGGCGCCTCTAGTCCTTACTGTAAGGTTAGGGCGCCTCTAGTCATTACTGTAAGGTTGGGGCGCCTCTAGTACTGTAAGGTTAGGGCGCCTCTAGTCCTACTGTAAGGTTGGGGCGCCTCTAGTACTGTAAGGTTGGGGCGCCTCTAGTCCTACTGTAAGGTTGGGGCGCCTCTAGTACTGTAAGGTTGGGGCGCCTCTAGTACTGTAAGGTTAGGGCGCCTCTAGTCCTACTGTAAGGTTGGGGCGCCTCTAGTACTGTAAGGTTGGGGCGCCTCTAGTCCTACTGTAAGGTTGGGGCGCCTCTAGTACTGTAAGGTTGGGGCGCCTGTAGTCCTTACTGTAAGGTTGGGGCGCCTGTAGTCCTTACTGTAAGGTTGGGGCGCCTCTAGTCTTTACTGTAAGGTTGGGGCGCCTGTAGTCCTTACTGTAAGGTTGGGGCGCCTCTAGTCTTTACTGTAAGGTTGGGGCGCCTCTAGTCCTTACTGTAAGGTTGGGGCGCCTCTAGTCTTTACTGTAAGGTTGGGGCGCCTCTAGTCCTTACTGTAAGGTTGGGGCGCCTCTAGTCTTTACTGTAAGGTTGGGGCGCCTAACTTAACATTCAATGTACCCCAGTAGACAATGGGATCTGGGCCTGTCCAACTTAACATTCACAGAATTATTTTTGTTCGTGACGTGACTGTCACTAGTCAGTACATGGAAGGAAGTCATCTCTCACTGTGACTGACTCCTCGCTAGGTGGGGATTGGACTTCTATTGATCTACCAGAGAACTGGACGCTACCTTTTTCTGTGCAGTGGTCGCACATAGGCACTGTAACTGTCCAGTTAGGTGCTGTATTGTCCATTAATGGCACTGTCCAGTTAGGCAGTGTACAGTTACACTTTGTCCAGTTAGACTTTGTCCAGTTAGACACTGTCCAGATAGACACTGTCCAGATAGACACTGTCCAGTTAGACACTGTCCAGTTAGACACTGTCCAGATAGACACTGTCCAGATAGACACTGTCCAGTTAGACACTGTCCAGTTAGACACTGTCCAGTTAGACACTGTCCAGTTACACACTGTCCAGATAGACACTGTCCGGATAGACACTGTCCAGTTAGACACTGTCCAGTTAGACACTGTCCAGTTAGACACTGTCCAGATAGACACTGTCCAGATAGACACTGTCCAGTTAGACACTGTCCAGTTAGACACTGTCCAGTTAGACACTGTCCAGTTACACACTGTCCAGATAGACACTGTCCGGATAGACACTGTCCAGTTAGACACTGTCCAGTTAGACACTGTCCAGTTAGACACTGTCCAGTTAGACACCATCCAGTTATACACTGTCCAGTTAGACACTGTCCAGTTAGACACTGTCCAGTTAGACACTATCCAGTTAGACACTATCAATTTAGACACTGTCCAGATAGACACTGTCCAGTTAGGAACTGTCCAGTTAGACACTGTCCAGTTAGACACTGTCCAGCTAAGTACTGTCCAGTTAGGAACTGTCCAATTAGGCACTGCCCAGTTAGACACTGTCCAGTTAGACATTGTCCATTAAGGCACTATCCACTTAAACCTAGACACGTTCTGGGCAGTTCGGACCTTTTACTTCTTTTTCCATGACGTCACCCACCGTCCACTGGTCAGCTGTATATCAGACCTTTGACCTTAAAAATCTGGTTACTGTAAGTTAAATGTTGAGTACATTGCCCGGTTGGCCAGTCCGTCAGCGGCTGGACCCGGCCAATCGATCTCTAATTGGCCACGTGATCGGCGGGAAGGATCTAATTGGCCGGAGGAACTCCGTGGACACTCCGCCTGACATTTGCTTGGAACTGCAATCAACGCTGCCGGTCAAGCGGAACAACTCGTGTCGTGCTTGTTGACGAGTTAAGTTTCCCTCAACCTAGGCTTCACCCATTCAAGTCAATCTCTTATCTAAATAATCTTCATTTCAATGGAGGAATGATTTTAACTATTTAAACGGTAATTTTAATTATACTTAGGTATGTGTGACCAGTGTTTCTTCCAGAGTTCCAACATTTTTAGGAGGGGGTGAGGCGGACACTGGCAAAAGAATATGTTTTCTATATAGATTTCATTTCGTTCGGGGGGGGGGGGGGGGGGGGGGGAAATAGATGCCTGGAAGAAACTGTGTGTGAGACGAAGACGACAATTAGATGAATTTTCGTGTCGAGATTTGTATGCAGTATATTTAAATATGTTGCAAAATGTATGTGTTATTTCTTTATTTTTGTGGAATTTCGTGTTTTAAAAGTACTTGTATATATATACAAGTTGGTTGGTACATTTAAAAAAGATTTACCGTGGCGGAGCACGGGATGCAGCTAGTATATATATATATATATATATATATATATATATATATATATATATATATATATATATATATATATATATATATATATGTCAGTACAAGTTTTATTGGGTTCAAGTTCCACCTTTACTGCACTAGTAAAAATCAAACAACAGGCTTGTGTACTCTACCAGAAGACATCCCATTATTTTAATTCCTGTGACCTGTAGCGGGCTGCTGCTTTTAAACTGTCCACAAATCCCGCAGTTTGTTATTAAAATGTGTAATGGAAATGTTGATTTCCCGGCAAGAAAAGTACATTGGAGTCCCACAGGCTAATGACATTTGATTGGTCTCTCCTGCTAGATGCAGGGATACGGGCTGCTTTGATTGGCTTGCTATATTTAGAAACATAAACACATGGTTACACGTGAGATGTCTGGTAAATAATAAATAACACTAAGCATTGTATTTGCTTGAATAAAACTCGAATTGTGCGGATGTCCTTGTGTGCGGGGGAGACGGTGGGGAGGGGGTATGGAGACAGAGGTTGCTGATGTAAATAACTAAATTTAAATGTCTTTTGTTAATTATTGTTTATTGTGTTATTAAAAAGTGAAAAGGACATTTTAAGAAAAACATGACAATGGCGGTACACAGTGTGTTGTGGGAGGCTGACAATGACGGTACACAGTGTGTTGTGGGAGGCTGACAATGACGGTACACAGTGTGTTGTGGGAGGCTGACAATGATGGTACACAGTGTGTTGTGGGAGGCTGACAATGATGGTACACAGTGTGTTGTGGGAGACTGACAATGACGGTACACAGTGTGTTGTGGGAGGCTGACAATGGCGGTACACAGTTGTGGGAGGCTGACAATGGTGGTACACAGTGTGTTGTGGGAGGCTGACAATGGTGGTACACAGTGTGTTGTGGGAGGCTGACAATGATGGTACACAGTGTGTTGTGGGAGGCTGACAATGATGGTACACAGTGTGTTGTGGGAGACTGACAATGACGGTACACAGTGTGTTGTGGGAGGCTGACAATGGCGGTACACAGTGTGTTGTGGGAGGCTGACAATGACGGTACACAGTGTGTTGTGGGAGGCTGACAATGGTGGTACACAGTGTGTTGTGGGAGGCTGACAATGATGTTACACAGTGTGTTGTGGGAGGCTGACAATGGTGGTACACAGTGTGTTGTGGGAGGCTGACAATGACGGTACACAGTGTGTTGTGGGAGGCTGACAATGACGGTACACAGTTGTGGGAGGCTGACAATGACGGTACACAGTGTGTTGTGGGAGGCTGACAATGATGGTACACAGTGTCTTGTGGGAGGCTGACAATGACGGTACACAGTGTGTTGTGGGAGGCTGACAATGATGGTACACAGTGTGTTGTGGGAGGCTGACAATGATGGTACACAGTGTGTTGTGGGAGGCTGACAATGGCGGTACACAGTTGTGGGAGGCTGACAATGGTGGTACACAGTGTGTTGTGGGAGGCTGACAATGGTGGTACACAGTGTGTTGTGGGAGGCTGACAATGATGGTACACAGTGTGTTGTGGGAGGCTGACAATGATGGTACACAGTGTGTTGTGGGAGGCTGACAATGGCGGTACACAGTTGTGGGAGGCTGACAATGGTGGTACACAGTGTGTTGTGGGAGGCTGACAATGGTGGTACACAGTGTGTTGTGGGAGGCTGACAATGGTGGTACACAGTGTGTTGTGGGAGGCTGACAATGGTGGTACACAGTGTGTTGTGGGAGGCTGACAATGGTGGTACACAGTGTGTTGTGGGAGGCTGACAATGGTGGTACACAGTGTGTTGTGGGAGGCTGACAATGGTGGTACACAGTGTGTTGTGGGAGGCTGACAATGGTGGTACACAGTATGTTGTGGGAGGCTGACAATGATGGTACACAGTGTGTTGTGGGAGGCTGACAATGGCGGTACACAGTTGTGGGAGGCTGACAATGGTGGTACACAGTGTGTTGTGGGAGGCTGACAATGATGGTACACAGTGTGTTGTGGGAGGCTGACAATGGTGGTACACAGTGTGTTGTGGGAGGCTGACAATGGTGGTACACAGTGTGTTGTGGGAGGCTGACAATGGTGGTACACAGTGTGTTGTGGGAGGCTGACAATGGCGGTACACAGTTGTGGGAGGCTGACAATGGTGGTACACAGTGTGTTGTGGGAGGCTGACAATGATGGTACACAGTGTGTTGTGGGAGGCTGACAATGACGGTACACAGTGTGTTGTGGGAGGCTGACAATGACGGTACACAGTGTGTTGTGGGAGGCTGACAATGACGGTACACAGTGTGTTGTGGGAGGCTGACAATGACGGTACACAGTTGTGGGAGGCTGACAATGACGGTACACAGTGTGTTGTGGGAGGCTGACAATGACGGTACACAGTGTGTTGTGGGAGGCTGACAATGACGGTACACAGTGTGTTGTGGGAGGCTGACAATGATGGTACACAGTGTGTTGTGGGAGGCTGACAATGATGGTACACAGTTGGGGTAGGCTGACAATGGCGGTACACAGTGTGTTGTGGGAGGCTGACAATGATGGTACACAGTGTGTTGTGGGAGGCTGACAATGATGGTACACAGTGTGTTATGGGAGGCTGACAATGGCGGTACACAGTGTGTTGTGGGAGGCTGACAATGATGGTACACAGTGTGCTGTGGGAGGCTGACAATGATGGTACACAGTGTGTTGTGGGAGGCTGACAATGGCGGTACACAGTGTGTTGTGGGAGGCTGACAATGGCGGTACACAGTTGTGGGAGGCTGACAATGATGGTACACAGTGTGTTGTGGGAGGCTGACAATGGCGGTACACAGTTGTGGGAGGCTGACAATGATGGTACACAGTGTGTTGTGGGAGGCTGACAATGGCGGTACACAGTTGTGGGAGGCTGACAATGGCGGTACACAGTGTGTTGTGGGAGGCTGACAATGGCGGTACACAGTGTGTTGTGGGAGGCTGACAATGATGGTACACAGTGTGTTGTGGGAGGCTGACAATGATGGTACACAGTGTGTTGTGGGAGGCTGACAATGATGGTACACAGTTGTGGGAGGCTGACAATGATGGTACACAGTTGTGGGAGGCTGACAATGATGGTACACAGTGTGCTGTGGGAGGCTGACAATGATGGTACACAGTGTGTTGTGGGAGGCTGACAATGGCGGTACACAGTGTGTTGTGGGAGGCTGACAATGGCGGTACACAGTTGTGGGAGGCTGACAATGGCGGTACACAGTTGTGGGAGGCTGACAATGATGGTACACAGTGTGTTGTGGGAGGCTGACAATGGCGGTACACAGTTGTGGGAGGCTGACAATGGTGGTACACAGTGTGTTGTGGGAGGCTGACAATGATGGTACACAGTTGTGGGAGGCTGACAATGGCGGTACACAGTGTGTTGTGGGAGGCTGACAATGATGGTACACAGTGTGTTGTGGGAGGCTGACAATGATGGTACACAGTGTGTTATGGGAGGCTGACAATGATGGTACACAGTGTGTTGTGGGAGGCTGACAATGGCGGTACACAGTTGTGGGAGGCTGACAATGGCGGTACACAGTTGTGGGAGGCTGACAATGATGGTACACAGTGTGTTGTGGGAGGCTGACAATGGCGGTACACAGTTGTGGGAGGCTGACAATGATGGTACACAGTGTGTTGTGGGAGGCTGACAATGGCGGTACACAGTTGTGGGAGGCTGACAATGATGGTACACAGTTGTGGGAGGCTGACAATGGCGGTACACAGTGTGTTGTGGGAGGCTGACAATGGCGGTACACAGTGTGGGAGGCTGACAATGGCGGTACACAGTTGTGGGAGGCTGACAATGGCGGTACACAGTGTGTTGTGGGAGGCTGACAATGGCGGTACACAGTGTGTTGTGGGAGGCTGACAATGATGGTACACAGAGTGCTGTGGGAGGCTGACAATGATGGTACACAGTGTGTTGTGGGAGGCTGACAATGGCGGTACACAGTGTGTTGTGGGAGACTGACATTGACAGTACACAGTGTGTTGTGGGAGGCTGACAATGATGGTACACAGTTGTGGGAGGCTGACAATGGTGGTACACAGTGTGTTGTGGGAGACTGACAATGATGGTACACAGTAGTTGGAGGCTGACAATGATGGTACACAATGTGTTGTGGGAGGCTGACAATGATGGTACACAGTTGTGGGAGGCTGACAATGGCGGTACACAGTGTGTTGTGGGAGGCTGACAATGACGGTACACAGTGTGTTGTGGGAGGCTGACAATGACGGTACACAGTGTGTTGTGGGAGGCTGACAATGGCGGTACACAGTGTGTTGTGGGAGGCTGACAATGACGGTACACAGTGTGTTGTGGGAGGCTGACAATGACGGTACACAGTGTGTTGTGGGAGGCTGACAATGACGGTACACAGTGTGTTGTGGGAGGCTGACAATGATGGTACACAGTTGTGGGAGGCTGACAATATGGTACACAGTGTGTTGTGAGAGGCTGACAATGGCGGTACACAGTTGTGGGAGGCTGACAATGATGGTACACAGTGTGTTGTGGGAGGCTGACAATGATGGTACACAGTGTCTTGTGGGAGGCTGACAATGATGGTACACAGTTGTGGGAGGCTGACAATGGCGGTACACAGTGTGTTGTGGGAGGCTGACAATGGCGGTACACAGTTGTGGGAGGCTGACAATGGTGGTACACAGTATGTTGTGGGAGGCTGACAATGATGGTACACAGTGTGTTGTGGGAGGCTGACAATGATGGTACACAGTGTGTTGTGGGAGGCTGACAATGGCGGTACACAGTTGTGGGAGGCTGACAATGATGGTACAAAGTGTGTTGTGGGAGGCTGACAATGATGGTACACAGTGTGTTGTGGGAGGCTGACAATGGCGGTACACAGTTGTGGGAGGCTGACAATGATGGTACACAGTGTGTTGTGGGAGGCTGACAATGATGGTACACAGTGTGTTGTGGGAGGCTGACAATGATGGTACACAGTGTGTTGTGGGAGGCTGACAATGACGGTACACAGTGTGTTGTGGGAGGCTGACAATGATGGTACACAGTGTGTTGTGGGAGGCTGACAATGATGGTACACAGTGTGTTGTGGGAGGCTGACAATGGCGGTACACAGTTGTGGGAGGCTGACAATATGGTATACAGTGTGTTGTGGGAGGCTGACAATGATGGTACACAGTGTGTTGTGGGAGGCTGACAATGGCGGTACACAGTTGTGGGAGGCTGACAATGACGGTACACAGTTGTGGGAGGCTGACAATGACGGTACACAGTGTGTTGGGGGAGGCTGACAATGATGGTACACAGTGTGTTGGGGGAGGCTGACAATGATGGTACACAGTGTGTTGTGGGAGGCTGACAATGATGGTACACAGTGTGTTGTGGGAGGCTGACAATGATGGTACACAGTGTGTTGTGGGAGGCTGACAATGACGGTACACAGTGTGTTGTGGGAGGCTGACAATGATGGTACACAGTGTGTTGTGGGAGGCTGACAATGGCGGTACACAGTTGTGGGAGGCTGACAATGATGGTACACAGTTGTGGGAGGCTGACAATGGCGGTACACAGTGTGTTGTGGGAGGCTGACAATGATGGTACACAGTGTGACAATGACGGTACACAGTTGTGGGAGGCTGACAATGATGGTACACAGTGTGACAATGACGGTACACAGTTGTGGGAGGCTGACAATGAAGGTACACAGTGTGACAATGACGGTACACAGTTGTGGGAGGCTGACAATGATGGTACACAGTGTGTTGTGGGAGGCTGACAATGATGGTACACAGTGTGACAATGACGGTACACAGTTGTGGGAGGCTGACAATGATGGTACACAGTGTGACAATGACGGTACACAGTTGTGGGAGGCTGACAATGAAGGTACACAGTGTGACAATGACGGTACACAGTTGTGGGAGGCTGACAATGATGGTACACAGTTGTGGGAGGCTGACAATGACGGTACACAGTGTGTTGTGGGAGGCTGACAATGGCGGTACACAGTGTGTTGTGGGAGGCTGACAATGGCGGTACACAGTGTGTTGTGGGAGGCTGACAATGATGGTACACAGTTGTGGGAGGCTGACAATGACGGTACACAGTGTGTTGTGGGAGGCTGACAATGATGGTACACAGTGTGTTGTGGGAGGCTGACAATGATGGTACACAGTGTGTTGTGGGAGGCTGACAATGATGGTACACAGTTGTGGGAGGCTGACAATGACGGTACACAGTGTGTTGTGGGAGGCTGACAATGATGGTACACAGTGTGTTGTGGGAGGCTGACAATGATGGTACACAGTGTGTTGTGGGAGGCTGACAATGATGGTACACAGTGTGTTGTGGGAGGCTGACAATGATGGTACACAGTTGTGGGAGGCTGACAATGATGGTACACAGTTGTGGGAGGCTGACAATGATGGTACACAGTGTGTTGTGGGAGGCTGACAATGGTGGTACACAGTGTGTTGTGGGAGGCTGACAATCATGGTACACAGTGTGTTGTGGGAGGCTGACAATGACGGTACACAGTGTGTTGTGGGAGGCTGACAATGATGGTACACAGTGTGTTGTGGGAGGCTGACAATGATGGTACACAGTGTGTTGTGGGAGGCTGACAATGATGGTACACAGTGTGTTGTGGGAGGCTGACAATGGCGGTACACAGTTGTGGGAGGCTGACAATGACGGTACACAGTGTGTTGTGGGAGGCTGACAATCATGGTACACAGTTGTGGAAGGCTGACAATGACGGTACACAGTGTGTTGTGGGAGGCTGACAATGACGGTACACAGTGTGTTGTGGGAGGCTGACAATGATGGTACACAGTGTGTTGTGGGAGGCTGACAATGATGGTACACAGTGTGTTGTGGGAGGCTGACAATGACGGTACACAGTTGTGGGAGGCTGACAATGACGGTACACAGTGTGTTGTGGGAGGCTGACAATGGCGGTACACAGTGTGTTGTGGGAGGCTGACATTGACGGTACACAGTGTGTTGTGGGAGGCTGACAATGATGGTACACAGTGTGTTGTGGGAGGCTGACAATGGCGGTACACAGTGTGTTGTGGGAGGCTGACAATGATGGTACACAGTGTGTTGTGGAAGGCTGACAATGACAGTACACAGTGTGTTGTGGGAGGCTGACAATGACGGTACACAGTGTGTTGTGGGAGGCTGACAATGATGGTACACAGTGTGTTGTGGGAGGCTGACAATGGTGGTACACAGTGTGTTGTGGGAGGCTGACAATGATGGTACACAGTGTGTTGTGGGAGGCTGACAATGATGGTACACAGTGTGTTGTGGGAGGCTGACAATGATGGTACACAGTGTGTTGTGGGAGGCTGACAATGACGGTACACAGTGTGTTGTGGGAGGCTGACAATGATGGTACACAGTGTGTTGTGGGAGGCTGACAATGATGGTACACAGTGTCTTGTGGGAGGCTGACAATGGCGGTACACAGTGTGTTGTGGGAGGCTGACAATATGGTATACAGTGTGTTGTGGGAGGCTGACAATGATGGTACACAGTGTGTTGTGGGAGGCTGACAATGGCGGTACACAGTTGTGGGAGGCTGACAATGGCGGTACACAGTTGTGGGAGGCTGACAATGGCGGTACACAGTGTGTTGTGGGAGGCTGACAATGACGGTACACAGTTGTGGGAGGCTGACAATGATGGTACACAGTTGTGGGAGGCTGACAATGGCGGTACACAGTTGTGGGAGGCTGACAATGACGGTACACAGTGTGTTGTGGGAGGCTGACAATGACGGTACACAGTGTGTTGTGGGAGGCTGACAATGATGGTACACAGTTGTGGGAGGCTGACAATGACGGTACACAGTGTGTTGTGGGTGGCTGACAATGATGGTACACAGTGTGTTGTGGGAGGCTGACAATGACGGTACACAGTGTGACAATGACGGTACACAGTGTGTTGTGGGTGGCTGACAATGATGGTACACAGTGTGTTGTGGGAGGCTGACAATGATGGTACACAGTGTGACAATGACGGTACACAGTGTGTTGTGGGTGGCTGACAATGATGGTACACAGTGTGTTGTGGGAGGCTGACAATGATGGTACACAGTGTGTTGTGGGAGGCTGACAATGATGGTACACAGTTGTGGGAGGCTGACAATGGCGGTACACAGTGTGTTGTGGGAGGCTGACAATGACGGTACACAGTTGTGGGAGGCTGACAATGATGGTACACAGTGTGTTGTGGGAGGCTGACAATGATGGTACACAGTGTGTTGTGGGAGGCTGACAATGACGGTACACAGTGTGTTGTGGGAGGCTGACAATGATGGTACACAGTGTGTTGTGGGAGGCTGACAATATGGTACACAGTGTGTTGTGGGAGGCTGACAATGATGGTACACAGTGTGCTGTGGGAGGCTGACAATGACGGTACACAGTTGTGGGAGGCTGACAATGACGGTACACAGTGTGTTGTGGGAGGCTGACAATGACGGTACACAGTTGTGGGAGGCTGACAATGTTGGTACACAGTGTGTTGTGGGAGGCTGACAATGACGGTACACAGTTGTGGGAGGCTGACAATGATGGTACACAGTGTGTTGTGGGAGGCTGACAATGACGGTACACAGTGTGTTGTGGGAGGCTGACAATGACGGTACACAGTTGTGGGAGGCTGACAATGATGGTACACAGTGTGTTGTGGGAGGCTGACAATGACGGTACACAGTTGTGGGAGGCTGACAATGTTGGTACACAGTGTGTTGTGGGAGGCTGACAATGGCGGTACACAGTTGTGGGAGGCTGACAATGTTGGTACACAGTGTGTTGTGGGAGGCTGACAATGACGGTACACAGTGTGTTGTGGGAGACTGACAATGACGGTACACAGTGTGTTGTGGGAGGCTGACAATGACGGTACACAGTGTGTTGTGGGAGGCTGACAATGATGGTACACAGTGTGTTGTGGGAGGCTGACAATGATGGTACACAGTGTGTTGTGGGAGGCTGACAATGATGGTACACAGTGTGTTGTGGGAGGCTGACAATGATGGTACACAGTGTGTTGTGGGAGGCTGACAATGATGGTACACAGTGTGTTGTGGGAGGCTGACAATGATGGTACACAGTGTGTTGTGGGAGGCTGACAATGATGGTACACAGTGTGTTGTGGGAGGCTGACAATGATGGTACACAGTGTGTTGTGGGAGGCTGACAATGATGGTACACAGTGTGTTGTGGGAGGCTGACAATATGGTATACAGTGTGTTGTGGGAGGCTGACAATGATGGTACACAGTGTGTTGTGGGAGGCTGACAATGATGGTACACAGTGTCTTGTGGGAGGCTGACAATGGCGGTACACAGTTGTGGGAGGCTGACAATGACGGTACACAGTTGTGAGAGGCTGACAATGATGGTACACAGTTGTGGGAGGCTGACAATGATGGTACACAGTGTGTTGTGGGAGGCTGACAATGATGGTACACAGTGTCTTGTGGGAGGCTGACAATGGCGGTACACAGTTGTGGGAGGCTGACAATGACGGTACACAGTGTGTTGTGGGAGGCTGACAATGGCGGTACACAGTTGTGGGAGGCTGACAATGACGGTACACAGTGTGTTGTGGGTGGCTGACAATGATGGTACACAGTTGTGGGAGGCTGACAATGATGGTACACAGTTGTGGGAGGCTGACAATGATGGTACACAGTGTGTTGTGGGAGGCTGACAATGGCGGTACACAGTGGGTTGTGGGAGGCTGACAATGATGGTACACAGTGTGTTGTGGGAGGCTGACAATGATGGTACACAGTTGTGGGAGGCTGACAATGACGGTACACAGTGTGTTGTGGGTGGCTGACAATGATGGTACACAGTGTGTTGTGGGAGGCTGACAATGACGGTACACAGTGTGTTGTGGGAGGCTGACAATGATGGTACACAGTGTGACAATGACGGTACACAGTGTGTTGTGGGAGGCTGACAATGATGGTACACAGTGTGTTGTGGGAGGCTGACAATAATGGTACACAGTGTGTTGTGGGAGGCTGACAATGATGGTACACAGTTGTGGGAGGCTGACAATGATGGTACACAGTGTGTTGTGGGAGGCTGACAATAATGGTACACAGTGTGTTGTGGGAGGCTGACAATGATGGTACACAGTTGTGGGAGGCTGACAATGGTGGTACACAGTGTGTTGTGGGAGGCTGACAATGATGGTACACAGTGTGTTGTGGGAGACTGACAATAATGGTACACAGTGTGTTGTGGGAGGCTGACAATAATGGTACACAGTGTGTTGTGGGAGGCTGACAATGATGGTACACAGTTGTGGGAGGCTGACAATGGTGGTACACAGTGTGTTGTGGGAGGCTGACAATGATGGTACACAGTGTGTTGTGGGAGACTGACAATGATGGTACACAGTTGGGGGAGGCTGACAATGGTGGTACACAGTGTGTTGTGGGAGGCTGACAATGATGGTACACAGTTGTGGGAGGCTGACAATATGGTACACAGTGTGTTGTGGGAGGCTGACAATGATGGTACACAGTGTGTTGTGGGAGGCTGACAATGGTGGTACACAGTGTGTTGTGGGAGGCTGACAATGGCGGTACACAGTTGTGGGAGGCTGACAATGATGGTACACAGTGTGTTGTGGGAGGCTGACAATGATGGTACACAGTGTGTTGTGGGAGGCTGACAATGGTGGTACACAGTGTGTTGTGGGAGGCTGACAATGGCGGTACACAGTTGTGGGAGGCTGACAATGATGGTACACAGTGTGTTGTGGGAGGCTGACAATGGTGGTACACAGTGTGTTGTGGGAGGCTGACAATGATGGTACACAGTGTGTTGTGGGAGGCTGACAATGATGGTACACAGTGTGTTGTGGGAGGCTGACAATGACGGTACACAGTTGTGGGAGGCTGACAATGATGGTACACAGTGTGTTGTGGGGGGCTGACAATGATGGTACACAGTGTGTTGTGGGAGGCTGACAATGATGGTACACAGTGTGTTGTGGGAGGCTGACAATGATGGTACACAGTGTGTTGTGGGAGGCTGACAATGATGGTACACAGTGTGTTGTGGGAGGCTGACAATGATGGTACACAGTGTGTTGTGGGAGGCTGACAATGACGGTACACAGTGTGTTGTGGGAGGCTGACAATGACGGTACACAGTGTGTTGTGGGAGGCTGACAATGATGGTACACAGTGTGTTGTGGGAGGCTGACAATGATGGTACACAGTGTGTTGTGGGAGGCTGACAATGATGGTACACAGTGTGTTGTGGGAGGCTGACAATGACGGTACACAGTGTGTAGTGGGAGGCTGACTGCTGAATGTGGGGAACACTGCTCACTCTTTCAGTTGGTACCATTCGACAGGAATAAATCCGGTGACTGGCTAGTGGGGGGGATAGTGGGAAGTTGAGGAAGGCGGCATGAGCGTACATACATCATAAATGGTCGCACCAGCTCAAAATGGACGTTCATTTATAAGCTATGGTCACAGAATCACAGCTTGGCCTTAAAGTATAAACTTCACTAGCTGGCCAAATATCACTAGCTGGTCAAACATCACTAGCTGGCCAAACATCACTAGCTGGCCAAACATCACTAGCTGGCCAAACATCACTACCTGGCCAACATCTCAAACATCACTACCAGAGTTTCTTCCAGGCATCTCTTCGGGTGGGGGGGGGGGGCTAAGACCCCCCCCCTGAAAAAATTCTACCGCCGCCCCCCCCCCCACCCCCACGTCCCCGAACTAAATGAAATTTATATAATTTATATAGAAAATATACACTTTTAACAGTGTCCGCCCCTCCGAAGAAAGTCTACCGCCCCCCCCCCCCCGCCCCCCGAAGATTTCAAGTGCACCCCCCCCCGGAGAAAAAAGTCTGGAAGAAACACTGATCACTACCTGGCCAACATCTCAAACATCACTACCTTGCCAACATCTCAAACATCACTAGCTGGCCAACATCTCAAACATCACTAGCTGGCCAACATCTCAAACATCACTACCTGGCCAACATCTCAAACATCACTAGCTGGCCAACATCTCAAACATCACTACCTGGCCAACATCTCAAACATCACTACCTGGCCAACATCTCAAACATCACTAGCTGGCCAACATCTCAAACATCACTAGCTGGCCAACATCTCAAACATCACTACCTGGCCAACATCTTAACCATCACTACCTGGCCAACATCTCAAACATCACTACCTGGCCAACATCTCAAACATCACTACCTGGCCAACATCTCAAACATCACTAGCTGGCCAACATCTCAAACATCACTAGCTGGCCAACATCTCAAACATCACTAGCTGGCCAACATCTCAAACATCACTACCTGGCCAAACATCTCAAACATCACAACCTGGCCAAACATCTCAAACATCACTTCCTGGCCAACATCTCAAACATCACTAGCTGGCCAACATCTCAAACATCACTACCTGGCCAACATCTCAAACATCACTACCTGGCCAACATCTCAAACATCACTAGCTGGCCAACATCTCAAACATCACTAGCTGGCCAACATCTCAAACATCACTACCTGGCCAACATCTCAACCATCACTACCTGGCCAACATCTCAAACATCTCAAACATCACAAGCTGGCCAACATCTCAAACATCACTACCTGGCCAACATCTCAAACATCACTAGCTGGCCAACATCTCAAACATCACTAGCTGGCCAACATCTCAAACATCACTAGCTGGCCAACATCTCAAACATCACTACCTGGCCAACATCTCAAACATCACTACCTGGCCAACATCTCAAACATCACTAGCTGGCCAACATCTCAAACATCACTACCTTGCCAACATTTCAAACATAAGGTATCCATCACGCTACTCACGAAAGCCTACAAATATAATAAACTCCCGCGTTTAACATCGATTCAGAATATTTAAAAACGTTGACAAATCGATGAGTTGTAAAGCCTTAAGATTATTCACCTCATCGATATTTGAGTGGCTTTACATTCCTGCTGGTGGCGGGTTTGTCTTGTAGAATCTGATCATTGATATCTGTTTGGCTTTTCGTTTGTTGAAAAATCTGGTCAATTATTATCTGAAAACATTCTGTTAGTGCCAGATTGGCTTACATTACCTGATCTCCTTTTTAGATTTGAGCGCTAGACTGCTAGTCCGAAAGTCTCGAGTTCGAATTCGGGTTCGTCATTAGGACGTCCCTGAGTTCACCCAGCTCTGATGGGTACCTAACTCACGTCAGGGAAAGTAAAGTGCTGACCACCTATCCCTTTATATGCCACGCTCAAAGAAATGGGTGAACTCTACTTCACTTGCCCCATGGATCGTCAGGTTCTAAAATGGAACAACTTTTTAAAAAAGTATTTGGCTGTTTGAGGCATAGAAGTCACCTTTAGATGGTTGCCTGTTATTTGAGAGAAAAATACTGAGATTAATAACTGTCTGCAAGTTAAGACACGACCACTTTCTATCTCATAAAATATACATGTCCAATCCCAGAGAGAAAGGTTCGGTGATCCACACTCATACACTCACAACACAGTGGTTGATGCGTGTGTGTGTCGGTTTGTTTGTAACTATGTGTGGGCTTCTCTCTCATTGTCTATTTTTAGGTGTTTGTGTGTGTGTGTTTGAGTATCTGTCTGATAGTGTGTTTCTGTATATGTATGTATGTGGGTTTATACGCAGCCGTGTGTATTAACAGTCCATATACAAATCTATTATTGTCAATGTAGCTTTTCATTTGAAGTCAGAAGCTCTATGAGCTAAAGTTTGCAGTGTGTTGTATCCATTCATGCCAGCTCACGTGGATTTGTATCCATTCATGCCAGCTCACGTGGATGTGTATACAGTGGATTGAGTGGATGCTTGGATTTAGTATGAACAAACTGGATCAAAACGGACTTAATGTGCCCAACACAGTTATGAAAGAACGCAGCCACTCGTTAATTCAGCCATAAGTCAGCTATTGATGGTAAATCAGCTATATTTTGGTTGTCAGCCATCTTTGATTGGAAGAAATTTTGTAACAGGAAACTTTACAAGTTCCGATCGAATCGAGTTATTTAAATTCATTAATTTAAAAAGCAAAATTTTTTTCTGCCCATTATTTTTGAGATGATATGAATGAAACAAAGTATCAGAATGTTTCGGTTGTTCTAGGCGTCTAATGTTTCGTGGGTTGTTTTTTTTTGTGTTTACGTGACCAATAATTTGAGTTATGTTTTAAACTGACCAAAGTGTGTTGTGTTTAGATGACAGGTGTAGTATGGTGTGTGTTTAGCTGACCAATGTGTTGTGTGGTGTGTTTAGTTGACCAGTGTGTTGTGTCGTGTTTAGCTGACCAGTGTGTTGTGTTGTGTGTTTAGCTGACCAGTGTGTTGTGTTGTGTGTTTAGCTGACCAGTGTGTTGTGTTGTGTTTATCTGACCCGTGTGTTGTGTGTTCAGCTGACCAGTGTGTTGTGTTGTGTGTTTAGTGTTGTCTGTCCACCAATATTCCCCTGCTCCTGCTACAAGCAGCACGAGACCAAAAACCTTCGATCGCCTGATTTGTTGACTGGAAGAATGCTAATGAAGACTAAATAACGGCTTTTACAGGGGCGGGTACCTGGTGGTTGGCATCGGATCTCGTGCTTAAGTGATGGTTGGCTGGGTCACTCGATGGGTCAGTTGATGGTTGGATGGGTCACTCGATGGTTGGATGGGTCAGTTGATGGTTGGATGGGTCAGTTGATGGTTGGATGGGTCAGTTGATGGGTCAGTTGATGGTTGGATGGGTCACTCGATGGTTGGATGGGTCAGTTGATGGTTGGATGGGTCAGTTGATGGGTCAGTTGATGGTTGGATGGGTCAGTTGATGGTTGGATGGGTCAGTTGATGGGTCAGTTGATGGTTGGATGGGTCAGTTGATGGTTGGATGGGTCAGTTGATGGTTGGATGGGTCAGTTGATGGGTCAGTTGATGGTTGGATGGGTCAGTTGATGGTTGGATGGGTCAGTTGATGGTTGGATGGGTCAGTTGATGGTTGGATGGGTCAGTTGATTGTCAGCTGAGTCCGTTGAAGAGTGGATAGATCTCACTAAATGTATGTGTATAATTTCGATCTATGTGACCTGTCCAAGCCAACCTGATCTACCCGACCTACCCGACACACCTGACCTACCCGTCACACCTGACCTACCCGACACACCTGACCTACCCGACACACCTGACCTACCCGTCACACCTGACCTACCGGACACACCTGACCTACCCGACACACATGACCTACCCGACACACCTGATCTACCCGACACACCTGATCTACCCGTCACACTGACCTACCCGGCACACAAACCTACCCGACACACCTAACCTACCCGACACACCTGACCTACCCGACACACCTGAATTACCCGACACTCCTGACCTACCCGACACACCTGACCTAAACGACACACATGAACTACCCGACACACCTGACCTACCCGACACACCTGACCTACCCGACACACCTGACCTACCCGACACATGACCTACCCGACACATGACCTACCCGACACATGACCTACCCGACACACCCGACACACCTGACCTACCCGACACACCTGACCTACCCGACACACCTGCCCTTACCGACACATGACCTACCCGACACAGCACCGACGCGTGCGCCTGTAACATCAGATGCTTGCCTGTGCAGTCAAGCGAAAACGCAAAGCACCAAAGACCCGAAAACACTTGATTTCAATCGATACCCTGATCAATAATTGAATCAATTCGATCTGTTCATCAATAAGGCAACATGTATTTTAAATTAGAAGAAAAGATCACGAATATTTGTTTCGTATCTGGTTCTGACATTTCTCCGGGTTTTTATTTGACCTGATGTAGCCATTATTTACATCTATTTTTAGCTCCCTCTCCCTGTTTGCTTCTAATAGAAAAGTAATCAATAATGGTGGACTGGAAGTCTCTAAGCTTCAGACAGTTTGGAAGATCTCAAGTGGCGTGGAAAGGGCGGCTGGCAATTAATTTCTACTTTGACTCTAACTGTAGCTTACTTTCGTTTCAAACTGTCTGTTAAAAGACAAAACAGAATGCTCGAATTATTGATATTCTATTTTGGCTGCCCGAGTTTATTTATAGCACTGGGTAGGTTTATTTTTAACTCGGGGTGTTTTGGTGGTGTGGCTCTACTGTCGGAGATCAGGAGTGAAAACACATCACCGGTTTCATGTCAACTTGATTTGTTCGGCGTTAAATTGGGTTTTAACACAACACACGGTCGTGTTTAAACAGGCGCTCCCAACCATAAGTGGATACTATCTCCCCTACTACCGCCTACCCACCCCACATACCCCCCCACCCCCCATCCCCGTCCCCAGCCAAGAGATTGCAGACAGCTTATGTTGTCACGACCTGTCGATTGTTACCCTCAACATCATGCCCGTGCACGGAGTGAAATCATTGCTTGGGTCACCAATAGCAATATATGGATTGGGGGGGGGGGGGCGGGGAAACGGGTGGGACACACACGACTGTATCTACAAGGGAGTTAACAAACAGACCAAGTACACAGGGAGGTAATATGTAAACCTGCTAACAGGATGAGCGCCTGCAGTAACAAAACATTGAGAAAAATGTGAAAATGAGTAAATTAGTTGAACCGGATATAGCATCGTAGAAAAGCGGTGACTTAAATTTTTTAAATTTCAAATCTGCCGAAGCTTATAAAGTATTTCAAAATAATATTTTATCCTATCTAAAATAACACAAACAAGGTGCTTTAAACAAACCTTTACTGACGCAACAAAAAACCACTAGGAATTAGTATCCTCCACACAACATAAATGTGTGACGTATTAAACATGAACTAGATACGCGAATTTTTAAACAAATCAGATAATAATTAACTGAATACGTTGTCTCCCCTTTCATCAAATCGCTATAAAACACGCCGTAAGTATTTGCACATCCATTGGGTAGGAACATTTCTGGAGATTCGACTATTAATTCCTAGAGAGGAGTGTTATTTTAATAAGTTTAATTTCCTATAATGTAGCTTTAAGAGTTTACAAATTGCATTTTCGAGCGGTAATCCGATGAATCTATAAATAGCTCCAGTGACCTTTACATTGGTTGCGCATCAACACTTAAGCTATTTTCAGCCTATTGATGACTGTCATGTGACAAAAGCTGCACATTGACTGCAAAAATCGATCTTTTCAAAATGTTTACCAAGCAAATGATTAAAATATTACGTATGTCAAAAGATGGGAAGAACACAGTTGTTTTTCAAATATTGTTTTGATGACGTGTTGTAAGTGAGTACTAGAGTAAAGTACATTTATCAAAAACAAAGCATACATTAGGAGAACTTACAAGGACAGCAGGGGGCGCCAAGTCCCCATAACTTGTATGGTCACACGGGGCGGTCATCGGGAGATAACAATAAACAAGTCAAGTGGGTTGGTTGGGCTTTAGACTAGAGGGGGTGGGGGGGTTGTTCTAGGTTAGGTGGGGATTATTATAGGTTGGGGGTTGTTCTAGGTTAGTGGGGGGGGGGGGGTGTTCTAGGTTGGGTGGGGGGGGTTGTTCTAGGTTGGGTGGGGAAGGGTTGTTCTAGGTTGGGTGGGGAAGGGTTGTACTAGGTTGGGTGGGTGGGGTTGTTCTAGGCTGGGTGGGTGGGGGTTGTTCTAGGTTGGGTGGGGAAGGGTTGTTCTAGGTTGGGTGGGGAAGGGTTGTTCTAGGTTGGGTGGGTGGGGGATTGTTCTAGGTTGGGTGGGTGGGGGTTGTTCTAGTTTGGGTGGGTGGGGGTTGTTCTAGGTTGGGTGGGGGTTGTTCTAGTTTGGGTGGGGGTTGTTCTAGATTAGTGCAGTTATTCTTAGTCAGTGGGGGTTAATCTAGATTATTGGGGGTTGTTTGTTCTATGTTAGTGGGGGGGGGGGGGGTTGTTTGTTGGTAGTTCTATGTTAGCTATGTTAGAAGATCTTGTTTGTTCTGTTAGAAAATTGTCTACGTCAGTTTTGCTCTAGCCATCTACTAAACAACAGACAACTAAAAATCTATTTTTAAGAAAGTCAACATCCATCTTGGTGCACTGTCTAATGATTTGTGCGGTGTTTACCCAGAAATGACGAGGGCTAATACAGCAGGCTGCAACACACGTAGTCTATAATAAACATGGAATACCTGCTTCAATGGCTGGGGTGAAGGAGTGCTCTAGGCATGCTAGACTTGACGGGAAATAAACATGGTACGGCTACTGTACCAGCTGTTGGTACGGCTACTGTACCAGCTGTTGGTACGGCTATTGTACCAGCTGTTGATACAACTATTATACCAGCTGTCCGTACAACTATTGTACCATCTGTTTGCACAACTATTGTACCATCTGTTTGCACAGCTATTGTACCATCTGTTTGCACAGTGCATACTCCACTAGTTTAGGACTGAGGACTGAAGAAAACAAGGGCTGATCTGCAAACCTATAAATAGCCTAGATTTACCACTGATTTACGTGAAACGATGATTTACTGATGATTTACGCGTGACACAGAATCGGTGCATCCGGCAAGAATCGATCCCACGGAAAAAACAGTTCTGGTGATTATTTAAACGGGTAGCCGGTTCGTTAACTTTTGATGTGACATTACTTTAGATTGCAAACACAATTACTTGGTTAATTTAGACTCTCGGGGGAACGGGTCTGGGCAGCTTTTTGTGTCGTTCTGGGACCAATTAAATGGTGGGGAAGTGTTTTTACTGGAATTAAAGATCAGGTATTTAGTCTTGTGTCATGGAGGAATGTGGAAGATTATCGCCCTTTAATACAGCCCATGGATAATGTCCTTTAATAAAACACTTGGATTATGTCCTTTAATACAACCCTTGGATAATCTAACAGAGCACCAGTATATCTTGTGTAGGTATAGCAGGGCACTAGTATATCTTGTGTCGTGGGACGGAGTGGTCTAGTGGTAGAGAGCTGGACTGCTAAGTCTCGAGTTCGAATCGGGGTTCAAATCAGTAGACCGTCCCTGAGTCCACCCAACTCTGATGGGTACCTAATTCACGTTAGGGAAAGTAAAGACGGCTGGGCATAGTGCTGACCACTCTATCTTCATTTACCGAGGTCACAGAAACAAGTGAACTCTACTTCACTTGCCTTATAGACCGTTACGTTTGAAAAAGGCAACTTTACTACTTTACTTTTGTATCTTGTGTATAGGTATAGCAGGGCACCGTCATATCTTGGTGTATGTATAGCAGGGCACCAGTGAACCCTACAAAGCACTTAGTTCTACCCCAACTGATGCATTTATCTGTTTGTTTGTAAGCAAAAGATGACAGAATCTGGCGTCGAATTAATTTTGTATACCCCAGTTATATATTCAATTATACCCCAGTTATAAATTCCATTATTTTCTATCCCAAGATTTTGCAGCGCCCTCCCCTCATTATGGCGCTGTCTGATAGGACGAGAGTCCTTACAATACACTTTTACAAGGTTTAGATTTATTAGAACTGTAAGTATTGCAGCCTAAATAATATCAATACATATTAGAGGTTACAAGTTTGACTGGTTTCAACGCCCAGCACGAAGATATAGTGTCTCCCTGACTAAATGTCTCCCTGACTAAATGTCTCCCTGACTAAATGTCTCACTGACTAAATGTCTCACTGACTAAATGTCTCCCTGACTAAATGTCTCACTGACTAAATGTCTCCCCGACTAAATGTCTCACTGACTAAATGTCTCCCCGACTAAATGTCTCCCTGACTAAATGTCTCACTGACTAAATGTCTCACTGACTAAATGTCTCACTGACTAAATGTCTCCCTGACTAAATGTCTCACTGACTAAATGTCTCCCCGACTAAATATATCCCTGGCCAAATGTCTCCCTATCTAAATGTCTCCCTGACTAAATGTGGCCCTAGCTAGTCACATAGCTAGCGTTGGACTAGCCAGTCACATAGCTAGCGTTGGACTAGCCTGTCACATAGCTAGCGTGGGACTAGCTGTTACACAACTAGCGTTGGACTAGCCAGTCACATAGCTAGCGTGGGACTAGCCTGTCACACAACTAGCGTGGGACTAGCCTGTCACACAACTAGCGTGGGACTAGCCTGTCACACAACTAGCGTGGGACTAGCCTGTCACACAACTAGCGTGGGACTAGCCTGTCACACAACTAGCGTGGGACTTGCCTGTCACACAACCAGCGTGGGACTAGCCTGTCACACAACTAGCGTGGGACTAGCCTGTCACACAACTAGCGTGGGACTAGCCTGTCACAAAACTAGCGTGGGACTAGCCTGTCACAAAACTAGCGTGGGACTAGCCTGTCACACACCCAGCGTGGGACTAGCCTGTCACACACCCAGCGTGGGACTAGCCTGTCATTCAACCAGCGTGGGACTAGCCTGTCACATAGCTAGCGTGGGACTAGCCTGTCACACAACTAGCGTGGGACTAGCCTGTCACACAACCAGCGTGGGACTAGCCTGTCACATAGCTAGCGTGGGAGTAGCCTGTCACACACCCAGCGTGGGACTAGCCTGTCACACAACTAGCGTGGGACTAGCCTGTCACACAACTAGCGTGGGACTAGCCTGTCACACAACCAGCGTGGGACTAGCCTGTCACATAGCTAGCGTGGGAGTAGCCTGTCACACACCCAGCGTGGGACTAGCCTGTCACATAGCTAGCGTGGGACTAGCCTGTCACACACCCAGCGTGGGACTAGCCTGTCATTCAACCAGCGTGGGACTAGCCTGTCACACACATAGCGTGGGAGTAGCCTGTCCCATAGTGTGAGTACCAATGTAACTTCCTACAGAGAGATTCTAATTATTTTCCAGCTCGCGGCTTTGGGATTATTTATTACCGTAGTCATGGCGACTGGTTTTTTTCTAATCTGAAAACACGTTATACATTTTCACATGTTTTAAGCCTTGGGTTAAAAAAAATTCTCATATCAGTGATTAGCACCACTAAAAACTGAACCATTTCGATCCGGTATAACAGCTTTATGCGCTTAACAACCTCGTCATCCGCTTAGGTCATCTAAACCTTGTCATCTACCTCCTGTCATCTACCTCCCGTCATCTACCTCCTGTCATCTACCTCCTATCATCTAACTCCTGTCATCTACCTCATGTCATCTACCTCCTGTCATCTACCATTTTTCATCTACCTCCTGTCATTCACAAAATGTCATCTATATCCTGTCATACTCAGAATGTCACCTACATCCTATTATACACAAAATGTCCTTTGCATCCTGGCATACACAAAATGTCACATATATATATATATACTGTCATACACAGAATGTCATCTATATCCTGTCAAACGCAGAATGTCATCTATATCCTGTCATACACAGAATGTCACGTACATCATCTAGCAACACGTCACGACTCGGGCCAACTGTCGCTGTTTAAAGTAAGGCAAACAAAACAAAATGTAGAAAACATTTCTCTCGACTAGCACCAGCGACACGAAACAAAACAAAATGTAGAAAACATTTCTCTCGACTAGCACCAGCGACACAAAACAAAATGTAGAAAACATTTCTCTCGACTAGCACCAGCCACACGAAACAAAATGTAGAAAACATTTCTCTCGACTAGCACCAGCGACACAAAACAAAATGTAGAAAACATTTCTCTCGACTAGCACCAGCCACACGAAACAAAATGTAGAAAACATTTCTCTCGACTAGCACCAGCGACACGAAACAAAACAAAATGTAGAAAACATTTCTCTAGACTAGCACCAGCGACACGAAACAAAACAAAATGTAGAAAACATTTCTCTCGACTAGCACCAGCGACACGAAACAAAACAAAATGTAGAAAACATTTCTCTCGACTAGCACCAGCGACACAAAACAAAATGTAGAAAACATTTCTCTCGACTAGCACCAGCGACACAAAACAAAACAAAATGTAGAAAACATTTCTCTCGACTAGCACCACACACGAAACAAAACAAAATGTAGAAAACATTTCTCTCGACTAGCACCAGCGACACGAAACAAAACAAAATGTAGAAAACATTTCTCTCGACTAGCACCAGCGACACAAAACAAAATGTAGAAAACATTTCTCTCGACTAGCACCACACACGAAACAAAACAAAATGTAGAAAACATTTCTCTCGACTAGCACCAGCGACACGAAACAAAACAAAATGTAGAAAACATTTCTCTCGACTAGCACCAGTCACACGAAACAAAACAAAATGTAGAAAACATTTCTCTCGACTAGCACCAGTCACACGAAACAAAACAAAATGTAGAAAACATTTCTCTCGACTAACACCAGCGACACGAAACAAAACAAAATGTAGAAAACATTTCTCTCGACTAGCACCAGCGACACGAAACAAAATGTAGAAAACATTTCTCTCGACTAGCACCAGCGACACGAAACAAAACAAAATGTAGAAAACATTTCTCTCGACTAGCACCAGCGACACGAAACAAAACAAAATGTAGAAAACATTTCTCTCGACTAGCACCAGCGACACGAAACAAAATGTAGAAAACATTTCTCTCGACTAGCACCAGCCACACGAAACAAAACAAAATGTAGAAAACATTTCTCTAGACTAGCACCAGCGACACGAAACAAAACAAAATGTAGAAAACATTTCTCTCGACTAGCACCAGCGACACAAAACAAAATGTAGAAAACATTTCTCTAGACTAGCACCAGCGACACGAAACAAAACAAAATGTAGAAAACATTTCTCTCGACTAGCACCAGCGACACGAAACAAAACAAAATGTAGAAAACATTTCTCTCGACTAGCACCAGCGACACGAAACAAAATGTAGAAAACATTTCTCTCGACTAGCACCAGCGACACGAAACAAAATGTAGAAAACATTTCTCTCGACTAGCACCACACACGAAACAAAACAAAATGTAGAAAACATTTCTCTCGACTAGCACCAGCGACACGAAACAAAATGTAGAAAACATTTCTCTCGACTAGCACCACACACGAAACAAAATGTAGAAAACATTTCTCTCGACTAGCACCAGCGACACGAAACAAAACAAAATGTAGAAAACATTTCTCTCGACTAGCACCAGTCACACGAAACAAAACAAAATGTAGAAAACATTTCTCTCGACTAGCACCAGCGACACGAAACAAAACAAAATGTAGAAAACATTTCTCTCGACTAGCACCAGAGACACGAAACAAAACAAAATGTAGAAAACATTTCTCTCGACTAGCACCATCGACACAAAACAAAATGTAAAAAACATTTCTCTCGACTAGCACCAGCGACACGAAACAAAACAAAATGTAGAAAACATTTCTCTCGACTAGCACCAGTCACACAAAACAAAATGTAGAAAACATTTCTCTCGACTAGCACCAGCGGCACGAAACAAAATGTAGAAAACATTTCTCTCGACTAGCACCAGCGACACGAAACAAAACAAAATGTAGAAAACATTTCTCTCGACTAGCACCAGTCACACAAAACAAAATGTAGAAAACATTTCTCTCGACTAGCACCAGTCACACGAAACAAAACAAAATGTAGAAAACATTTCTCTCGACTAACACCAGTCACACGAAACAAAACAAAATGTAGAAAACATTTCTCTCGACTAGCACCAGCGACACGAAACAAAGCCGTCCAGTTGACAGGCAACATTTGATCGTACAGCAAATGTCGCCCGTAGTGACCGTCCGACAGAGTGGAGTAAACTATTTATGTTCAAAGCTTCTTTCAACCTAATCAATAGGCGAGGGGGTGAGTGGGGTGGAGGGTGGGGGAGGTATTTTTTCTCCGTCACTTGGACCAGTAAACCCAAGTATCGACCACACGTCTTCATCGGTCACTACAAACAGAGTCATTCAGCGGGAAATTTACATACGAAAAGCGTCAAGAAAGATAATCAGATGCTTGTTTTCTTCCACCGGAAGTGGGATGTGAGAGGTCAAGCGTATTAACCACACATATGTCAGGCTGATGATCATCCGACATCCACATAAAGAATGCTCCACATACACTAAAGTAGGTTCTACATCTGTCACACATACACTAAAGTAGGCTCTACATCTGTCACACTTACAATACAGTGGAATTGACATATACATCACACATACAGTAAAGCTATATTGACATAGATCACACATACAGTAATGTTGAATTGACATATATCACACATACAGCAAAGTTATATTGACATATGTCACACATACAGTAATGTTGAATTGACATATATCACACATACAGTAATGTTGAATTGACATATATCACACATACAGTAGCGTTCAATTGACATATATCACATATACAGTAAAGTTATATTGACATGTCACACATACAGTAATGTTGAATTGACATATATCACACATACAGTAAAGTTGAATTGACATATATCACACATACAGTAAAGTTGAATTGACATATATCACACATACAGTAAATTTGAATTGACATAGATCACACATACAGTAAAGGTGTCCCAACAATTCACCCCATAATTGACTCAATCAATAATCCCTCACAGAATATGACGACATAAAATCCACATTCCCAATTACAAAATTACCGGAATGAAAGCATTACCCTCCCCACCCCACGCATAGATCATGTGACACAAAGCCACACCCCCCCCCCCCCTCTCCCTGTGAAGAAAAAACTAATGGCATCATTTAATGCACAAATTTGCTCCGCAACAGAACGGATTATTCCCAATCTTCTTAGACAAGCCCCCCCCCCCCGCCACACTGTAGCACAATCCCCCCATACCCCCACCCTGAGCTTGCTTGATTACTAAGTTGGAGAGAAAAGTTTGGCACGTGCATCCAGCAGTCAATATCCTCGGTTATGTTTGTCTGGCGAAGATACTTGCTGATTGGTTTAAAAATAGAACTAATGAGCCTTGGGAGATTCGATCCAAGAAGCTAGTCCACCCCCCACCCGTCCCACACACCCCGTGTATGCTCCCAGCCCCTCTCCTCCAGTAAGTAGTTGCCTCCTTCCCCTACCCTTACCCCAGTGTATGCCTCCAGTCCCTCTCTCCTCTAAATATTATACTTCACACCCTCCACACTCCATCTAACACACATATCCACTCAATTCTCCACACATATCCACACAATCCTCCACACATATCCACACAATCCTCCACACATATCCACATATATCCACTCATGTGTACCACACCTTTCACCCCCCCCCCCCCTCCCCTCCCCCTCAAGGCTTAGTTTTCCTGCTGACAAGATTTTTTTACACAAACAACTAACGCTGGTTCAAATAGCACACTCACATTTATGATAGGCGCATCAGCTAACTCGAGGCAATACATTTGTTAACTCGAGGCGATAAACAGTAAACATTAGGCAATAAATTGTTAACACGAGGCAATAAATTGTTAACACGAGGCAATAAATTGTTAACACGAGGCAATAAATTGTTAACACGAGGCAATAAATTGTTAACACGAGGCAATAAATTGTTAACACGAGGCAATAAATTGTTAACACGAGGCAATAAATTGTTAACACGAGGCAATAAACTGTTAACACGAGGCAATAAATTGTTAACGCGAGGCAATAAATTGTTAACATTAGGCAATAAACTGTTAACACGAGGCAATAAATTGTTAACGCGAGGCAATAAATTGTTAACGCGAGGCGATAAATTGTTAACGCGAGGCGATAAATTGTTAACGCGAGGCAATAAATTGTTAACGCGAGGCAATAAATTGTTAACACGAGGCAATAAACTGTTAACACGAGGCAATAAATTGTTAACGCGAGGCAATAAATTGTTAACGCGAGGCGATAAATTGTTAACGCGAGGCAATAAATTGTTAACGCGAGGTAATAAATTGTTAACGCGAGGCAATAAATTGTTAACACGAGGCAATAAATTGTTAACAAGCGGCAATAAATTGTTAACAATTATTATCGAGAAATAAACTGTTAACACATTGATCTAGTAAAATACTATTTATGTTTTCATGTCAAATGTCCACGAAAATGTGTTCTTATAATGAAATGACGCGGCTCTTTTGACAAGAATTGTATTTATATTTTGGTTTTGACAAGAATTGTATTTATATTTTGGTTTGACACGAATTGTGTTTATATTTTGGTTTTGACAAGAATTGTGTTTATATTTTGGTTTTGACAAGAATTGTATTTATATTTTGGTTTGACACGAATTGTGTTTATATTTTGGTTTTGACAAGAATTGTGTTTATATTTTGGTTTGACACGAATTGTGTTTATATTTTGCTCTGTATTTACGTGTCGTTGTGTTTCAATAGAAACTTGTCAGAAAAAATGTCGTGTGGTTGTGTGTGGACGTGTGGCTATGTGTGTGGACGTGTGGCTATGTGTGTGGACGTGTGGTTGTGTGTGGACGTGTGGTTGTGTGTGGATGTGTGGTTGTGTGTGGACGTGTGATTGTGTGTGGATGTGTGTGGACGTGTGTGGACGTGTGTGGACGTATGGTTGTGTTTTGACGTTTGGTTGTGTGTGGACGTGTGTGGATGTGTGTGGATGTGTGTGGACGTGTGGTTGTGTGGATGTGTGGGGACGTATGGTTGTGTGTGGACGTGTGGCTGTGTGTGAACATGTGGTTGTTTGTGGACGTGTGGTTGTGTGTAGATGTGTGGTTGTGTGTGGATGTGTTAGGATGTGCGTGGACGTGTGTGGACGTGTGTGTACGTGTGGCTGTGTGTGGACGTGTGGTTGTGTTGTTGTGTGTGGATGTGTGATTGTGTGTGGACGTGTGGTTGTGTTTTGACTATTTGATGGCGTCGTGTCTCTAAAGACAAAAAAAAAAAACAACAGAAACTCCGGTACGACCGCAGGAGAAAATCCTATTACTTGAGTAATCTGTCGCAAGCCGATCCCATCAAAGGGAAGCAACTGCACACGTTATTTTCACCGGAGGTAACTCATCAGATCAAACTTGCTCTGGGATTTTTTAACATGCCAATGTTCCAGGTATGCCGCAAAAATGTTGAGGTGTTAGAATGCCAATTATTTCTTTCATTCCCAGTGTTTTAGAATGCCAACTATTTCTTTCATTCCTAATGTTTTTAGAATGTCAATTATTTCTTTCATTCCCAATGTTTTAGAATGCCAACTATTTCTTTCATTCCAAATGTTTTTAGAATGTCAATTATTTCTTTCATTCCCAATGTTTTAGAATGCCAACTATTTCTTTCATTCCTAATGTTTTTAGAATGTCAATTATTTCTTTCATTCCCAATGTTTCAGAATGCCAACTATTTCTTTCATTCCCAATGTTTTAGAATGCCAACTATTTCTTTCATTCCTAATGTTTTAGAATGCCAACTATTTCTTTCATTTCTAATATTTTAGAATGCTAACAATATTTTTTTACCAAAATAATTTAGAATACCAACTATTTCTTTCATTATAAAATAACTTAAAATGTCAAAAATGTTTTGTTTGTTGAATAATTAAGAATGTCAACTATTTCTTAAATTCCAAAACAATTTTATTTCAACATTTCATGTATTAAAAAATTATATTTCCGTCAAATATTTTCAGCCATCAAGATTTCCTGAGACTTTTTGTTGTTTTCGTCTCTGTTCTTCCTGTCCGCTATTAAATCTAAAAGTTCGAAACAATTCAGCTGCCAGCTGTTAGCTTTCACTGTTCGACTTTTAAATGTACATCGCTGTTAAAGGTCCATAGGCCTAGACACACTACTGACGGTCGCGAAGACGACTTAGCTCTTGCAAGCAGCACAAGACACCGATATAGTACTCACTCACACAGCACGTGTGTTCGTGTGTATGTTACACGCATGTGTACCAATGATGTGCTAAAGCGGGGAGACTACTGCAGTCACCTAATTCCACTCCGGGTACCATCACTGTCACCAGCTTTCTCGCAGCTATAATTAGAGTAACAAAACGTGTCTGATCTTTGATTTGAGTGGCTTCCCTTGAATGTCACGTGGTTAAGGAGCCATGTTTTAACTGGTTTCCCATTGTCGTCCCTAACAACCCATTGGATGGCGAGTACTTTTATCTTACCCCGACCGGGTAACTATGAAAGCCTAAATCTAATTTCCTTAACCACATCCCAATCAGATCGATGTTATTGTTTATTGATCAGCTGGACGTCTGGCGCTGGCAGATATTTGCCCGTCTTTCCGAACGATAACAAGTCAGGAATATCATCCCCACCCTCTGCCCCTGGCTAAGCGTGATAATTAACAAAACACGATCTGGCCGGCCCGGGGGTGCGAGCTTCTCTTCACAAGGACGGGACTATAAAAGTCATTTCATAACATCTTAACGGCGTCGTCACGTGATCGAGGGGGGCATGACATGGAGGGGGAGGGGGCAGGTTGTCACGAGAGGTGGGGAGGTTGGGGAGAATATAATGAGAGAGGGGGAGGACATCACTAAACAGCTGGGGGTGGGAGGATAACATCACTAAACAGCTGGGGGTGGGAGGATAACATCATTAAACAGCTGGGGGTGGGGGGTGGGAGGAGAACATCACTAGACAGCTGGGGGAAGGGAGGATGATATCACGTAACTAGGAGGTGGCAGGGAATTATAATAATTAAAGCTACATATTATACAGAAAACCTGGATTAACAACCCCCCCTCCCACCCCCCCCCCCCACTTTCCCCAAAAAAGAAAATCCCAAGTTTGGACCTACTTCCTCGTCAATTTTAACTTGCCTCTGTTAATCCCTGGTTTTAGAGTTGATCCCTGGTCTTAGAGTTAATCCTTGGTCTTAGAGTTAATCCCTGGTCTAAGAGTTAATCATTGGTCTAAGAGTTAATCCCTGGTCTAAAAATTAATCCCTGGTCTAAGAGTTAATCCTTGGTCTAAGAGTTAATCCCTGGTCTAAGAGTTAACCCTTGGTCTAAGAGTTAATCCCTGGTCTAAGAGTTAACCTTTGGTCTAAGAGTTAATCCCTGTTCTAAGAGTTAATCCCTGGTCTAAGAGTTAATCCTTGGTCTAAGAGTTAATCCCTGGTCTAAAAATTAATCCCTGGTCTAAAAGTTAATCTCTGGTCTAAGAGTTAATCCCTGGTCTAAAAATTAATCCCTGCTCTAAGAGTTAATCCCAGGTCTAAGAAACCACTTAATTAGCTTCAGGTAGATCCATACCCTAAAGAATTATGCAAGATTGTTGAGATGGCCAGGAGTTTTTTTATATTTAGCCACCTGAACTTGAGGCCTGGCCAAATTGCCTTCATCAAAAATCGAATGATGTCAGAAAATTGAGTCGCAATAACTGAATTAAAGGGAAGGAACTCGTACAAACGTGTTTTGCATTTGGAAATGTATAGGGATATAATGTCACGCCAAGGTTTGAAGAATTATAAAATATATTTTATAATGATCTCTAACGTTTTAATTATCAACGACAGTCTAGCACGTCAGTGTAGCACGGCAGTGTAGCACGGCAGTGTAGCACGGCAATGTAGCATGTCAGTGTAGCACGTCAGTGTAGCACGTCAGTCTAGCACGTCAGTGTAGCACGGCAATGTAGCATGTCAGTGTAGCACGTCAGTGTAGCACGTCAGTCTAGCACGTCAGTGTAGCACGGCAATGTAGCATGTCAGTGTAGCACGTCAGTGTAGCACGTCAGTCTAGCACGTCAGTGTAGCACGGCAATGTAGCATGTCAGTGTAGCACGTCAGTGTAGCACGTCAGTCTAGCACGTCAGTGTAGCACGGCAATGTAGCATGTCAGTGTAGCACGTCAGTGTAGCACGTCAGTCTAGCACGTCAGTGTAGCACGGCAATGTAGCATGTCAGTGTAGCACGTCAGTGTAGCACGGCAATGTAGCATGTCAGTGTAGCACGTCAGTGTAGCACGTCAGTCTAGCACGTCAGTGTAGCACGGCAGTGTAGCACGGCAATGTAGCATGTTAGTGTAGCACGTCAGTGTAGCAGTTAGTATGGTAGTGAGAATGGTAGAATGGCAGTGCAGCATGTAGTATGACAGTGTAGCAGGTAGTATGGCAGTGCAGCAGGTAGTATGACAGTGTAGCAGGTAGTATGGCAGTGCAGCAGGTAGTATGACAGTGCAGCAGGTAGTATGGCAGTGCAGCAGGTAGTATGACAGTGCAGCAGGTAGTATGGCAGTGCAGCAGGTAGTATGGCAGTGAAGCAGGTAGTATGACAGTGAAGCAGGTAGTAGGACGCTAAATTGATCTTCTTTGACACATTCCCTGGATCCCATCCCCAGCAAACAGCCATTGTATTTTACTTTCCTTTTATAGAAAAACTCGTCTCTAAAAGAGATGATTCCACACAATCCCTCCTGAGCTACATTGCATGCTGTCAGTAACAGCCCCCCCCCCCCCCCCCCAATTCCTTTGTAGTAAAAACACAAAAGTGAATCCACGGGTCAAAACAAACTTGGCGTGGACCCTGTCAGCAGTCAGGAAACTGTGATCGCATGCAGTATGTCGACAACAGTAGAATTAGTTCTAGCCTGCTGATATTTTTAGCCGTTCGCGTGACGAGTACACTTATGGGATCCAATCACCGCTGGAGTTCGATGAAATATTACTGCGCCGGGCCGCTCAAGCTGACAAGGCCCTGTGTGACACACTACGTCATCAGTATTTGTCCCACACCCGCCGTGTGATGTTGCGCGCCATCTTGATTTCACCCTAGTCCACGTGTCACAAGCTGTTAGCTTTGGCCGATGATCAGCCGAGCATACATTGTAAAGCTAGGGACCTGACAAGCCTCTCTTCAGATTTGATGGCTTATTTTTACATCGCATCGATGATTAACCATAACAGGATTTTAACAAAACATTCCTACGCATGCGCAGTCTGCCGGCCGTCAGCTCCCACGTAACTATGATGTCAAAGACTATTTGGCATTGATGATGTCAACACCACATCACAATTCTACTTCTTAACACCACAACCACCAACACAATTCTATATCCTAACACCACAACCACCACCACAATTCTACATCCCAACACCACCACACCGCCACAATTCTACATCCCAACACCACCACACCACAATTATACATTCTAACACCACCACACCACCACTATACTACATCCTAACACCACCACACAACCACAATTCTACATCCCAACACCACCACACCACAATTATACATCCTAACACCACCACACCACAATTCTACATCCTAACACCACACCACCACAATTCTACATCCCAACACCACCACACCACAATTCTACATCATAACACCACCACCACCAGCAGATCACTACAATACCACCAGCGCCCAACTCTTTCGAAATACTAACATGTCAAACTCCTGTATCATAACCCTCTAACATTTATGTTATTTTAAAAGTCGATATCACTTCCTTTTATACAACTAATTAACAAGTAATTAGTTTTTTATGCCATCTAATTACCCTGGCGTCTATACGCCATCAGACGACATAACGTTTATATGTTCGTCTGCTGATCAAGCAGGGCGGGCGGGAATATTTTAAAGCCAGCTGGAGGCTGACACCAGCAGACGTGGAGCGGCCTGAGGCTGGAGTTATTCCAAGTTACTGAGTACGATGGAGTCACGCAAAAGGTCATCATTAAGACCACTTAATCTTCATTTTTTAAAGGATGGTTTGAATTGTTTCTTCCTTCTTAATTACCGCTAGCTGCAAGCGTAATGCCAAATTATTTCTTTGAGTTTTAGTTAAAAAACAAAGATAAATAAAATGACGAAACAAATAAAAAATAACTTCATTTAATTAAAAAATGTTTGGGCGTAATTCAAACCACTGTTTGGTGATTGTTTGTGGTGCGTGTACTTATTAAGGTATGTTTGTGGTGGGTGTACTTATTAAGGTATGTTTGTGGTGGATGTACTTATTAAGGTATGTTTGTGGTGGATGTACTTATTAAGGTATGTTTGTGGTGGATGTACTTATTAAGGTATGTTTGTGGTGGATGTACTTATTAAGGTATGTTTGTGGTGGATGTACTTATTAAGGTATGTTTGTGGTGGGTGTACTTATTAAGGTATGTTTGTGGTGGGTGTACTTATTAAGGTATGTTTGTGGTGGATGTACTTATTAAGGTATGTTTGTGGTGGATGTACTTATTAAGGTATGTTTGTGGTGGATGTACTTATTAAGGTATGTTTGTGGTGGATGTACTTATTAAGGTATGTTTGTGGTGGATGTACTTATTAAGGTATGTTTGTGGTGGATGTACTTATTAAGGTATGTTTGTGGTGGGTGTACTTATTAAGGTATGTTTGTGGTGGGTGTACTTATTAAGGTATGTTTGTGGTGGATGTACTTATTAAGGTATGTTTGTGGTGGATGTACTTATTAAGGTATGTTTGTGGTGGATGTACTTATTAAGGTATGTTTGTGGTGGATGTACTTATTAAGGTATGTTTGTGGTGGATGTACTTATTAAGGTATGTTTGTGGTGGATGTACTTATTAAGGTATGATTGTGGTGGATGTACTTATTAAGGTATGTTTGTGGTGGATGTACTTATTAAGGTATGTTTGTGGTGGATGTACTTATTAAGGTATGTTTGTGGTGGATGTACTTATTAAGGTATGTTTGTGGTGGATGTACTTATTAAGGTATGTTTGTGGTGGGTGTACTTATTAAGGTATGTTTGTGGTGGGTGTACTTATTAAGGTATGTTTGTGGTGGATGTACTTATTAAGGTATGTTTGTGGTGGATGTACTTATTAAGGTATGTTTGTGGTGGATGTACTTATTAAGGTATGTTTGTGGTGGATGTACTTATTAAGGTATGTTTGTGGTGGATGTACTTATTAAGGTATGTTTGTGGTGGATGTACTTATTAAGGTATGTTTGTGGTGGATGTACTTATTAAGGTATGTTTGTGGTGGGTGTACTTATTAAGGTATGTTTGTGGTGGGTGTACTTATTAAGGTATGTTTGTGGTGGATGTACTTATTAAGGTATGTTTGTGGTGGATGTACTTATTAAGGTATGTTTGTGGTGGATGTACTTATTAAGGTATGTTTGTGGTGGATGTACTTATTAAGGTATGTTTGTGGTGGATGTACTTATTAAGGTATGTTTGTGGTGGATGTACTTATTAAGGTATGTTTGTGGTGGGTGTACTTATTAAGGTATGTTTGTGGTGGGTGTACTTATTAAGGTATGTTTGTGGTGGGTGTACTTATTAAGGTATGTTTGTGGTGGATGTACTTATTAAGGTATGTTTGTGGTGGATGTACTTATTAAGGTATGTTTGTGGTGGATGTACTTATTAAGGTATGTTTGTGGTGGGTGTACTTATTAAGGTATGTTTGTGGTGCGTGTACTTATTAAGGTATGTTTGTGGTGCGTGTACTTATTAAGGTATGTTTGTGGTGGGTGTACTTATTAAGGTATGTTTGTGGTGGATGTACTTATTAAGGTATGTTTGTGGTGCGTGTACTTATTACGGTATGTTTGTGGTGGGTGTACTTATTAAGGTATGTTTGTGGTTGATGTACTTAAGGAAACAAACAGATTAGAACAATGACTAGAACAAGATAAGGATCAAGAAGATCGATGTTGTCGTGTACCTTGTGGAGACACCCAGTAACCAGACGTCAGGCAGACGTCAACAATGTACATGCAGTAACCAGACGTCAACAATGTACATGCAGTAACCAGACGTCAAGAAGGTACATGCAGTAACCAGACGTCAAGAAGGTACATGCAGTAACCAGACGTCAACAATGTACATGCAGTAACCAGACGCCAATAAGATACATGCAGTAACCAGACGTCAAGACGTACATGCAGTAACCAAACGTCAAGACGGTACATGCAGTAACTTGACGTCAGACAGACGTCAAGAAGGTGCATGCAGTAACCAGACGTCAAGACGGTGCATGCAGTAACCTGACGTCAAGAAGGTACATGCAGTAACCAGACTTCAAGACGGTACATGCAGTAACCAGACGTCAAGAAGGTACATGCAGTAACCAGACGTCAAGAAGGTACATGCAGTAACCAGACGTCTAGAAGGTACATGCAGTAACCAGACGTCAAGAAGGTACATGCAGTAACCTGATGTCAGGAAGACGTAGACTGTAGAGAAGGTACATGCAGTAAAATAAGTTCTACACTGGTTAGACTGGTTATTTTTCCAGCAGTAAAATCGTTATACGGTTGCTTTGTTGTTACCTTGGTGTACAGAGATAATAGAATAGCCCTCGGGAATTGTATTTTGTTCCGGAGAGCAATGGTGAAGTTTTTTCATTGTTGTGACAGCGCAGATCTATATATCATTTCTTCCGCCGTAGGAGGCTGATCGCTGTCCTATTCATTCAGAAATCTTTCAGAGGCGACAGCAGCTGTTTCAAACCACAGCCATACTTTGTATTGGATAGCAGACTTTGAACTAGCTGTGTACTAAGCTTGAGACAAGGGGGGGGGGTGGATGGGGAGATAAGGGAGATTGATGGGAAAATTCTGGAAGGAAGTCTTTAGTATTCCGTCTGGTCAAAGAAAATACAGCCGGTGATTAATCTTTGATCGTTTAAAAATGTTTGATCTCCCCTCGCTCGAGACAGTCTAGGCCAGACTTTAACCCTCCACCCCCTCCCCCTACCCCGTTCTATTTCTCCTCCCCCCCCCCCCCTCCCCACCTACAAAAATAGCGAAAATCAAACTATTTTTTATCCTTGGGTCATCAACATATAGAGGCTTACAGTAAAGACTGCAACTTTTCTTTCACGTGTACCAAGTATAGGGAACTACAGTAATTATTTTAAAAAAATTGAAATAAAAATCTCGACGTCTTACACTTTCCTTATCCCGAAAAACTTTTTTTTTCCGTGTGTCTGTATCGATAACTTAAGAATCGTTCAGTTAGCTGGGCGAAATTTTATAAATAGGCATAAGGGAATTATACATAAATGACGTCACGCTTTTTTGACGTTTTTTTTAACTCCCCCCCCTCCCCTCCGTCACACATCGTCACAAAAAGCCAGACCCTCCCCCCCCCCTAAAATTACGTCACACCTCAGCCTAACCCCCCCCCCCCTCCAAATTGCTGATGAATTCCTATTACAATTTATCGAGTAAAACTCGTTGTTTTCTAACATTACTTTTTTATCACATTGCTTTTTTTTCACACCATTTAACCCCCACCCCCTCCTCTTCATCACACACCGTCAAAAAATTATGGACCCCCTCCCCACTACGAGTGTGACGTCATTTATGGACTACCCCTAAGTATTAGAACCTATACGTAGGGGTTTTTTTTCTTTTATTTATTTATTTATTTATTTTTTAGCGAACTTTCGGGTAACCTGAAGTGATTTTCTGAAACACCTTGAGAATAGTATGTTATGTGTATAGCTTCCTCTCACAAAGCAAAGCAGCGTATGCTATGAATTTTTCATCTCCAATTAAAAGAGCGGTTTTGTCACAACTATTTCTATAATCTATAGCCCGATTCCAAGTGTCATCCCAGCACACGTGAACGGATTAAGATGTGCTGTATGACTGCCAACACATTTGAATAATTTTTGTTATCAATTATTAGAAAAATACAATCTACCACTATGGTTTACTGATCCAAGGGAAATAATCAAATAAAACAATGTGTAATACTAGCAGAGTTACGCATCAAATTTATCCTATTAAATCATATCCAATTTCTAAATTATATCGAGGCGCCAACTGAACAAAAAATAGAGAGACCATAAAAAATATGTAGATCTAGATCTACACTCTAGGACGGAGGGCTAAAAAATTACCGCGAGTGAAATTCTCCTTTTAACTTAAGAGCTATATTTCGAAAAAAAAAATTTGAGGAACGACCGACAACCCTGCCCCCACCTTCTTTGATATTTTGTGTCTAACTAGCAAATATAAATAAATAGAGCACATTCTCTTTCAATAAGAACATTTCACCATAGAATCTACATTAGAGTGTGTTAATTTGTTTTTCTCTTTACACTGTAAATAATAAGGTGTTTAAAAAAGAAGAAATATGAATAATAAAAATACTGGAAGTTCCTTAGGCAACTTAGATCACTATACATTATAGATCTAGAAATCTAGATCTAGAATCTATACCCTCTATCTTATTATTCTTATTTTATTTTGATGCGGTGTGTAGAGAAGGCTAGTTTAATTTAAACCATTATAAAAACAGTAAGAAGTTACGCCAGGACAATTTGTTTTGTTTACATTTGGGGGGAGGGAATAATACTATGTAGATCTAGACCTATATGAGTCGAACTAATTTTTTTTAAATGTAGAATAATTGTATTTTAAAAATTGTTCTTACTCATTTAATCATTTAAATATCCTTTATTAAAATTTAACGTGAGCTAAAAACAATGTAACATAAGAATGTAGGCTATCTAAAAATAAACTCAGCGTCAGGATCTTAGAAGTACATTCTTATCTTACGGCACTAAAGAGTTGTAGTTAAGGAAACCATTCTGTAGAACTATTTTTGTTTATTTCGAAAATCCTTAATTATAATAAAACAATTTTCATTTTAATATTGCTTAATTTATTCATTCCATAATAAAAACATAAAATCTTCTATTTATTAACTATATTTCTTTTGTATTATTGTTTCAATTAGTGATTATTTTCATTTGCGCATTTATTCTTAATGCATGAGTTAAAGCATGTAAACAACATGGCGGCGCACTGCCGTAAAATTGATAAAGCTGGCGATATTTGAAGTATTAGAATGTTAAGTGCCGTTTGAACAGATTAATTAATTAACTAAGAAAATGCCTACAGGATTCGACCAGCAAGATAGAACTGTGAATGGTTCAATT
The DNA here is from genome assembly GCF_028476545.2 of Physella acuta. Taxonomy (NCBI): domain Eukaryota; kingdom Metazoa; phylum Mollusca; class Gastropoda; family Physidae; genus Physella; species Physella acuta. The sequence goes on along the minus strand of NW_026731776.1, from coordinate 338,070 downwards.
TCCATTGAAAGTAGTGCCACAACTGCTATTGAACCTGAACTACCTGAAAGTGTCAGTCACAGTCTGAGCCACCACAGTATCAATGAAAAAGCTCTTTTTATCGAAAATATGCAGTTGGTTGAGCCCAGAAAACCAATAGCTGTTCCAAACCATCTATTAGAAACAAGTAAAGTTACTATTCTAATTGTCTGTATTTTTCTTAGTCTTCAATTGTCACTTGACTCAAATTAGACTCGTTCAGTGTTTCTTCCAGACTTTTATCTCCGGATGGGCACTTGAAATCTTCGGGGGGGCGGTAAACTATCTTCGGGGGGGCGGTAAACTTTCTTCGGGGGGGCGGACACTGTTAAAAGTATATATTTTCTATATAAATTATATAAATTTAATTTCGTTCGGGGGGGCGGTAAAAATTTTTCGGTGGGGCTTCGCCCCCCCACGAAGAGATGCCTGGAAGAAACTCTGGACTCGTTAATGAAGAAAACAGTGAAAAAAACTAATTACATTTTTTTTAAAAACACATTTAAAGCATAACTGATTTTAGGAAAGAAATATGTTATCTACACAGTAACCTACTCAAATTTATTTGATTGCTGATTAAGTAATAACAGAAAATGTACACATTTGTAGCAGGACAACAGCTGTTTTTGGTTTCTGCTGATGCCAAAAATTCAGTTTTTAATTTCTTATGAGGAAACTTTTAGAAGAAATTCATAGTTTCCATTTTTTTAAATCCAAAAATAACTCTGGCATAGATCAGAATCGGCCAGTTCAGATGCAGTGATAATATTTAGCTAAACTTCCAGTGTTTTTATTCATCCCATTGACAACCACCCCAACAGGTGAAAGTGATAATTTCAAAAGATCCATTGATTTATCTCAAATTGCTGCATCATAAAGCATCAGGCCATATAGAATATGTATAAAATGTAAAATGTTTAATGTGTCCTTGGGCATCTGCAACAATGTTGCAAATGAATTGTTTTAATTCAGATTATTCTCTGTGCTGAAAAAGTCAGAAGTCCAAAGGTCTACTCTATACAGATGGGAGAATGGGGCATTACACATTCCATAATAATATAGATGCAGTTTAAACAAAATACAACAATCTCATGTTCTTCTTCATTAAAAATTAACAATGCTAACAAAAAAATATTTGGTTTTGTAATGGTGACAAGAACTCTAATATAACTTGATTATATTACAGTTATGGTGAACTAAAAGAATATTTATTTTCCCCAGAAATTTATGCAACACTTGGCAAAAATGCTCAAGTTATTGCTAAACCAATAGCAATACATTTTGATGGCTTTGAAGTTGGAGAAAAACAGACAAGAACACTTGCATTAATAAATGCATCTTCAGAGCTCCTCAGAATGCACATCATTCCACCACAAACCAGTCATTTCAAAGTTAAATACACAAAGCCTGTGAGTATTATTATGAATTGATTCACATAACCAAAATACTAATAAGTAATTCTACAACATAATACTAGTAATGTATAGTTTCTCTTTACATTTTCTTTATGCTATACTTTTTTGCCTACAATCTTTTTGTTAGGATAGTTTGTTAAGTGATTATGATTTTACATTTGCAAATATTATATTTTTTTGGTATCGATGTGCAGTGCACACTATTAACTGGTTACTTAGAATTTTGTAATGAAGTATCTTTATAATGACTCATTTTTATTTACCAAATAAACAGGGAAAAATGGTTGCAGGTATGAGTTTAACCTGCACAGTTGAATTTACTCCAGATGAATGGCGCTATTATTATGATTGTATTCGCATTCATTCTCCTGTAAGTGTTACATTATGAATTGTTAATCAAATATTTGACTAACTTAAATATTGTTTTTCAATCACATTTTTATAAATTCTTATCAAAACATACAAAAAAAGAACTTTTTAAAACTAATAACTAAATAATTTTCCATACCTTTATACTTTTAAAACTTCTTTGCTATAAAAATCATCTACCCTTGGATTTTTTCTTAACTTTTCGCTAATTTTTGCATTTTATATAATTTTGTAACTTTTGATTCAGATAATTACAGCATTCTCAAAAATTAGACTTTGTTATTAGTATAAAAATAACACATGCATTGTTTAATAATAATTATAACCATAATTTGTATTTCTTTTAAGGGAGAAGAGAATTTAATTATTCCAATTCATGGTTACCCTGTAATGTGCACTAAAGATTTTCCCAGGAAATACAATTTTCCTCTTGTTCCTGTTGGTCACAGGTAAGTTTTCATACAGCTCCTCTACACATTAGTTTTCTTACCACAGGTAATTTTTTATACAGCTCCACCTCATACTAGTTTTCTTATCACAGCAGTTTCTCAGGATAAATTTTAACTTTTCTTCCATGAAAAGGTTATCAAAAACATTCCCTTTGAAGTCCATGGTCCCAGTAGATTTTGAGTTTATCTTCAAGTACATCCAACCACACCCAGCTTTCATTATTGAACCAATGTCAGGTAAAACAATTTTTAGTTTTCCATCTTGAAACAATTGCGGTAGGCTTATTGATTTAATTTTACACTTCAAAAACACAAGAGCATTGTTTAACATATGACCTTGTGTACTGCTACTTCTCAGGTATTGTCCCTGCTAACAATGAAATAGAAATTACAGTGACCTTTGCCCCTTTTGAGTTTCAAACAGCTCTGATGACAGTGGAACTGATTCTCTCTCAGTTCAACTCTAAAGGAATTATCTGCTCATTTACAGGAGTCTCTGAGCCCGGCTTGTTGAAGTATGTAACTTTTAGTTTCATTGGTTTTTTAATGTAGTTTAATTGTTCAACATTTCCAAGAAATAACCCACAGTTGCCTTTTTTTTACTAGTGAAAATCATTACTAGGGTAAATAGTAAATAAATATACATACATGTGGTTGGTAATGTAGTTGTGGTACGTACATGTGGTAACCAATCTAGTTGTGGTACATACATGTGGTAACTGATGTAGTTGTGGTACATACATGTGGTAACTGATGTAGTTGTGGTAAATACATGTGGTAACTGATGTAGTTGCGGTACGTTCATGTAGTAACCAATGAAGTTATTCAATCCTAACAAAAATGCCTAATGATTTTCCATCTAGAGCTAAAACCATGGCCAGCCTACGTTCTGAAGTTTTGGATCCAAGGTCTGTGTCCCCTATTGAAATGGCCAGGGTGAAGAAGACACTGACCAAGAAAACAATTGATTCAAGACAGGTGTTGTCTGCCCCTGCACATGTCAGTACTTCAGACTTTTATTGCTTCATTGCTTCTTTTTTAAAATATAAAATTGAAGCCTCTCATTTTTTAATAAGAAGGCTAGATACATCAGAGGCTCTGCAAATAGTGCTCAAAAGCTGATTGCCTGGGAAAATTAATTTAATTAAATTAATTGAAATGAAATAAAACTTCTAAAATAAAATTTCAATTACAATTTTTAAAAAAAATACAGAATAGAGGTTTGGGCAAATGAGAGTCGTTCAGTTGTATCCATACTTCCAAAGGCCTGTTCTAAAACTAAGATTGTAATCCACAGGTGAATCTTGAAAGAAATGGCATCCGATTTCCAGCCCGGATTGATAACCCACATGCTGTGGCCAAAATTTTATTACAGGAACCAGGAAAACTCAAGGTCAATGAGATTAGGCAAAGTAAGCAAATCTAGGCAAAGTAAGCAAATCTAGGCAAAGTAAGCAAATCTAGGCAAAGTAAGCAAATCACTAGGGTCAGACCAGCAGTATGGTTAGGCAAAAGGTCAAATTGTTAATCGCAAAATCGTAACGAAAAGAAAGATTTTAATAACATAATTTGATATGTTGAAACAATATTCTCTAAAGAAAGATTTTAATAACATAATTTGCTATGTTGAAACAATTTTCTCAAAAGAAAGATTTTAATAACAAATAATTTTATATGTTGAAACAATATTCTCTAAAGAAAGATTTTAATAACATAATTTGCTATGTTGAAACAATTTTCTCTAAAGAAAGATTTTAATAACATGATTTGCTATGTTGAAACAATTTTCTCTAAAGAAAGATTTTAATTACATGATTTGCTATGTTGAAACATTATTCTCTAAAGAAAGATTTTAATAACATAATTTGCTATGTTGAAACAATATTCTCTAAAGAAAGATTTTAATAACATGATTTGCTATGTTGAAACAATTTTCTCTAAAGAAAGATTTTAATAACATGATTTGCTATGTTGAAACAATTTTCTCTAAAGAAAGATTTTAATAACATGATTTGCTATGTTGAAACAATTTTCTCTAAAGAAAGATTTTAATAACATAATTTTCTATGTTGAAACAATTTTCTCTAAAGAAATATTTTAATAACATGATTTGCTATGTTGAAACAATTTTCTCTAAAGAAAGATTTATATAACATGATTTGCTATGTTGAAACAATTTTCTCTAAAGAAAGATTTTAATAACATAATTTGATATGTTGAAACAATTTTCTCTAAAGAAAGATTTTAATAACAAATAATTTGATATGTCGAAACAATATTCTCTTAAGAAAGATTTTAATAACATAATTTGATATGTTGAAACAATATTCTCTTAAGAAAGAGTTTAATAACATAATTTGATATGTTGAAACAATATTCTCTAAAGAAAGATTTTAATAACATAATTTGATATGTTGAAACAATTTTCTCTAAAGAAAGATTTTAATAACAAATAATTTGATATGTCGAAACAATATTCTCTTAAGAAAGATTTTAATAACATAATTTGATATGTTGAAACAATATTCTCTAAAGAAAGATTTTAATAACATAATTTGATATGTTGAAACAATTTTCTCTAAAGAAAGATTTTAATAACAAATAATTTGATATGTTGAAACAATATTCTCTAAAGAAAGATTTTAATAACATAATTTTCTATGTTGAAACAATATTCTCTTAAGAAAGATTTTAATAACATAATTTTCTATGTTGAAACAATATTCTCTAAAGAAAGATTTTAATAACATGATTTGATATGTTGAAACAATATTCTCTTAAGAAAGATTTTAATAACATAATTTGATATGTTGAAACAATATTCTCTAAAGAAAGATTTTAATAACATAATTTGATATGTTGAAACAATTTTCTCTAAAGAAAGATTTTAATAACAAATAATTTGATATGTTGAAACAATATTCTCTAAAGAAAGATTTTAATAACATAATTTTCTATGTTGAAACAATATTCTCTTAAGAAAGATTTTAATAACATAATTTTCTATGTTGAAACAATATTCTCTAAAGAAAGATTTTAATAACATAATTTTCTATGTTGAAACAATATTCTCTTAAGAAAGATTTTAATAACATAATTTTCTATGTTGAAACAATATTCTCTTAAGAAAGATTTTAATAACATAATTTTCTATGTTGAAACAATATTCTCTTAAGAAAGATTTTAATAACATAATTTTCTATGTTGAAACAATATTCTCTTAAGAAAGATTTTAATAACATAATTTTCTATGTTGAAACAATATTCTCTTAAGAAAGATTTTAATAACATAATTTTCTATGTTGAAACAATATTCTCTTAAGAAAGATTTTAATAACATAATTTGATATGTTGAAACAATATTCTCTAAAGAAAGATTTTAATAACATAATTTTCTATGTTGAAACAATATTCTCTAAAGAAAGATTTTAATAACATGATTTGCTATGTTGAAACAATATTCTCTAAAGAAAGATTTTAATAACAAATAATTTTCTATGTTGAAACAATATTCTCTAAAGAAAGATTTTAATAACAAATAATTTGATATGTTGAAACAATATTCTCCATCCTGACAGATGTTCTGGACCAGAAGGGGCCCACCCAGATGACCAGACAGATGAAGGTAATAACCCACGTACACCTTTATGTCAACATCACCTGTGTTTGTTTATTCTTGTGTTGGTTGATCCCACCCCCACCCACCCACTCAGTGACCCCCGTTACACATGTGTTACAGGAAGCCATGTTTGAGCAAATGGTCAGGAAAAACGTCTATGATGAAAGACAAAACCAGCTGCGATGGCAAATCAAGGTTGGGGACACGCCCATTTCCAGGGAGGAGAAGCTCAACATCCTGGAGGAGAGGAGTGAGGCCATCAACCGTTATATGGTGAGTGAGGCCATCAACTGTTATATGGTGAGTGAGGCCATCAACTGTTATATGGTGAGTGAGGCCATCAACTGTTATATGGTGAGTGAGGCCATCAACTGTTATATGGTGAGTGAGGCCATCAACTGTTATATGGTGAGTGAGCCATCAACTGTTATATGGTGAGTGAGGCCATCAACTGTTATATGGTGAGTGAGGCCATCAACTGTTATATGGTGAGTGAGGCCATCAACTGTTATATGGTGAGGCCATCAACTGTTATATGGTGAGTGAGGCCATCAACTGTTATATGGTGAGTGAGGCCATCAACTGTTATATGGTGAGTGAGGCCATCAACTGTTATATGGTGAGTGAGGCCAACTGTTATATGGTGAGTGAGGCCATCAACTGTTATATGGTGAGTGAGGCCATCAACTGTTATATGGTGAGTGAGGCCATCAACTGTTATATGGTGAGTGAGGCCATCAACTGTTATATGGTGAGTGAGGCCATCAACTGTTATATGGTGAGTGAGGCCATCAACTGTTATATGGTGAGTGAGGCCATCAACTGTTATATGGTGAGTGAGGCCATCAACTGTTATATGGTGAGTGAGGCCATCAACTGTTATATGGTGAGTGAGGCCATCAACTGTTATATGGTGAGTGAGGCCATCAACTGTTATATGGTGAGTGAGGCCATCAACTGTTATATGGTGAGTGAGGCCATCAACTGTTATATGGTGAGTGAGGCCATTAACTGTTATATGGTGAGTGAGGCCATCAACTGTTATATGGTGAGTGAGGCCATCAACTGTTATATGGTGAGTGAGGCCATCAACTGTTATAAGGTGAGTGAGGCCATCAACTGTTATACGTTGAGTGAGGCCATCAACTGTTATACGTTGAGTGAGGCCATCAACTGTTATATGGTGAGTGAGGCCATCAACTGTTATATGGTGAGTGAGGCCATCAACTGTTATATGGTGAGTGAGGCCATCAACTGTTATATGGTGAGTGAGGCCATCAACTGTTATACGGTGAGTGAGGCCATCAACTGTTATACGGTGAGTGAGGCCATCAACTGTATATGGTGAGTGAGTCCATCAACTGTTATATGGTGAGTGAGTCCATCAACTGTTATATGGTGAGTGAGGCCATCAACTGTTATATGGTGAGTGAGGCCATCAACTGTTATATGGTGAGTGAGGCCATCAACTGTTATATGGTGAGTGAGGCCATCAACTGTTATATGGTGAGTGAGGCCATCAACTGTTATATGGTGAGTGAGGCCATCAACTGTTATATGGTGAGTGAGGCCATCAACTGTTATATGGTGAGTGAGGCCATCAACTGTTATATGGTGAGTGAGGCCATCAACTGTTATATGGTGAGTGAGGCCATCAACTGTTATATGGTGAGTGAGGCCATCAACTGTTATATGGTGAGTGAGGCCATCAACTGTTATATGGTGAGTGAGGCCATCAACTGTTATATGGTGAGTGAGGCCATCAACTGTTATATGGTGAGTGAGGCCATCAACTGTTATATGGTGAGTGAGGCCATCAACTGTTATATGGTGAGTGAGGCCATCAACTGTTATATGGTGAGTGAGGCCATCAACTGTTATATGGTGAGTGAGGCCATCAACTGTTATATGGTGAGTGAGGCCATCAACTGTTATATGGTGAGTGAGGCCATCAACTGTTATATGGTGAGTGAGGCCATCAACTGTTATATGGTGAGTGAGGCCATCAACTGTTATATGGTGAGTGAGGCCATCAACTGTTATATGGTGAGTGAGGCCATCAACTGTTATATGGTGAGTGAGGCCATCATCTGTTATATGGTGAGTGAGGCCATCAACTGTTATATGGTGAGTGAGGCCATCAACTGTTATATGGTGAGTGAGGCCATCAACTGTTATATGGTGAGTGAGGCCATCAACTGTTATATGGTGAGTGAGGCCATCAACTGTTATATGGTGAGTGAGGCCATCAACTGTTATATGGTGAGTGAGGCCATCTACTGTTATATGTTGAGTGAGGCCATCAACTGTTATATGTTGAGTGAGGCCATCAACTGTTATATGGTGAGTGAGGCCATCAACTGTTATATGGTGAGTGAGGCCATCAACTGTTATATGGTGAGTGAGGCCATCAACTGTTATATGGTGAGTGAGGCCATCAACTGTTATATGGTGAGTGAGGCCATCAACTGTTATATGGTGAGTGAGGCCATCAACTGTTATATGGTGAGTGAGGCCATCAACTGTTATATGGTGAGTGAGGCCATCAACTGTTATATGGTGAGTGAGGCCATCAACTGTTATATGGTGAGTGAGGCCATCAACTGTTATATGGTGAGTGAGGCCATCAACTGTTATATGGTGAGTGAGGCCATCAACTGTTATATGGTGAGTGAGGCCATCAACTGTTATATGGTGAGTGAGGCCATCAACTGTTATATGGTGAGTGAGGCCATCAACTGTTATATGGTGAGTGGGGCCATCAACTGTTATATGGTGAGTGGGGCCATCAACTGTTATATGGTGAGTGGGGCCATCAACTGTTATATGGTGAGTGGGGCCATCAACTGTTATATGGTGAGTGAGGCCATCAACTGTTATATGGTGAGTGAGGCCATCAACTGTTATATGGTGAGTGAGGCCATCAACTGTTATATGGTGAGTGAGGCCATCAACTGTTATATGGTGAGTGAGGCCATCAACTGTTATATGGTGAGTGAGGCCATCAACTGTTATATGGTGAGTGAGGCCATCAACTGTTATATGGTGAGTGAGGCCATCAACTGTTATATGGTGAGTGAGGCCATCAACTGTTATATGGTGAGTGAGGCCATCAACTGTTATATGGTGAGTGAGGCCATCAACTGTTATATGGTGAGTGAGGCCATCAACTGTTATATGGTGAGTGAGGCCATCAACTGTTATATGGTGAGTGAGGCCATCAACTGTTATATGGTGAGTGAGGCCATCAACTGTTATATGGTGAGTGAGGCCATCAACTGTTATATGGTGAGTGAGGCCATCAACTGTTATATGGTGAGTGAGGCCATCAACTGTTATATGGTGAGTGAGGCCATCAACTGTTATATGGTGAGTGAGGCCATCAACTGTTATATGGTGAGTGAGGCCATCAACTGTTATATGGTGAGTGAGGCCATCAACTGTTATATGGTGAGTGAGGCCATCAACTGTTATATGGTGAGTGAGGCCATCAACTGTTATATGGTGAGTGAGGCCATCAACCGTTATATGGTGAGTGAGGCCATCAACTGTTATATGTTGAGGATCAAGTGATATAACTGGTTGGCTAGCTAGCTGAAGGTCTTTGGCTTCAGGTTGGGTTAGCTGTCTAGCTGGAGGTCTTTGGCTTCAGTTTTTTATTTAGTCATGTTGTGTTGTGACTGTGATGTAAATGTCCTCTTTAAGATTTACACAGTGAAACTGGATGATTAGAGATCAAAATTTCTGGTTTCAGCTGGATATCCAAGGGATCCCAATTCCAGAAGAAGAATTTTGCCGTACACAGACTTTCTCACGTGTGTACAGAATCATCAGAGACGTTGACAGTGTTAGTACACATTTCACAAAGCCTTTGAAAAAATTGTGCCATAATTTTTTGTAGTCACAAATCGTTATTCATAATTATTGTTTTTTTTTATAAATAGCTGTCATACAGGGACCATTTTTAATTTACAGCTAGCACCAATAGAAGCCAAATTTGATTGCTACTCCAATGACCAGTGGGCAGTTAGGTTTGCCAATTTGAATAAGTTGGTTCAAGCTGCAAGAAAAGTAGGTGAATTTTTTTTTTACACCAAAATTTTTAAAAAAAATGATATTTCATTTATTTTTTCTGACATATATAAGATGTGATCAGCAGTTGTTGACTGAAATGTGTGTTGTGTACAGGTTGTTATCCAGAATAGAGGAGAATCTCGCCTGCGGGGGTTGAGAGAACTAGTGCACACATTCTCCACAACCAAACCAAGGGAGGCAACAACAGACTCTGGTAACTCTCTTACTGGGGAGGGGAATTTAAATACAGAAAAATTGTACACATTGTTTATTGTAGATATTGGCATAGCACACATCGATGTAACTAATTTGTTAGGTTTTTTAAACTTAGAGTTAAGATTTGGATTAGGAGTGAAGTATCATTATTGACATATAAATAAATTATGTCACTAACACTTCCCATTGTTTTGAATGTGTTCTGTCTGACAGCCAAGCTTACTGAACATGAACACAGAAATGAAAAAGAAGAAAGTCACCATTTAAAAGCTGAGAAGATTCTAAGACACAAGTTCCCCACATTTGTGTCCAGCACAGAGAAGAATGATATGGTAAAGAATATTTTGTTAAAACTAGCTTCATACAAATGTCATACCATAACAAATAAAAATATTCAACTGTACTAAGTAAAATATCTCATTGTTTTTTGTAACTAGTTGTTTACATAGCAAATATCATACCATAACAAACAAAAATATTCAACTGTACTGAGTAAAATGTCCAATTATATTTGTTCTTTAACCTGCTGAGATCTCTGTTCATTTCCTACCTTCCCTGACAACACAGGCACCTGATTCTGTTGGGCTGGTCCAGGTTGATCCTACAGAAATAATCATTAAGCGGGAAGTTGAATACTTCAATCTGAAGGTAAACATATTCTTGTACACATAATCATCAAGCGGGAAGTTGAATACTTCAATCTGAAGGTAAACATATTCTTGTACACATAATCATCAAGCGGGAAGTTGAATACTTCAATCTGAAGGTAAACATATTCTTGTACACATAATCATCAAGCGGGAAGTTGAATACTTCAATCTGAAGGTAAACATATTCTTGTACACATAATCATCAAGCGGGAAGTTGAATACTTTAATCTGAAGGTAAACATATTCTTGTACACATAATCATCAAGCGGGAAGTTGAATACTTCAATCTGAAGGTAAACATATTCTTGTACACATAATCATCAAGCGGGAAGTTGAATACTTCAATCTGAAGGTAAACATATTCTTGTACACATAATCATCAAGCGGGAAGTTGAATACTTCAATCTGAAGGTAAACATATTCTTGTACACATAATCATCAAGCGGGAAGTTGAATACTTCAATCTGAAGGTAAACATATTCTTGTACACATAATCATCAAGCGGGAAGTTGAATACTTCAATCTGAAGGTAAACATATTCTTGTACACATAATCATCAAGCGGGAAGTTGAATACTTCAATCTGAAGGTAAACATATTCTTGTACACATAATCATCAAGCGGGAAGTTGAATACTTCAATTTGAAGGTAAACATATTCTTATATGTCATTGGTCATCTTGTAAAAAAACATAATTACGTCGTTTGGACAGTAACCTGTCAAGTTTATACATGACTCCATCAGATTTATGTTGTATTTACCACAGGTGCCACTGGCCTATAAGCTCAATGACTACAACCATTTGAATGTTCATGATGCCTCAAGTGGTTATGTCCCAATGAAAGGGCTGAGGAAATTACGGACAGGTGCTGAGGTTGGTTGTTCAAATTTTATTTTTGAAAATCCTTTTAACTCTTTACGACTGTAACAAAGCTTCCACTCTAACAAGGCTACCACTGTTTGGTTCTCCAGCCTGCCTTACAACTACAGTAACAACATTCACAGAGTCCGTTAATATTTTCTGTATTTAATTTTTTGGTCTCCCGAATCTAAGTTTTTTACTTGTAAATCTAGTTCTGCCATTTTTAGTTGTGTATATTTCTTGTAGTTTTCTATTTGGGCTGATTTTGTATTTTTTAGCTATTTTAGAAAATTGTGCAAAAGCCACTTGCAATGTGGCATTATTTTTAGCATGGACCTACTTTTGTTTACTAATAATAAATTTTATCAATATTTTCTGACTAAATGTATTTTTTTCCAAGAAATGCTGCTCTGTCAATTTTTTTTTCTTCAAAACTAAGTAATTTTCTTTCTTCAGTAAATACATAATTACTTAATATCAGTGGGTGGGAAATTCAATTACAATTAATTTATATCAGTGGGTTTTAAATAAACAGGTAAAAAGAAATGAGTTTTTTTTCAGCATAGATACTGAAAAAATAATTCAGGTGAAATGTGAAAATAATTAGGTCCTAAACAGTTAATAAAAACTTGTTTGTTATGAAGTAAACCAATAAATCTGAATCTCTTGACAAAGCTAGCAGTCATACACCAAAGCTAGCAGTCACACACCAAAGCTAGCAGTCACAGACCAAAGCTAGCAGTCACAGACCAAAGCTAGCAGTCACAGACCAAAGCTAGCAGTCACAGACCAAAGCTAGCAGTCACAGACCAAAGCTAGCAGTCATACACCAAAGCTAGCAGTCACACACTAAAGCTAGCAGTCACACACCAAAGCTAGCAGTCACACACCAAAGCTAGCAGTCACAGACCAAAGCTAGCAGTCACAGACCAAAGCTAGCAGTCATACACCAAAGCTAGCAGTCACACACTAAAGCTAGCAGTCACACACCAAAGCTAGCAGTCACACACCAAAGCTAGCAGTCACATACCAAAGCTAGCAGTCACACACCAAAGCTAGCAGTCACATACCAAAGCTAGCAGTCACACACCAAAGCTAGCAGTCACACACCAAAGCTAGCAGTCACAGACCAAAGCTAGCAGTCACAGACCAAAGCTAGCAGTCACACACCAAATCTAGCAGTCACACACCAAATCTAGCAATCACACACCAAAGCTAGCAGTCATACACCAAATCTAGCAGTCACACACCAAAGCTAGCAGTCACACACCAAATCTAGCAATCACACACCAAAGCTAGCAGTCACACACCAAAGCTAGCAGTCACACACCAAAGCTAGCAGCCACACACCAAATCTAGCAGTCACACACCAAAGCTAGCAGTCACACACCAAAGCTAGCAGTCATACACCAAAGCTAGCAGTCACACACCTAAGCTAGCAGTCACACACCAAAGCTAGCAGTCATACACCAAAGCTAGCAGTCACACACCAAAGCTAGCAGTCACACACCAAAGCTAGCAGTCACACACTAAAGCTAGCAGTCATACACCAAAGCTAGCAGTCATACACCAAAGCTAGCAGTCACACACCAAAGCTAGCAGTCATACACCAAAGCTAGCAGTCACACACCAAAGCTAGCAGTCATACACCAAAGATTCACATATCACACACCAACAACTCACATATCACGCACCAAACACTCACATATGACACATTATAAATGTCCATTCATTAACTTTCACTTGACTAAACAGGAGGAGGTAATCACAATCTCAGAGGATTCTGTCGACCCGTGTCAGGAGGTCGTAGGTCAATCCAGACTTTCTATGGCGGACCAAGTGGAGACTGGAGATTTGGCTCCACCAGCTGCCATGTTGAAACCTATGGAGTATCCTGCTCTGTATATAATGGTAGGTTTAAACCTATGGAGTATCCTGCTCTGTATATAATGGTAGGTTTAAACCTATGGAGTATCCTGCTCTCTATATAATGGTAGGTTTAAACCTATGGAGTATCCTGCTCTCTATATAATGGTAGGTTTAAACCTATGGAGTATCCTGCTCTGTATATAATGGTAGGTTTAAACCTATGGAGTATCCTGCTATCTATATAATGATAGGTTTAAACCTATGGAGTATCCTGCTCTGTATATAATGGTAGGTTTAAATCTATGGAGTATCCTTTCCGAGAAAATTAATAATAGTAGTAAAAATGTTTTGTGTACCATGGTTTCTTTCAGAATGTAAACATTTTGGTGAAATAATTTATAGTGTAGTTGTTCCTGACAGAATGAAGAAGATTTTAACTCTGAGATGTTATTTGTGTACAGAACCCATCACCTGGACTGCAGGTATTCCTTGCTCCCATGCCCTACTCAGAAGTCGACTATGACTACCACTTATGTCCCCTGCCAAGATACCCTAAAACAGAACAAGGGGGAACAAAGTCTGTCAGCACACAGAAGCGGTTTTTGGATCGGGAGGTTGGTCTGAGATATATTTGATGTAACTGGTTGGTCTTAGATATATTTGATGTAACTGGTTGGTCTGAGATATATTTGATGTAACTGGTTGGTCTGGGATAGATTTGATGTAACTGGTTGGTCTTAGATTTGATGTAACTGGTTGGTCTGAGATATATTTGATGTAACTGGTTGGTCTGAGATATATTTGATGTAACTGGTTGGTCTGAGATAGATTTGATGTAACTGGTTGGTCTTAGATTTGATGTAACTGGTTGGTCTTAGATATATTTGATGTAACTGGTTGGTCTGAGATATATTTGATGTAACTGGTTGGTCTTAGATATATTTGATGTAACTGGTTGGTCTTAGATTTGATGTAACTGGTTGTTCTTAGATATATTTGATGTAACTGGTTGGTCTGAGATATATTTGATGTAACTGGTTGGTCTGAGATATATTTGATGTAACTGGTTGGTCTTAGATTTGATGTAACTGGTTGGTCTTAGATTTGATGTAACTGGTTGGTCTGAGATAGATTTGATGTAACTGGTTGGTCTGAGATAGATTTGATGTAACTGGTTGGTCTGAGATAGATTTGATGTAACTGGTTGGTCTGAGATATATTTGATGTAACTGGTTGGTCTGAGATAGATTTGATGTAACTGGTTGGTCTGAGATATATTTGATGTAACTGGTTGGTCTTAGATTTGATGTAACTGGTTGGTCTTAGATATATTTGATGTAACTGGTTGGTCTGAGATATATTTGATGTAACTGGTTGGTCTTAGATTTGATGTAACTGGTTGGTCTTAGATATATTTGATGTAACTGGTTGGTCTTAGATATATTTGATGTAACTGGTTGGTCTTAGATTTGATGTAACTGGTTGGTCTTAGATATATTTGATGTAACTGGTTGGTCTGAGATATATTTGATGTAACTGGTTGGTCTTAGATTTGATGTAACTGGTTGGTCTTAGATTTGATGTAACTGGTTGGTCTGAGATAGATTTGATGTAACTGGTTGGTCTGAGATATATTTGATGTAACTGGTTGGTCTTAGATTTGATGTAACTGGTTGGTCTTAGATATATTTGATGTAACTGGTTGGTCTGAGATATATTTGATGTAACTGGTTGGTCTTAGATTTGATGTAACTGGTTGGTCTTAGATATATTTGATGTAACTGGTTGGTCTGAGATATATTTGATGTAACTGGTTGGTCTTAGATATATTTGATGTAACTGGTTGGTCTGAGATATATTTGATGTAACTGGTTGGTCTTAGATTTGATGTAACTGGTTGGTCTTAGATATATTTGATGTAACTGGTTGGTCTGAGATATATTTGATGTAACTGGTTGGTCTTAGATTTGATGTAACTGGTTGGTCTGAGATATATTTGATGTAACTGGTTGGTCTGAGATATATTTGATGTAACTGGTTGGTCTTAGATTTGATGTAACTGGTTGGTCTTAGATATATTTGATGTAACTGGTTGGTCTGAGATATATTTGATGTAACTGGTTGGTCTTAGATTTGATGTAACTGGTTGGTCTTAGATATATTTGATGTAACTGGTTGGTCTGAGATATATTTGATGTAACTGGTTGGTCTTAGATTTGATGTAACTGGTTGGTCTGAGATATATTTGATGTAACTGGTTGGTCTGAGATAGATTTGATGTAACTGGTTGATCTGAGATAGATTTGATGTAACTGGTTGGTCTGAGATATATTTGATGTAACTGGTTGGTCTGAGATATATTTGATGTAACTGGTTGGTCTTAGATATATTTGATGTAACTGGTTGGTCTGAGATATATTTGATGTAACTGGTTGGTCTGAGATATATTTGATGTAACTGGTTGGTCTTAGATTTGATGTAACTGGTTGGTCTTAGATATATTTGATGTAACTGGTTGGTCTGAGATATATTTGATGTAACTGGTTGGTCTTAGATTTGATGTAACTGGTTGGTCTGAGATATATTTGATGTAACTGGTTGGTCTGAGATATATTTGATGTAACTGGTTGGTCTTAGATTTGATGTAACTGGTTGGTCTTAGATATATTTGATGTAACTGGTTGGTCTGAGATATATTTGATGTAACTGGTTGGTCTTAGATTTGATGTAACTGGTTGGTCTTAGATATATTTGATGTAACTGGTTGGTCTTAGATTTGATGTAACTGGTTGGTCTTAGATTTGATGTAACTGGTTGGTCTGAGATATATTTGATGTAACTGGTTGGTCTGAGATATATTTGATGTAACTGGTTGGTCTTAGATTTGATGTAACTGGTTGGTCTGAGATATATTTGATGTAACTGGTTGGTCTGAGATATATTTGATGTAACTGGTTGGTCTTAGATTTGATGTAACTGGTTGGTCTGAGATAGATTTGATGTAACTGGTTGGTCTGAGATAGATTTGATGTAACTGGTTGGTCTGAGATAGATTTGATGTAACTGGTTGGTCTGAGATAGATTTGATGTAACTGGTTGGTCTGAGATAGATTTGATGTAACTGGTTGGTCTGAGATAGATTTGATGTAACTGGTTGGTCTGAGATAGATTTGATGTAACTGGTTGGTCTGAGATATATTTGATGTAACTGGTTGGTCTGAGATAGATTTGATGTAACTGGTTGGTCTGAGATAGATTTGATGTAACTGTTTTATTTACAAAAACTGATTAAAGTTGTTGATATAGTTAGCAATATAATTTGTTGTAATACTGTCTGATATAATGTTGCCGTTCACTTCCCCAGGACACAATACGAGGGATAATGAGCTGGAAAAAGTTTCCCTCTCAAGGCCTGGTTTCACTGACCAACGCTCCAACATTGACCAACGTTTGGGTCCCAAGATGGTAGGCAGAAATTTGGATCATCTTAAATTGTTTATTTTTTCTTTCCTTTTTCTGCAGTTTTTATTTATGTACCACATTAAGTGTAAGCAATTTATATATTAAATGTTTTTATTGGTAATATATATCTCAAGCATATATAGCTACAGAAAAGGAAGATGAGCATGAACTTGAAGACAAAAAACTGTTTTAATTTTCATGTCACACAGTGTCTTGTGTTTATTTAGTCTTTCAATGATTTTGTTCTTCAAGCTTGGGCAAATTTTTTTTTATAAAACTATAATAAACAAAGCTTTAATGGCATGAATTAAAAACCATTGTAGCAGCTAATACCCTCTGTTTGATATATTTTGTTCTACCCAACATATTTTGTTCCATAAACAGGGATGATAGTTTTAACACAGGTATTCTACCCAACATATTTTGTTCCATAAACAGGGATGATAGTTTTAACCCAGATATTCTACCCAACATATTTTGTTCCATAAACAGGGATGATAGTTTTAACCCAGATATTCTACCCACTGAGTTGCCTCCACTGATGACAGAACTTTCACCAGAAGAGTTGGACAACTGCGTGGATGAGTGAGTTTGTCTGTTAGCTTTATTTGGGGAAAACTGGCTTTAGTGTTTTGAAATTAAATTTAGTTTGAAATCAAAAGATTGAAAAATCTGGCACAATTAGTTTAACTGCTGTACGGCTGTGACATAGACTTGCCAGGCAAATGATCAGACATTTTATCTGTATGTCAAACTTCCTGCACTCAATAATAGATTAAAAAAATATTTAAACTGCTTTGACAATTCAATATTTTAAAACAAGTTATAGAAGGCATGCAGTAAATTTACATGCTAAGTACCCATAACTTTATATGTGGTCTATGTAGGCTTGACAACTTTATGTGGTCTATGTAGCCTTGACCCAACAACTTTATATGTGGTCTATGTAATTTTATGAGTGACCTTTGTATTCTTCTCCCCTCCCTCCCCCCCCCCCCCCCCAGGGAGACTGAAGCTGCCCTCAACCTTGTCCCTGAGATGGTCAGTGCAAAGTTTCCTCTGGTGGACATCAATTCTATGGACCCAAAGGCTGTGTAAGTTTTCTTGTCATGTGGGGAAGGGAGGCAACTAGCTCATGTTTATACACATTCATTTCTGTCCTAACCTCTGAGATACAAACATCAGTTGAAAGATATTATCTTGTTTAATGTCTGTCCTAAACTCTGATACAAACATCAGTTGAAAGATATTATCTTATTTAATGTCTGTCCTAAACTCTGATACAAACATCAGTTGAAAGATATTATCTTATTTAATGTCTGTCCTAAACTCTGAGATATCAAACATCAGTTGAAAGATATTATCTTATTTAATGTCTGTCCTAAACTCTGAGATATCAAACATCAGTTGAAAGATATTATCTTATTTAATGTCTGTCCTAAACTCTGAGATATCAAACATCAGTTGAAAGATAATATCTTATTTAATGTCTGTCCTAAACTCTGAGATATCAAACATCAGTTGAAAGATATTATCTTATTTAATGTCTGTCCTAAACTCTGAGATATCAAACATCAGTTGAAAGATATTATCTTATTCACAGAGAAGATGAAGACTACGATCCAAAGTAAGCTCAGACAATTGCCACACATTTTGTTTTCTTTCACTGGTTCACTTTTTTACTTCAAACTAGGATTGTAATATGGCTGAATTTGTTGGCCTTGTTTGCTTTGACTTGTTACATGTTTCACTTTAGTTTAACACAGATTCATAAGACAAAGTGATTTAATTTGGTTTGTTTCACTGGTTAAATGTTTCACTTTCAATGTCTGATTTGTATCATCGAAGCATAAAGTTAAATATTGATTTGTTTCAATGTTTAATTATTTTGCTTTTAATTTATTAAGCTAAACATAAAGATAATATCAAACTTATATGCCCCAGTTATTTTTACCCTCTAGATTTGTCAGAACAGTTTTTCTTTTGATATTGTATCCACTATTTTGGTCCCATTGATTACTGACTGTTTTATTAATTTTTTTAAAACATTGCAAGCACAGATTGTGTAATATTTCTTGGAGCTACTCTCAGCTGAAATAAATCATGACGTCCCCCACACTAACACATGACAACAAACCCCCCCACACTAACACATGACAACAAACCCCCCACACTAACACATGACAACAAACCCCCCACACTAACACATGACAACAAATCCCCCACACTAACACATGACAACAAACCCCCCACACTAACACATGGCAACCAGTCCCCCACACTGACAACAAATCCCTCACACTAACACATGGCAACCAGTCCCCCACACTGACAACAAATCCCCCACACTAACACATGACAACCAATCCCCCACACTGACAACAAATCCCCCACACTAACACATGACAACAAACCCCCCACACTAACACATGACAACAAATCCCCCACACTGACAACAAATCCCCCACACTAACACATGACAACCAGTCCCCCGCACTAACACATGACAACAAATCCCCCACACTAACACACAACTTACTGCTGTTTCAGGGACCAGTTCCCACAGAACAACAAGCTGCCTCCTGTCAACAATGCTGTTGGTCTCCATGGGCCAGTCCAAAGGTAAACACTGGGAAGATCATTGCTGTTGGTTGATAGAGGGATGGAATATAGGCTACATTTTGTAGTTTGTTTATTGAGGGGTGGAATGTACATTTTTGTAGTTTGTTGATTGAGGGGTGGAATATACATTTTTGTAGTTTGTTTATTGAGGGGTGGAATGTACATTTTTGTAGTTTGTTTATTACGAGATGGTAAATGCATATGTGTAGTTAGTTTATTGAGGGGTGGAATATACATTTTTGTAGTTTATTGATTGAGGAATGATTACAGATCTTAGTAGAAACTGCTCAATTAAATTCTTTTTGTTTTCTAAAATTTTGTTCAAAATCTTTTTGCTATCTGCTTATTTGGTCCTTGCAATTGAAAATTGAGTTTTTAAAGTAACTTGTGGACACTACACAAATTTTAATTTGGATATTGATTTCAGTGAGTTATAATAAACTTATAATTAGCACAATTCAAACATTTTTTGTATTGTATCTTGCAGGGAGAAACGTGAAGAGGAACTAGAACTCTTCATGTTGAGGAGATACAACAAGCTGAGAACAAAGATACAAGCTAAGTTAGAGGCCATTAGTGCTAAAGTTTGATTGATTGAAAGCTAATGCCTAATGTACAGTTGTAAAAAATGTTCAAGTTTAGGAGATCTCAAAATAAAACAACAGATGAGTGACCTTGTCACACAACAGACCATCATATGGGGCCCTACTGGGTGGAGTTCTGCTTGCATCATCATCTAGGGTTCATTGATTATAGGAAAACATTAACAAGTTATTAACTGTTATTTCATTCTATTACAGTGACATTTTGTATGGATTTTTGTTTATGTTACATTTTTTTCTTCAAAGATTTACTAGTTTCAACTCAACCCATGTTTTTTTTTTAAACTTTTAGCTATAGAAAAATCTCACCTAAAAAGTGGTGAAAAATTGGTGTCATTGTTTACATAATATATATAAAATGACAACATTAATTTGCAAAAATAATTTGATCTATGAACTCTGAAATGTTTTTGTAAACAAAGAAAATATAATTTATATTTATAAGCACTTAAGCCAAAAAATATATTTGCCATATTTTACACATTTTTCAGAAAATTTTTTTTTTTTATTGACGTGTGTCTTTATACGTTGTCTTCTTGTTCGTGTGTCTTTGCTGTCTCATCTGTGATATTTCATGATTGTCTTTCATTATTTTTAAACAAAGTACCATCTTTCATGCATTATTGCTCATTTTCAGGCAAAAAGTAGCAAATAATTTTTGTTATAAAAGTCATGTGTAAGTACTGCTGCAGTGAAAAAGTGAAACATCTTCAAGTTTTATTAAATGTACTTTCTTATCATAAAATCTCTGTTTTTTATTCATTTTTTTATTTATACAGTCAATGTTGCTTCTAGTATCTTCTTACTGAATCGTTCCTGGAATAACAAATTGAGATTTTTGGGTTAGCTTGTTGGCTCTACTATCAGACCCACCATATCGTCCATAATACTACATGACCATACTATAGTCTGAGTTTCTTCCAGGCATCTCTTCGGGGGAACTTATATAGAAAACATATACTTTTACCAGTGTCCGCCCACCCCACCCGGAAAATGTTGACCCCCCCCCCCCCGATAATATCAATTGCCCCCTCCCCTTAAAAATGTTGACTGCCCCCCCCCCCCCCGCGAAAAGGGTCTGGAAGAAACACTGACTATAGTTAGTGAGATTGTGTGTGCTGAGTTTCTTCCAGGCATCTCTTCAGGGGGGCTCTGCCCCCCCCCCCCCCCGAAGAAAGTCAACCCCCCCCCCCCCCCCCCCCCGAACGAGATGGAATTTATATAGTAAACATACACTTTTACTAGTGTCCGCCCCCCCCCGAAAAATGTTTGCCGATATAGTCTAGGAGTCTTATCTATTGCTGTAAAAGAGTTAGCCTGTAGAGTTTGTATTATGACCCAATCTATGTCAGCCTATAGTCTGTATTATGACCCAATCTATGTCAGCCTATAGTTTGTATTATGACCCAATCTATGTCAGCCTATAGTTTGTATTATGACCCAATCTATTGCTGTAAAAGTGTTAGCCTGTAGAGTTTGTATTATGACCCAATCTATTGCTGTAAAATGTTGCTAGTCCTACAGGGTCTGTTTGTATTATGACCCAATCTATTGCTGTAAAATGTTGCTAGTCCTACAGGGTCTGTTTGTATTATGACCCAATATTTTGCTGTAAAATGTTGCTAGACCTACAGGGTCTGCTCGTGTGGTGGTCCCAGCGCCATCTTGGTCTCCAGATAGTGTTGACGGTGTTGGAGGCGGGAGGATCCCATTTGGACTGACAACTTCCGTGTCACGTGATGGATTGGTCCCCAAACAAAGCCCGCGGCAACAACAGTGAACCGTTTGATTGAAAGCTTTCGATTGGATGGCGTCAATACAAGGCTGCCCAACGCTCTCCAAATTAAATTTCATTTATCTGTCGGTATTGTGGGGGAGGGGGTACACACCCACCTTAGCATTGGCTACCAAGAAAAAAAGTTGAAACTACAATTTCTGGTGTGCTACCTTAAAACCAGTTCATACAAAAACAAATACATATAAGCGAATAAATTCGGCAATGTTCGGTGAAACCGTAACAAAATATTGAAGTGAAGTTGTTCCATTTTTTTTTAAATATCACAAACAACATGTGTGTATGGGGGGGGGAGAGATCAGTGACTCAAGATTGTAGGAACGATTCAGACTCTGAAATCACATGTTCAAGTAAACTTTATTTAGCCCGAGGGGGAGGGGGAGCTCAGTAAATTTGTGTATATTTGACAACAGCCTAGGGAAAGTAGGGAACGGCCTTATGACGTAATTTGTGATTGGGTGGGGGTAAATAATTTTTAAGGAGAGATTATTTCTAAAATCGTTGTGGGCTCACCTGTAGGTGCTAAAGCAAAGCCCCCCCCCCCACACACACACGTATTATACTCCTTGTTAAAGTATTCTATAAATAATGTTGTCACCGTTGGATTATAAAATAAAACAAAATTCACGTGGAATTAAAATGTTTTTAAAATTTATTTGTGCATATTTCTACGTTTGTTGAAGATTGGGAAGTCCATTTGATAGAAATGAACCCAATTTGTGCTCAGCCACCAATGTTTATCGTCAAGTCTTGTAAATAATTCCTAGAGTTTGACATCTAATGGGGGGGGGGGGCGTCTTCCTGGACTGGTTGTTGGCGCCCAGGGCTAACCATGTGATCCTGGCTCATGACAGAGAGGGGAGCGACATTTGGCTCGTCACCCACGGCCTCAGGGAAATGTTCACCTCCAACTTTCGTAAGGGCGGGGGCTGGGGGGAGGGGCTGCAACTTACAGGGGGAAGATGTCTGACGTCACATACCTCCAGATCCTACCGTCTCAGTAAGATCAGTTAGCCGACCAGGCGTTACATTTGAGTTCAACCAGCAGCCATCGTTTCCTGACTTCCTGCTAGCGGCCTGCTTGTTGTGCCGGGGAGACATTCGATTGTCTGACACCAGCCCAGTTTATCAACCTAACCCAGTGGAACTATCCTCTCCATGGATCTGCCTGTCTTCGTCGTGTCTTTGTGTCTTGTCTTTCGTGTCTCGTCTTTCCCGACGGGCGGTCCGTTGTCTGCATGCAGTCACCTGATGCCCGTACACATAGACGGGGAGCTGCAGGAGGGCGCCCCGCCCTACGTGCTCATTCTCAACGACACAACATACGGGTCACACCCGCTCAAGTGTGAGTACTAGTTTACACGTTTTAAAAATGAAGTTTTGCTTTGACCTTTAAGGTTAACACAAACTGTATTAACTAACCCAAATCCTACCTTATGAGTAGGTGTTTGTTTTTTTCTTAACTAACATTAATTGAACACAATATTAGTGAACTATTGTAAGCCAACGGTGTTCGTTAAGATTGGAGCAGTTCTTTACTTAGTTTTGACGACTTCAACAAACTTGCTGTTTGATACGTCTTTTAAACACAATGTAGGCCTAGTTTCCCCAGAAACTCTATTTCACTATCATTATAAAAACAAGACTTTAATATTTATTTATCCGGAGGAAAAGTCTGAAAGAAACACTAGCATCCCTGTGTCCTCAGCCACTTGCACCAATTACAAAAGAAATATTTTGATCTTCAGCCGGTCATGTCATTAGATCCCGTACGTTCTGTTGGGTGGAAAAAATGTAATGGCTTTTACTTTCATCAAACGGGTTAGACTCTTGAAGGATCATTTAAGTATTTTTACTTTCTCGTATTTACGAAGTATAGAGAAAGTCTTGTAATCGTGCAAAAAAAAAAAATCGAGATTTTTGCAAATCTCGACGTTTTAGGGCTACCTGAGTCGGAAAAACATAGTTTTGCAATCTTGTCCGTATGTCTGTGTGTATGTGTGTCTGTGTGTGTGTGTGTGTGTGTGTGTGTGTGTGTGTGTAAACACGATAACTTGAGTACCGTTACAGCTAGGTTGATAAAATTTTATATAAAAGTATTATATCAAAATCGTAGATCCGTATCAACTTTTGAGCGATTTCCGATAACCGGATGTGGAACTTTTTCTACTTTGAGTTTTTCAAAATTATTTGAGATTATTTCAGATAGAAAAATGAAATTTCACATGTAAGTAAAAGTTCTAATTCTCTGCCTTTTATCAAATTTTGAATAATTTCCGTCGACCGGAAGTAGTAATTTACGCTATTTCCGATTTCTAAAAAAAAAACGCATGTGAGTTTATAAAGTACTTAAAATATCCAGCACTATTGTGCACATTTTATTTGGTGTGCAATTCTTTTTTTTTACGAGATTCTATTCTATTCTATTATAAAAAGTTTAAGTAATTAAAAATGGATTTAAAATATTGTCTATGTCCCGAGTTGCCATCCCCCGTAGTGTTATATTAGAATATTTGAGAAAGTTTAGGGGAGATCACTCCCGGTTTATCAAAAATGCGAATGTGTTAAAAAAATTATTTAAAAAAACAACAACAACATGATTTTGCATGGGAATCGTTGTTTTCTTTTGTACAAATTCGATAATTTGTTTAGTCATAATCCAGTTGCGCCATAGGGGTGGCAACTGGGGTGCTACCCCACCAACATTAGGGGGTAAGATTTAGGGGTGACATCAAACTGAAGAAACTCGTAAAACAGAAAAATGTTTTATCCAGTTAAAATAATAAAGGTCAAGCCTGCCCGCGTCTTCTATGCACAAGCTATGGTAGTGGTCTGCCTCGAAAGCTCTATTTTTGTAGAGCTGATTGGCAGAAGTGTTTACACGTCTGACTTGATGCTAAGACACCCGACCTAGAGACGCATTTGTCATAATCACCACAATATCTTTTTAACGGCTTTTTGTCCTTCTCGTAGCCACATTGTGTAAACAAACGGCCTTAGCCATGTCGTTTGAAAAATACTTACATAAAGAGAAGTGGGGGGGGGGGGTCTCTAGAACTAAAATATACAGGGGGGGGGGGGGAAGATGGTCTAATTAAAAAATATATTAAATTACAGTTTCTCTAGCATTTAAGATACGCCAGTGTAGTATGTGAAAGTCAATAGTAAAAATATTTTTTTTCAAGTTCTCTTTCACCTGTTGCATATTTGTTTAGTAAATATTTAGTTTAAAATTGTTTTTATTTCTATACTTTTGAAAGCAAAAGGCTACCCGTAAGTAGAAAAAAAAACAGCAGTGTCCGTGTAAACTAGATCTGTATGGTTGGGTCTCTCTCGGCCTATCTAACATACGCCATAAAAAAAAAAAAGTTTTTCTACAACAGCCCTAACGCTGACACCAACGATGAGAAGACAACTGGGTGACCTTGTCTGCAACACAAGCAACATGTAAACACGGCGGTGATACACTCTATAAACAACTCAATGTATTTTAATTATTGGATCCCGAAGATAACTGAATGGAACCGAATTTTTGAAACATAAAATGTGTATATGACAGGGGAAAAGACTCGTAAATACTGAATGTATTGACAGTAGTTTCCCATCATTGCCGTCATAACCTTATGACCTAATTACTGCTCTTGATGACGATAGAGGGTAATTTTATTTCTTTCCCATAGCCATCCAGAGTCTTGGCAACGTTTTTATGGCAGTTAGACAACCTAGTCTTGTTTTATGGCCAAAGTTATTTCATTCAGTTGCTGTATGACTACGACTAGTTCTGTTGTGAAGAATTCCAAAATAAATACTCAGGAAATAGAATTATCGTTTGGAGATCTGTCACATGTCAGCCGGGTTCCCGGGATGGTTTGGTGCCAATAGATCCTGGTGGACAGGTCACTCCATTAGCTTCAGGGTCCCCACCCTCTTTCCAATATGTGCAACAGTAAACAGTTTCATTAGTTGCTTGTTGAGAAGTTAAGTGAATGTTTTGATTAGGTAAGCTCCCGTGTCACCGTAGGCATTTGTGGCTGTAAAGTTCAGATTCTCTAACACAACATGTGTACGCAGAGGCGTAGCGACCCTTCATGGCTCCCGGGGACAAACTTTCGATTGCACCCTCACCCCCCTCGAACTTTTGATTTGCACCCCCACCCCCTCAAACTTTCGATTTGTTTTTCCAACCCATTTTGGAGCCCCCCCCCCCCTAAGTTCGGCGCCGGGGCACATATGTCCCCCCCCCCTCGCTACGCCTCTGCGTGTACTGCAACAGACAAATCCGATATATCACCCATCAAGTCTACACCTCCCATAAACCACCTGTTTTCCTCCCCAGTGACTGTGTCGGCCATTGGCCCAAGTGCCCGCGACTTTATGGCCTTCATGCTGCAGGCCCGGTCAGAGTTTGGCCAGACGGCTGGCCACTTCGCTGAGGTCCCGATGGCCTCCAAGACGATGACGTGCTATGGCGATGACGACACACTGACCCACACAGCCGCCTTCATCAGGCCATCCATGGAGGTCACGTGGTACCCGCCTCCCAAAAATATCGGGAAAATTTCTATCACGTGAGCTAAAAGATATATACGATTTAATATTATATTTACAGTATGTCTGTGTATATTATTCTGTGTACGTTATATCTCTATTGCCAGTGTTGTGTGTGCATTAAGTCTCTATTGCCAGTGTTCTGTGTGCATTAAGTTTCTATTGCCACTGTTGTGTGTGCATTAAGTCTCTATTGCCACTGTTGTGTGTGCATTAAGTCTCTATTGCCACTGTTGTGTGTGCATTAAGTCTCTATTGCCACTGTTGTGTGTGCATTAAGTCTCTATTGCCACTGTTGTGTGTGCATTAAGTCTCTATTGCCACTGTTGTGTGTGCATTAAGTCTCTATTGCCACTGTTGTGTGTGCATTAAGTCTCTATTGCCACTGTTGTGTGTGCATTAAGTTTCTATTGCCACTGTTGTGTGTGCATTAAGTCTCTATTGCCAGTGTTGTGTGTGCATTAAGTCTCTATTGCCAGTGCTCTGTGTGACCAGTATCTGTGTAGCATCTGTAACAAACGAGATCTTTTTCTAACCTAACATACGAGTCCAACTGCCAATCGCTTTAGTTCCATATAATTTTCAACTACTACAACACTGTGCTATTGCACTAACCTTCTATACCGTATCACCTGTTGAAACTTCCTAAGCCAGTGCCTAAAGCTCCTTACACTTTTAAGTAAGATACCTACCCCCACTATTACACTCATCAAGTTAGCTTGATTACACCAACTATGTAAGCTTGATTACACTAACTATGTAAGCTTGATTACAGCACCTATGTAAGCTTGATTACAGCACCTATGTAAGCTTGATAACACCACATATGTAAGCTTGATTACACCAACTATGTAAGCTTGATCACACCAACTATGTAAGCTTGATTACACCAACTATGTAAGCTTGATTACACCAACTATGTAAGCTTGATTACACCAACTATGTAAGCTTGATTACAACAACTATTAAGCTTGATTACAACAACTATGTAAGCTTCTCTCTATTACCAGCGGCTCCATAGCGGTGTCCAAGGCGAAGTTCTGGGCAGTAGAGTCGGCAGCGATTCACGGAACTGGGAAGATGGACTTGTCCGGCGCTCCTTCAAGGCCGGGGGGTGGCAACGGAAGTCCCGGACTGGCCGGGCACGTGACCGGATGGACGCTGCTAGCTGTCGTCCTGGCAACCAAATTTTTTAAACTGTTTTAAAATTTCACAAACACCAAAACTCCGGCACTTTTAGTTAGTTTTTTCTGAACTTTTCTGCTAAAACAACACTATATTTTCAGAGGGAAGAATGAAGAAAAGAAGCGAAATAATTTTCACACGTTTTACGCGAGTCATGATTAGCTGTTGAAGATACTGGCGACTACCTATATTTTTAAACAAGACAATGTAAACAATCTATGCATGTACACATCAGTTATTCCTAAAGATTTAGTTTAAAAATGCGATTTTATTTAACTTGCAAAATTGTCAGAAAATTTTCCTGAATGAAAAAAATATTGTAATCGTGTTGTTGGGTTTTTTGTTTGTTTTATTTTAGTTAATTTTGTGTGTACCGTGTACGTTCATGTTTTATGTAACCTTATAATGTATAAAATACGACTATCAATAAATTATTTTTGTAGAGTTGTCTCTCATTATTCCTTGGTGCTCTGCCGTTTTTCAAAGGTGATCTATTTTTAGTACATGGACATATTTTTCTGTCATTTAAATGACGCGTTACATTTCGCTGATTTGTCGTCAAATTGTCCATGTGATCGCAATGTATTTCTAAATGTAACTTTAACGTATGTTATTGTATGTTTTTATGTGCCCAAAACTATAACAACGATAAATTCTTCGAAACTTTTGTCATTTTTTAAAAATATTGTGTAAATTTCTTAATCTGTTACAAGAAATAAAATAACTATGCAATTTAAAGTGTGTTTATGCTTGAAAGAAATTGCACAGCACGGAAATAGAAATTATATGAAAGGGTTGTTACACGACTGTATTGGGGGCTAAAAAGCTAAAGTTTAAATCATGGTAGATCTATTTTCTTGGTATTCTCGTGGTAAACTCGTGTTATTTTTGTGGTGTTCTCGTGGTATTCTCGTGGGTTTATTAAATTTATTTTTAACTTGCCAAACAATGGAAAAGTCCATGTTGACTCTAGCCATATCTCGTGTTTACTCAAGATTTCTCGCGAGATCTCATTTATAACTGTAATGTGGTGGGCGCAATAAAAAAACAGTTGTCCTTCCAGTGACTCTCCAGGATACGGGCGTCACGTGGGTTTCACATGGCTTTCCTCGCTGACGCTAAAAGCTAAGCATCAAACTGTTTGTGTAGTTCAACCGTTGCCCAGTCACTCAATCCGTACTCACCTGTTCAATGTCCGCCAGTGATCGATATGTTACAGGGCAGGTGAGTTCCGGGATGTAAGGTGGTGGAACCAGTTTGACCACACATGATATACATTTGTTGCACCAAACTGACCACGCAGGATATAAAGCGGTTGAACCAAACTGACCACATCAGGATATAAATTTGTTGCACCAAACTGACCACAAGGATATAAAGCGAGTGCACTAGACTGACCACACAAAGGATATAAAACTATGGAACCAGATTGATCTCATAGGTCAAGGTAAAATCTTCAAATGTGTATTTTCTGTGTCTTAAAGCTCATTAGCATTAATTATAGATTAATTAGTTAATGAAAGAACTAATTAGCGTGTTACCTTCATTAAAGTATGCGTGAAGTCGTGCTGTACTTTACAGAGTTATATTTCCATTAATCTACGCATCACATAGTCGACAGCTTTTTGTTTTGTAGAGATTTTTACTTTATACGAAGCATAGTGGAAGTATTAATGTAATTGTACGAAAAAAACTTTTCTTAACCCGGTCGGACTAGAAGTGCCGTCCCCACTTCTGTTTGGTTAGAATATGCGAGAATGTTTAGGGGAGATCACTCCCGCTTTATTTTTAACTAATACGTTGAAACGGTTATTTTTATTACAAGCTATTATTTAATTCGCCACGTCTGTTTGTTTGTGGGGTTGTGGCAAATCTTGTAACTTAATTTTGACCCACTTCTAATGCAGCGATTTCGTTCAAACTTTCAAGATATTTTCCACTTCGATAACAAGTCAATTTTTTAATTTAATTAGTTTTTTAATTAGTCATTACAAATTAATTAAACAGTTTCGAAACTAAGGAAAGATAAAGCAATAAAGTCACTGCTTTCACAGGGCAGATTAACATCTTTTAGATATCGCGAAATACTGATGGTGTTTTGAAGCGAATAATACTTCTAGAGAATAGATGAGGTGAGACTCTGACGTTTTTGTGATGGAGCCACATCATGTCGTCATGGAGAAACTTTGCATTTCTTCTCTACTAAACATTCCATTTCCTACAGCACGATAACGAATATTTGATCATAAACAAGGCACCAATTACAAAGCACATCCATCACGCGTTTATCGTTCTCCTATGTCGAAGTCGGAGCTTTACAAGTAGAAAAAAATGCCGATAACTAAATACCGAAAGTTGACAAACGCGATACCCTGACAGTCCTCTCAGTGGTTGCTAGAGTCCCAGCCTCCCAGTCAGTCGCTGCTCTTCACAGCACAAATGCCGTACATAAAAAATTAAAACTAAATTTTCCGGATAAAGAAATATTTTTTGTTGGTTGTGATTTCCAAAATTGCTACTTTTATACATCTTTTCCTTCACTCTATTCATGCAGCGTTGGTAGTTTTCTTCTGTTGGCTGTTTTCGGACAGTCGGCTGTACAGGGTTTCAGGACAGTCGGCTGTACAGGGTTTCAGGACAATCGGCTGTACAGGGTTTCAGGACAGTCGGCTGTACAGGGTTTCAGGACAGTCGGCTGTACAGGGTTTAATGTAAGGTAGGAGAGTAGTGTATAGGAGCTTAAAGAACAGAAGAGTTGTAATGTGTAAGGGAATGGGACTTACCGTGTAAGGTTAATACAGCAGGGAGCTTAATGTGTGGTGGGAGCTTAATGGTTAGATTGGTGAGTCATTGAACTGCGAGAGCTTAATGTTTAGACTGGTGAGTAATTGAACTGCGAGAGCTTAATGTTCTGCTGGAGTTAAAACTACACTCCGATTTCAGAGATCGAATAAAGTCTAGTAAATTACACTGCAGTGTTAGTACATTACACTGGAGTGTTAGTACATTACACTAGAGTGTTAGTACCTTACACTGGAGTGTTAGTACATTTCATTGGAGTTTTAGTACATTACACTGGAGTGTTAGTACATTACACTGGAGTGTTAGCACATTACACTAGAGTTTTAGTACATTACACTGGAGTGTTAGTACATTACACTGGAGTGTTAGCACATTACACTGGAGTGTTATTACATTACATTGGAGTGTTAGTACATTACATTGGAGTGTTAGTACCTTACACTGGAGTGCTAGTACATTACATTGCAGTGCTAGTACATTACACTGGAGTGTTTGTACATTACACTTTTGTGTCGGGAGTTCTTGTTGGGAGTTTTTTGACGGGGGCCTCTCTGACGGGGGCCTGAACTGTTTTGTCAGGAGCCATGTTGGCGCTAGACGAGTGTGGGGAGCCACATTTAGGCTCATCATTTGTCTCTCCTGCCACATGTGGCTCATTATTTTTTCATTAGACCCTGGGATATGACCAACCTTTTTTTATTCCACGGGAGGTAATCTAGAGATAGGCAACCTCATGTCAGTTAATGCCCTTGTTATATTTTAACTACGGGAACATTTGTCAAGTTTCCCTGCCGTATGTTTGTAAAATCAAACATTTGTGTGGATTATTCTCTGATTTTCTCTCCTCAATAGAAGTCACGCACTTTTGGCGTCACGACGCTCTGAGCTATGAGAAAACAAAACAACACGTATTTTCTCGAAATAATATTCCAAATTTTAACATTAGATTTGAGAGCTATTGACGTGTTTTCCAGTCAAAGTTCTGAGACGAAACAGTCTTCATTGAATTAGGGCCCTTGTTTGAATACAAAGCCCACCACAGCACAATGCCACTGAATCAAGCATTGTTGGGTTTTGTTCTCTGTTCCATGGCCTTCAACTAAATACTTTGTTTAGTGTGGTCAGGGTGGGGAGACGGGGGGAGGCATGTATGATATTTGATCACGTGAATAATTGATGTCGGCCTGCACGTGAATCTGCGGCCGCCATCTTGCCTGGCCAAACATGGGAGCTGCTCAAGTCGGTGTTCAAATTTACACAAGCGAAACTGGAGAGTGGTGACACAATTTACACAAAACTTTAGACTGGTGACACAATTTACATAAAACTTTAGACTTGTGAAACAATTTACACAAAACTTTAGACTGGTGACACAATTTACATAAAACTTTAGACTTGTGAAACAATTTACACAAAACTTTAGACTGGTGACACAATGTATACACAACTTAACACTGGAATCAGCATTTACACAAATTTAGATTAATGACACCATTTACATAAAACTTTAGACTGGTGACACAATGTAGACACAACTTAAGACTGGAATCACCATTTACACAAATTTAGATTAATGACACCATTTACAGAAAACTTTACACTGGTGACTCGATTTACACAAAACTTAACACTGGTGACTCGATTTACACACACTTTACACTGGTGACACCATTTACACAAAAGTTTACACTGGTGACTCGATTTACACAAAACTTTACACTGGTGACATCATTTGAACAAAACTTTAGACTGGTGACACAATTTACACAAAACTTTAGACTGGTGACACAATTTACACAAAACTTTAGACTGGTGACACAATTTACACAAAACTTTAGACTGGTGACACAATTTGCACAAAACTTTAGACTGGTGACAAAATTAACGACAATCATGGTTTATAGTGACCTTCAAGTTTAGCCTCAACTCCTGCATGTACCACTTAACCTTGAGACAAATGTCACCCTCCGTCCATGTTCTGTCACCGTGCCTACAGTTACCATTCTCATCAGCCATTTATGTTAATTAGTAAATTAAAATTAATGTTAATTAGTAAATTAAAAACTCACTTTGCAGATATGTACTCTTTTCTTTTAGAGGAAATCGTCTGATAAGATGACGTCATGGCTGAGGATGTTTGTGCTGGTCACGTGGTCAACTTCCTGTTTGACTTCCGGTAAGACTCAACGGTTGCCATGTCCGTGTGTACACGTTACACAACACTTATGTTGTCCACCAATATGTGTACCATTCATTTAGTAAATGGTGATACAGACCAGTACTTGTGTCCACTCATGTGTAAACCATGACGTCATACCATGACCGACTCTTGTGTCCTGCAGCTTGTGACGTCACCTCCCAGTGGTTCCCTGCAGGCGATGACCTGTGTCTGGCACTGTCCACGGACCTGGGACAGGTGCCTGTAGCCTGGCCCCAGGCACGCCACGTCTGCTCCACGCTGCAGCCTCGCTCTGACCTAGGCTCGTTTCCTTCTGCTGAACATGACGACATCCTGGCCTTCAGAATGACGTAAGTGTTACGTCAGAGTGTTTCGTTATGCTAGGCCCTGTACTGACTAGTATTATTTTTACCTCAGACATGATTTACTGCGTCAGTTTGCCTTGCCATCAGAGCTTCTTCCAGGCATCTTAGTAAACATACACTTTAACCAGTGTTTCTTCCAGACTTTTTTCTCCGGGGGGGGGGGGGGGGGGGGCACTTGAAGTTTTCGGGGGGGGGGGGGGGGGCGGTAAACTTTCTTCGGGGGGGGGGGCGGAGAATGTTAAAAGTATATATTTTCTATGTAAATTATATAAATTTCAGATCGTTCGGGGGGGGGGGGGCGGTAAAATTTTTTCGAAGAGATTCCTGGAAGAGACTCTAACTTTAACTAGCGTCACCCCCCCCCCCCCCCCCCCGAAAAAATGTTGACCGCCTCCCCCCCCCCCCCCCCCCCCGAAAATATCAAGTGCCCCCCCCCTCCCCCGAAAATATCAAGTGCACCCCCCCCCCCCCCGGAGAAAAGGGTCTGGAAGAAACACTGCTTGCCATGTTCGCTTTAGTATTACAATTTTCATCATCGGCTTGTGAAGACTGACACACGATTT
This sequence comes from Physella acuta, assembly GCF_028476545.2. Taxonomy (NCBI): domain Eukaryota; kingdom Metazoa; phylum Mollusca; class Gastropoda; family Physidae; genus Physella; species Physella acuta. The sequence goes on along the minus strand of NW_026731776.1, from coordinate 304,407 downwards.
ACAATAGTAATACTTCTTTCTGTACATGTACTTTCACTCATTGAAGATGGTTTACTTATACATAATACAAAACGTCTATTTTATATTTAATCCTGGACATTTAAATTTGTGATGGTGATTTAATGGTATACTATGGTGAGAAGAAAACATATGAAATTTTCTTTTTCGGTTGGATGGGTAACAATGTTTCCCAGACTATTTTCTCCATGCGGGAACTTGAGATTTTCGGGGGGGGGGGGGGGGGGGGGGGCGTGGGCGGACACTTAAAGGTATATATTTTCTATATAAATTTCATTTCATTCGGAGGTGGGGGTTTGATTTAACGAGCTTACTATCAACTGATAGTGTAACAACATTAGGTTTTAAATACCAGATAAATGCACAGAAAAATGGTTTGATATGCAATCATGTTTGTAATAACATATTAAACTGAAAATTAATTCTTTCTTACAGACCACATACGTCGTACTGGGTAGGTCTGGCAGCATTTGATGGATCAATTGTCAATATGACCTGGTTAGATGGGTCAATAGAAGGTCAAGGGTCAAAGTTTATTTTATCTTCGGAGTTATCTCCCAGGTATTTCATGTGGTCGTTTCCCTTGTTTTTTGCTTTCATGTAAAATTTATAAAATCGTCATCCTGGTTACAGGAGAGTGACTTGCATGTACCTGTCTAGGTTAGTTAAACCTGTATGTACCTGTCGACCTTTAGTTTAACCTGTATGTACCTGTCTACTTTAGTTTAACCTGTATGTACCTGTCGACCTTTAGTTTAACCTGTATGTACCTGTCTACATAAGTTAAACCTGTATGTACCTGTCTTCTTTAGTTAAACCTGTATGTACCTGTCTACTTTAGTTAAACCTGTATGTGCCTGTCTACTTTAGTTAAACCTGTATGTACCTGTCTTCTTTAGTTAAACCTGTATGTACCTGTCTATTTTAGTTAAACCTGTATGTACCTGTCTTCATTAGTTAAACCTGTATGTACCTGTCTACTTTAGTTACACCTGTATGTACCTGTCTACTTTAGTTAAACCTGTATGTACCTGTCTATTTTAGTTAAACCTGTATGTACCTGTCTACTTTAGTTAAACCTGTATGTACCTGTCTTCATTAGTTAAACCTGTATGTACCTTTCTTCTTTAGTTAAACCTGTATGCACCAGTATACATTAGTTAAACCTGTATGTGCCTTCTACTTTAGTTAAACCTGTATGCACCTGTCTACATTAGTTAAACCTGTATGTACCTGTCTACATTAGTTAAACCTATATGTACCTGTCTATTTTAGTTAAACCTGTATGTACCTGTCTTCATTAGTTAAACCTGTATGTACCTGTCTACTTTAGTTAAACCTGTATGTGCCTGTCTACTTTAGTTAAACCTATATGTACCTGTCTATTTTAGCTAAACCTGTATGTACCTGTCTACTTTAGTTAAACCTGTATGTACCTGTCTTCATTAGTTAAACCTGTATGTACCTGTCTTATTTAGTTAAACCTGTATGCACCTGTATACATTAGTTAAACCTGTATGTGCCTGTCTACTTTAGTTAAACCTGTATGCACCTGTCTACATTAGTTAAACCTGTATGTACCTGTCTTCATTAGTTAAACCTGTATGTACCTGTCTACTCTGGTTGAACCAACACGTTTGTCTCCAGCCAAGATCAGCTGTGTGGTCACGTGACCCTACAGACCTACGCCCTCCATTACGAGCTGACCTGGACCCTGGACACGTGTGAGCTCCAACTGCCCTACATCTGCAGCACCCACCCAACCTCCCGTGAGTAGCTGACCTCATAAGTTAGTTCACAACACAAATTCTGTCGGTTTGTTTCGTTCACTTGATCCTTAAACATGTTTACATCGTTCCACTTTTTATTTCCTAGGCGCACGTGAAAAATGTAAACAGCTCAGTCGCGCGCATGCAAGCGGCGCATCGAGACACGCAGAAATGGCAGCTAAAGCAAGGGAAGCAACGCTGTCACTTCTCGCTGGCCTGCTTCACACGCCTAGCGTTAACACTGCCAGAGTTGCGCACCAGAAGCCTGCAACAGCTAGCGTTGCACACCATGAACATGCAGCAACCAAAATTGCACACCAGGAACATACAGCAAATTTTCATGCAAATCCTGGCCTTGAGCAAAGATTAGGCTCTAAAAGGCCATTGACCAGAGCGCGTTCACTGTTGGGTAGCTTAAACTTTAAGCTGCTGAGTCCGGCGAAGCTGCGCAACAAAACACATCCAGACCATTGGCATCACAGTGGCAGGTCTCCTACACACGGTTATAACTTTAATTCACACGAGAAATACTACACACAATCAATGTCACACCATCCACCTCATACAACACACCACATACCCCACACGCCACACCATCCACCCCACACAACACACCACCCACCCCACACAACACACCACCCACCCCACACAACACACCACCCACCCCACATATCCCACCACACAACACACCACCCAATTCACACATCCCGGCACACACCCCATACAACACACCACATACCACACACACCACACCATCCACCCCACACATACCACATACCCCATAAATTCAACCCCACACCCCACACAAGCCACCCCACACCCCACACAGCCCATCACACACCCCACATAACCCTTCCCACACCCCACACAAGCCACCCCACACCCAACACAAGCCACCCCACACCCCACATAACCCTTCCCACACCCCACACAAGCCAAACACGAAAGCCTGGCCTCCGTCGATCACGTGACCGCCGAGAGTCAGGTCACCCTGGCCCCAAGAGCCACGAATCGGACGACAACTCCTCCAAGGAAAACGAGCACAAGGGGAGTTTAACGCCCTTAGTGACAGCTAGATCAGGTACTGGCCGTCCATAAACAGCTAGATTAGGTACTGGCCGTCCATAGATAGCTAGATCAGGTACTGGCCGTCCATAGATAGCTAGATCAGGTACTGGCCGTCCATAGATAGTCTGGCCGTCCATAGATAGCTAGATCAAGTACTGGCCGTCCATAGATAGCTAGATCAGGTACTGGCCGTCCATAGATAGCTAGATCAGGTACTGGCCGTCCATAGATAGCTAGATCAGGTACTGGCCGTCCATAGATAGCTAGATCAGGTACTGGCCGTCCATAGATAGTCTGGCCGTCCATAGATAGCTAGATCAAGTACTGGCCGTCCATAGATAGCTAGATCAGGTACTGGCCGTCCATAGATAGTCTGGCCGTCCATAGATAGCTAGATCAGGTACTGGCCGTCCATAGATAGCTAGATCAGGTACTGGCCGTCCATAGATAGCTAGATCAGGTACTGGCCGTCCATAGATAACTAGATCAGGTACTGGCCGTCCATAGATAGCTAGATCAGGTACTGGCCGTCTATAGATAGCTAGATCAGGTACTGGCAGTCCATAGATAGCTAGATCAGGTACTGGCAGTCCATAGACAGCTAGATCAGGTACTGGCCGTCCATAGATAACTAGATCAGGTACTGGCCGTCCATAGATAGCTAGATCAGGTACTGGCAGTCCATAGATAGCTAGATCAGGTACTGGCAGTCCATAGATAGCTAGATCAGGTACTGGCAGTCCATAGACAGCTAGATCAGGTACTGGCCGTCCATAAACATTATAGATAGATCAGTCATTGGCCGTCTATACAGGTAGACCTGATGGCAAGACAACTGGCCGTCTATGTAGTTTGTGCAGTTGACTAAGTACAAGAAGAGCTGGACTGCTAACCCGTAAGTCTCGAGTTCGAATCCGGTTTCAAATCAGTAGACCGTCCCTGAGTTCACCCAACTCTGATGGGTACCTAACTCATGTTAGGGAAAGTAAAGGCGGCTGGGCATAGTGCTGACCACACTATCTCTTCATACGCCGAGGTCACAGAAACAAGTGAACTCTACTTCACTTGCCCCATAGACCGTCAGGTTTGAAAGGGAAACTTAACTTCAGTACAAGAAGATTGTTTCAACAAAGAAGCTTTTAAAGATCCTAGTTTTGTAAACAAAGCGATAAGCCATCTAATCTGGACTTACATACATCTATACTTGTTTATTTTTGTTCTTTTTACTTTCATACTTTTTCTGCTAGCTCCTTCCTTTCATCTGACTATCCATTTTATGGAGTAACCCATTCCTCCCCCCCCCCCTCTCCGTGCCCCTCCCTCTACTCTTGTGTAGATGGCACACCTCACGCAGGGGAGACGACGTCAGGTCACGTGGGTGTCACTGCTGGGAGTCACGGGCATGTCACAGTCCAGCAGACGTCACCTTCAAGTCAAGCGACGGCCACACCAAGTCAAGTGACGGCCACACCAAGTCAAGTGACGGCCACACCAAGTCAAGTGACGGCCACACCAAGTCAAGTGACGGCCACACCAAGTCAAGTGACGGCCACACCAAGTCAAGTGACGGCCACACCAAGTCAAGTGACGGCCACACCAAGTCAAGTGACTGCCACACCAAGTCAAGTGACTGCCACACCAAGTCAAGCGACGGCCACACCAAGTCAAGCGACGGCCACACCAAGTCAAGTGACTGACACGTCAAGTCACGTGACTGCCACACCAAGTCAAGCGACGGCCACACCAAGTCAAGTGACTCACACGTCAAGTCAAGCGACGGCCACACCAAGTCAAGTTACTACCACATCAAGTCAAGTGACTGCCACGTTAGGTCCGACAGTGACGCAAGAGATGACGTCACCAACACTTTCCAGCGACATTGTCCAGGTACCCGCTGTGTGGTCACATGTCAAGTTCTTGGTGTGTGGCACTATGCTGTCACTATGCTGTCACTATCATGTCACTATGCTGTCACTATGCTGACACTATGCTGTCACTATGCTGTCACTATGCTGTCACTATGCTGTCACTATGCTGGCACTATGCTGTCACTATGCTGTCGCTATGCTGGCACTATGCTGGCACTATGCTGACACTATGCTGGCACTATGCTGGCACTATGCTGGCACTATGTTGTCACTATCATGTCACTATGCTGTCACTATGTTGTCACTATGCTGTTACTATGCTGTCACTATGTTGTCACTATGCTGTCACTATGCTGTCACTATGTTGTCACTATGCTGTCACTATGCTGTCACTATGTTGTCACTATGCTGTCACTATGCTGTTACTATGCTGTCACTATGCTGTCACTATGCTGGTTTTGTTGTCACTATGCTGTCACTATGCTGGCACTATGCTGGCACTATGCTGACACTATGTTAGCATTATGCTGTCACTTGCTTCTTTATATTCAAGTTTGTCTCATTTGTGACGTCACTCCATTTGATTACGTGCAGTGCATTACGACATCGCAGTGTATGATCTCATCTTCTAATATGACGTCACTGAGTCATGAACAGGAAGTGGACATGATGACGTCATCTGCATTTCTTTTAGACGAAATGTCCAACTTCGTCTCGACGAGATCTCACATGAACTTAACCAACTTACTAACGGTAAATTTAACCAACTTAACCAACTTACTAACGGTAAACTTAAACAACTTACTAACGGTAAACTTAACCAACTTAACTAACTTACTAACGGTTAACTTAACCAACCTTACCAACTTACTAACGGTAAACTTAACCAACTTAATCAACTTACTAACGGTTAAGTTAACCAAATTACTAACGGTAAATTCCACCAACTTACTAACAGTGAATCAACTTAACTAGTCTACTTTTATAAGTGACCAATCAACTAAAGCGACGTCTAATATAAATATTTCTTATAAAATTTAAACAACCAATCAAATTATTTTTTTTAAATTTCCCCGACCAGAACTTTGCTCAGATCATTGACGTCACCCTACAGGTGTGTATTGTCAACAGCAGTGCTTGTACACAGCAGGTTAGTGTGTTCTCTGTGTGTGTTATGTGTATGTTGTATGTGATTCGTGTGCTATGTGTTTGAGTGCTTATTTCCGTGTGAGTTCTGATTATTCTTTGTGTCGTGTGTGAGTTCCATCTATGTCTATGTGTTTACTTTGTCTATTCTATGAGTTTTGTGTGTGTTGATCGTGTTCAATTTATGTGTCCTGTGTGTGTTGTGTGTCCTATGTGTACTGTGTCTGTGTGCTCAACGTGTCCTGTGTCTATGTGTGTACCATACCTCAGCACCACGGGTAACCAACACCACCTGCCCACAGCAAACTCTGAGGATGATATCCAGGGCTGAACGATTCCTTGACGGCGTCATGAAGGTCAAGGGTGCTGACATACAACAGGACTTCTCGCTGACTCTAGACAACATTGGTAGGTCAAACCTTATCACAAATGTGTTGACACTCAACTTCTGTTCGCTGACTCTAGACAACATCTTTTCCAGATATTTTCGTCACCCAGTCTGTGTATGGAGAGGTGGCAGGCAGGAAGTTGGTGCTGAAGACTGGCACAGTTTCCATCGAGGACATTTCAGTAGAGGACGGTACCAACACATCAGGTCAGTTGGTGTGTAGAGTTACGTCATCAACACATCAGGTCGGTTGGTGTGTTGTTGGCAGAGTTACATCATCAACACATCAGGTCAGTTGGTGTGTAGAGTTACGTCATCAACACATCAGGTAAGTCGGTGTGTAGAGTTACGTCATCAACACATCAGGTCAGTTGGTGTGTAGAGTTACGTCAGCAACACATCAGGTTAGTTGGTGTGTAGAGTTACGTCAGCAACACATCAGGTCAGTTGGTGTGTAGAGTTACGTCATCAACACATCAGGTCAGTTGGTGTGTAGTACGTCAGCAACACATCAGGTTAGTTGGTGTGTAGAGTTACGTCATCAACACATCAGGTCAGTTGGTGTGTAGAGTTACGTCATCAACACATCAGGTCAGTTCGTGTTGTTGGCAGAGTTACGTCATCAACACATCAGGTGTGTTGGTGTGTCTTGCTATACTTGGTTAAGTTAAACTGTTGACTTGAATTAACGACGTGACGACTTCAATTAACGACGTGACGACTTCAATTAACGACGTGACGACTTCAATTAACGACGTGACGACTTCAATTAACGACGTGACGACTTCAATTAACGACGTGACGACTTCAATTAACGACGTGACGACTTCAATTAACGACGTGACGACTTCAATTAACGACGTGACGACTTCAATTAACGACGTGACGACTTCAATTAACGACGTGACGACTTCAATTAACGACGTGACGACTTCAATTAACGACGTGACGACTTCAATTAACGACGTGACGACTTCAATTAACGACGTGACGACTTCAATTAACGACGTGACGACTTCAATTAACGACGTGACGACTTCAATTAACGACGTGACGACTTCAATTAACGACGTGACGACTTCAATTAACGACGTGACGACTTCAATTAACGACGTGACGACTTCAATTAACGACGTGACGACTTCAATTAACGACGTGACGACTTCAATTAACGACGTGACGACTTCAATTAACGACGTGACGACTTCAATTAACGACGTGACGACTTCAATTAACGACGTGACGACTTCAATTAACGACGTGACGACTTCAATTAACGACGTGACGACTTCAATTAACGACGTGACGACTTCAATTAACGACGTGACGACTTCAATTAACGACGTGACGACTTCAATTAACGACGTGACGACTTCAATTAACGACGTGACGACTTCAATTAACGACGTGACGACTTCAATTAACGACGTGACGACTTCAATTAACGACGTGACGACTTCAATTAACGACGTGACGACTTCAATTAACGACGTGACGACTTCAATTAACGACGTGACGACTTCAATTAACGACGTGACGACTTCAATTAACGACGTGACGACTTCAATTAACGACGTGACGACTTCAATTAACGACGTGACGACTTCAATTAACGACGTGACGACTTCAATTAACGACGTGACGACTTCAATTAACGACGTGACGACTTCAATTAACGACGTGACGACTTCAATTAACGACGTGACGACTTCAATTAACGACGTGACGACTTCAATTAACGACGTGACGACTTCAATTAACGACGTGACGACTTCAATTAACGACGTGACGACTTGAATTAACGACGTGACGACTTTCCCATCCAGCTCCTGCCGTCGTCTCTGCTGTGATTTTAAACCTGCCCAGAACCAGCGTCTGGCTGTCACGTGATGGGTGAGTACACAACGTCTGTCACGTGATGTGTGAGTACACAAGATCTGTCACGTGATGGGTGAGTACACAAGATCTGTCACGTGATGGGTGAGTACACAACAGCTGGCTGTCACGTGATGGGTGAGTACACAACAGCTGGTTGTCACGTGATGGGTGAGTACACAAGATCTTTCACGTGATGGGTGAGTACACAAGATCTGTCACGTGATGGGTGAGTACACAACAGCTGGTTGTCACGTGATGGGTGAGAACACAAGATCTGTCACGTGATGGGTGAGTACACAACAGCTGGCTGTCACGTGATGTGTGAGTACACAAGATCTTTCACGTGATGGGTGAGTACACAAGATCTGTCACGTGATGGGTGAGTACACAACAGCTGGTTGTCACGTGATGGGTGAGTACACAAGATCTGTCACGTGATGGGTGAGTACACAACGTCTGTCACGTGATGGGTGAGTACACAAGATCTGTCACGTGATGGGTGAGTACACAAGATCTGTCACGTGATGGGTGAGTACACAACAGCTGGTTGTCACGTGATGGGTGAGTACACAAGATCTGTCACGTGATGGGTGAGTACACAAGATCTGTCACGTGATGTGTGAGTACACAAGATCTGTCACGTGATGGGTGAGTACACAAGATCTGTCACGTGATGGGTGAGTACACAACAGCTGGCTGTCACGTGATGGGTGAGTACACAACAGCTGGTTGTCACGTGATGGGTGAGTACACAACAGCTGGTTGTCACGTGATGGGTGAGTACACAAGATCTTTCACGTGATGGGTGAGTACACAAGATCTGTCACGTGATGGGTGAGTACACAACAGCTGGTTGTCACGTGATGGGTGAGTACACAAGATCTGTCACGTGATGGGTGAGTACACAACAGCTGGCTGTCACGTGATGTGTGAGTACACAAGATCTTTCACGTGATGGGTGAGTACACAAGATCTTTCACGTGATGGGTGAGTACACAACAGCTGGTTGTCACGTGATGGGTGAGTACACAAGATCTGTCACGTGATGGGTGAGTACACAACGTCTGTCACGTGATGGGTGAGTACACAAGATCTGTCACGTGATGGGTGAGTACACAAGATCTGTCACGTGATGGGTGAGTACACAACAGCTGGTTGTCACGTGATGGGTGAGTACACAAGATCTGTCACGTGATGGGTGAGTACACAAGATCTGTCACGTGATGGGTGAGTACACAAGATCTGTCACGTGATGGGTGAGTACACAACATCTGTCACGTGATGGGTGAGTACACAAGATCTGTCACGTGATGGGTGAGTACACAAGATCTGTCACGTGATGGGTTAGTACACAAGATCTGTCACGTAATGGGTGAGTACACAAGATCTGTCACGTGATGGGTGAGTACACAAGATCTGTCACGTGATGGGTGAGTAAACAAGATCTGTCACGTGATGGGTGAGTACACAAGATCTGTCACGTGATGGGTGAGTGCACAAGATCTGTCACGTGATGGGTGAGTACACAAGATCTGTCACGTGATGGGTGAGTACACAAGATCTGTCACGTGATGGGTGAGTACAAAACAGACACATTCTGTGAAGGTTTAGTACACACCTGTGACAATTTCTGGAGTTTTATAATAGTTGGCGTTATTGTTAACGGGAGCCTAATTAAATGGCTGTATAGCACCATTGTACTACGTCACCTACTTGTATTAACTTAACAGTTGACACTGTGTTAAAACTCACGTTTCTCCCCCCCCCCCCTCCCCCCCCCCCCCCCAGCGGTGAGCTAGAGGAAGCGTCACTGGTCAGTCGGGTCCTGTCCCTCTCAGCCTGTGTGGACCAGACCAAGGCCAGCATCTCACACAACTTCTCTCTGATGGCATCGGCGGACAACGTGAGTACTTCACCTCTCTCAGTTACACCTGCACACACATACATGATGGGAGAATCATACAGTTACACCTGCACACACATACATGATGGGAGAATCATACAGTTACACCTGCACACATACATGATGTGAGAATCATGCAGTTACACGTACACACACATAAATGATGGGATAATCATGCAGTTACACGTACACACATACATGGTTGGAAAATCAAATATGTTACGTAACAATACATACAGTGACCAGTTTTAAATTAAAATAAATTTGTTTCAAACTTTTTTATAAAGAAAAATATCATTTAAAGGCTCGATATTTTTCTAGAAATGTCATTTGAGTTCATGTATCGTGATGACACATGTCATCAAATGTCGAATCCTTGTGATGAGTCATCATACGTTGAACCAAGTTTTTTTCTCCCCAGTTCCAACGGCTGGAACCTGTGTGTGGCTTTCAAACAGACAACAAAAGGTATCACGTGATAAGGGTCATGGTGTGGTCAGTTAGCACATGACAGGGGTCATGTTGTGGTCAGTTAGCACATGACAGGGGTCAGTTAGTTAGCCCGTAGCCGATTGGCGATTTGTGTCCAGTTAATTACTAATTTGGTGGACATTTGTCTCAGTATGTTACACCTGTGACCTACTTAGGTCGAGTCAGGTTCCATTTTTATTTTGACATTGTATAATACCTTATATGGAATGATTGTGCAACTCCTGGGGATTTTCCACTGTCGTATTAAGGGTGTCTAAGACTAAGAAATTTTCCATTAAGATCTGATTGAATGATTCTGATCATATGACCCTCCCAACCAATGGCTACATGAGTTGAGGATGACCTCCCCTGTGGCAGAAGTCTTTAATTGTTGTCAATACGCCTGACAGAAGAAGGAAACAGACAGTGTATCATGTTAACTCACTGAAAAAGTATTATGATAATTGTAACAATGTTCATTCCACAGCTAAAATTACTTTACCTGTATGTTCAAATGTTTCTGATGATGTGATACATGATAAATTGAAACCCCCAAAATTGGTAAATTCTTCCTTTTTAGATAATTTGAATGTCCACCTTATGCATTTGTCCACAGAGGAAAGCCATAGATTGTCTCAGTTATTTGAGACATTTCCCTCTATTTTTGGGGATGTCCCCAAAGAAGCGAAGGTTCCACCTCATGATGTAGACGTAGGTGACGCAAAACCCATTAAACAACACCCCTATAGAGTTAACCCGGAAAAAGCTGCTTTGATAAAAGATGAAATTGATTATATGCTCAAGAATGATATCATTGAGCCCAGTTTCAGCAGCTGGAGTTCCCCATGTCTCCTAGTACCGAAAGACGGTGGATCTTTCAGGTTTGTGACCGACTTTAGGAAGGTAAATGCGCTCACCAAAGCTGATTCCTATCCTTTACCTCGAATAGAAGACGTTATTGATAAAGTTGGTCAGGCTAAGATAATTTCCAAAATTGATTTACTTTCAGGATACTGGCAAATCCCCTTATCTGACCGTGCAAAAGAAATATCTTCCTTTGTAACCCCTGATGGTTTTTATAGATACAAACGTATGCCTTTTGGTATGCGCAATGCTGGTCAAACTTTCCAGAGGGTCATTAACTCTGTCATTGCTGACATAAACCAATGTGAGGCCTACATAGATGATATAGTTGTATTTTCTAATACTTTTGAAGAACATATTGTTCAGTTGACTAACCTTTTTAGAAAATTATCTGAAGTGAATTTTACTGTAAACTTACATAAAAGTAATTTCTGTAAAGGTTCAATTACCTATTTGGGTTATCAAGTGGGAACGAACCAAGTTCGGCCCATTGAAGCTAAAGTAGATGCTATTGTAAGGTTACCTCCTCCCAAAAATTGTAAAGAAATCAAAAAGTTCCTTGGGATGGCTGGTTACTATAGGCGGTTCTGTCAAAACTTTTCAGCTATTGCTGAACCTCTTACTGCATTATTGAAAAAGGGTGTTGAGTTCGAATGGTCAGATAAATGTCAAGAAGCTTTTTTAACCATTAAGTCATTTTTATCTAATGCTCCTGTTATGGCGGCCCCAGATTTCAGCAAGCCCTTTAAACTTGCCATTGATGCTAGCAACTTAGCCATTGGCTCAGTCCTATTTCAAGAAGACAACATGGGAATTGACCATCCCATTGCTTTTTTTTCCAGGAAGTTAAATGAGAACCAAAAGAATTACTCTACTATTGAAAAAGAGGCTTTAGCTTTGGTTTTGTCATTACAACATTTTGAAGTCTATGTCTCTTCTTCAACCAATCCGGTCAGAGTGTTTTCTGACCATGATCCCCTGAAATTTACCTCTAAGTTAGGACAGACAAATCAAAGAATATTGAGATGGTGCTTATATTTCCAAAATTTTAATCTGGAAATTTCACACATTAAGGGTAGTGATAATGTTGTGGCTGATTGTTTGTCAAGGATGTAAAATCTTATTGTACACATTGATCATGTGACATGTTTTGTGGTTCATTGGGGCCATACTCAAGTGTTGTGTTTTAACATGGAAATGAGTGGTATGATTTTTGATTTTTTCAAAATTCCTTTCCTGTTGAATATTTTGTTTATTTTCAGGTGAACCTTAATTAAAGGTGGTTTTTGATTATATGTAATCTTTTATAATAATATGTCTCATATGACTCAGTTGATATTGTAGCTAGTCATTGAAATAAAGGTCTTACCCTGGCGGGTTTACCACTTTAATATCCACATGGAAATATTGTAATACCCTTTTCTGAGGGATTTTGATGTATAATTACTTTTTGAAGGGTTACTCCCCTTTCGCCAATTGTAAAAGGTTGAGTTACTTCCCTTTTATGTTCAGGGATATTTTCATCTGGTATTAAGATTTTGATTGACTACATTTGTAAAACATTTTTTTTATTTCATTGCCAGATTGGTTCCTTATGTATGCTTTTGTGGAACCTATCTGTCACTTCCAAAAAGGGAGGGGATGTGACCTACTTAGGTCGAGTCAGGTTCCATTTTTATTTTGACATTGTATAATACCTTATATGGAATGATTGTGCAACTCCTGGGGATTTTCCACTGTCGTATTAAGGGTGTCTAAGACTAAGAAATTTTCCATTAAGATCTGATTGAATGATTCTGATCATATGACCCTCCCAACCAATGGCTACATGAGTTGAGGATGACCTCCCCTGTGGCAGAAGTCTTTAATTGCCCCGCACACCCGCCACACGTGGCAGTTTTACCTTGATCAAGAGTCTACCTGGAACAAACGGTCCATTACGACCAAGCCGTCCATATTGTCCGGCAATAGATTCTGACCATTTGAACGTGAGAGAACTTGAGTCCTGTGTGTGCCTTGCTTTCTTAAGTTGATTTAGTCTTCTAGTATAATATTACTTGTCGCCAAGTAATTCTTGAAGCTATAGCAGTGTTGTGTGGCCTGTGGCTAGTTTTTACAGTGGTGAAATCTGTGATAGTGTTTTTTCTTACATTTTGTAAGTTGGGTTTTGATATTTTATACATTAAATATTTTATCTAGTTTAACTTTGTGTTCTGCCACAACTGTGTTCGCTTATTAAAGGTTGTATGCAGATTGGATGAGTGTTAATTTCAATAGTATCACTAGTTTTCCCTAGACATCGAATTCGAGCCCTAGTGTGCCGTTGTGTTAGTGTTCATCCATTTAGGCCGTAAGGCATTTGCATATAACCCCGAAAAAAGAATCCGGGGACGTTCTCCTTCTATCTGGCTGATAGATAGGTAAACGTTACACACCCAATAGTTATTGGTAAAGGAAATCAAACTTGAAGGTCTATTTATAGATTAGGTTTTTATGATGTTTCAGCCGAGACATCTGGGATACTTTTGGCTGTCGTCTGCTGAACCACACAGGTGACGCTGTCCAGACGACAGGATGTCACGTGGTACCAGACGGGAACAACTGCAGCCAGCCATCTCACGCGGTGGACTGTCAGTGCAACCACACGACCAACTTCGCCATCTTGATGCAGATCGTAGACTTCCAGGTAAGGCCAGAGCCATATTTCATGAAGGATTTAATTGAGTAGAATCCCTTTCTCTTTCTGCCCTGTCTGATTCACTGTCTGCCCTCTCCCATTCACTGTCTCACCTATCCCATTCACTATCTGCCCTATCCCATTCACCATCTGCCCTATCCCATTCACCATCTGCCCTATCCCACTCACCATCTGCCCTATCCCACTCACCACCATCTGCCCTATCCCATTCACCATCTGCCCTATCCCATTCACCATCTGTCCTATCCCACTCACCATCTGCCCTATCCCACTCACCATCTGCCCTATCCCATTGACAGCTGAGTGTGAGTGACGAGCTAGTGCTCAGCATCATCACCTACATAGGTTGTGGTGTGACCTTGGTGACCCAGGTCATGGCTATAACAGTTTTTACCTGCATCCGGTAAGTAGTCGGAAATATTTCTAACAACAACTATTATCATCCACATATCTACCTACCCAAAAGACGTAAACTGTCACCCCTATCCCAGGTCACTGAGTAAACTGTCACCCCTATCCCAGGTCACTGAGTAAACTGTCACCCCTATCCCAGGTCACTGAACTCGGAGCGCGTGTGTGTCCATAGAAACCTGTGTATCTCCATCATGGCCGCCCAGCTGACCTTCATATGCGGGATCAAGGCCGTCAGCAACAAGGTAGGTCCTAGACTGTTCCCTAGCAACAAGGTAGGTTCTAGACTGTTCCCTAGCAACAAGGAATTAGGTCGATGTCTAAAGGACTACAGCTAATATGATTGGAATCAATGCAGCTATTACTACAATCAATATGAATCAATATGACTGAATCAATATGACTGAATCAATATGACTGCAATCAATATGACTAAATCAATATAACTAAATCAATATGACTGAATCAATATGACTGAATCAATATGACTGAAGCACTATGAGTGAGCAGTATGAGCGAGATAGATGCAACTGATCCACATGACTGTGCCCCCACAGCTGCAGTGCGCCATTGTGGCTCTGTGCCTGCACTACTTCTACACGGCCTCCTTCGTCTGGATGCTGGTGGAGGGCATTCACCTCTACAACCAGGTCGTCACTGTCTTCGGCACCGAGAGGTCAAGGACGGTCTACTACATCGTCTTCGGCTGGGGTAACCTTTGCTCTATCACGTGATGGGGTAACCTTTACTGTCACGTGATGGGGTGACCTCAGTTACGTGATGGGGTTACATATTGTCACGTGGCGTGGTAACCTCTTCTACGTGGCTGGTAAACTTTGTCACGTGATGGGGAGGCATTTTGTCTGTCACTTGGTAGCACCTATGTATATATATATATATATATTAACATTTAGTTGTTATATTATGATGCGATGTCTTTTGAATTTAAAATATTGTGTAGTTTTATTATGAAGATGAATGATGACTGGACCTATTGTAACTTGTAAAGACATCGAAAGTTCTGGTTTGTTGTGCAGGTGTCCCTGTAATATTGGTGGCCATATCAGCTGCTGTTGACTGGGAGGGCTATGGCACGGCCTACAGGTAAGTCTTTCCTTTGGCCACATACAGGCATCAGATCTTTTATTGTACACCTGATTCACATACCTTTGTTCAATATCTGCTAAGAATAGTTTTTTAACATTAAATATTTCTTGTTATTGTTCGAGTCCATTATTTGTATCACTGTGTGTTTCTCTTGCTAACCCAACCCTCCCCCTCCCCCTCCCCCTTGTTGTACCAGCTGTTGGCTGTCTGTGCAGCGGTCAACTATCTGGGCCTTTGTCAGCCCCGCCATCGCTGTGATTATTGTAAGTATAAAGTTTACCACAGGATTATTGTAAGTAGTGAGTTGACCACAGGATTATTGTAAGTAGTGAGTTGACCACAGGATTATTGTAAGTAGTGAGTTGACCACAGGATTATTGTAAGTAGTGAGTTGACCACAGGATTATTGTAAGTAGTGAGTTGACCACAACATTATTGTAAGTATAAAGTTGACCACAGGATTATTGTAAGTAGTGAGTTGACCACAGGATTATTGTAAGTAGTGAGTTGACCACAGGATTATTGTAAGTAGTGAGTTGACCACAACATTATTGTAAGTAGTGAGTTGACCACAGGATTATTGTAAGTAGTGAGTTGACCACAGGATTATTGTAAGTATAAAGTAGACCACAGGATTATTGTAAGTATAAAGTTGACCACAACATTATTGTAAGTAGTGAGTTGACCACAGGATTATTGTAAGTAGTGAGTTGACCACAACATTATTGTAAGTATAAAGTTGACCACAGGATTATTGTAAGTAGTGAGTTGACCACAGGATTATTGTAAGTAGTGAGTTGACCACAGGATTATTGTAAGTAGTGAGTTGACCACAACATTATTGTAAGTAGTGAGTTGACCACAGGATTATTGTAAGTAGTGAGTTGACCACAGGATTATTGTAAGTATAAAGTAGACCACAGGATTATTGTAAGTATAAAGTTGACCACAACATTATTGTAAGTAGTGAGTTGACCACAGGATTATTGTAAGTAGTGAGTAGACCACAGGATTATTGTAAGTATAAAGTTGACCACAGGATTATTGTAAGTAGTGAGTTGACCACAGGATTATTGTAAGTAGCAAGTTGACCACAGGATTATTGTAAGTATAAAGTTGACCACAGGATTATTGTAAGTAGTGAGTTGACCACAGGATTATTGTAAGTAGTGAGTTGACCACAGGATTATTGTAAGTAGTGAGTAGACCACAGGATTATTGTAAGTATAAAGTTGACCACAGGATTATTGTAAGTAGAAAGTTGACCACAGGATTATTGTAAGTATAAAGTTGACCACAGGATTATTGTAAGTATAAAGTTGACCACAGGATTATTGTAAGTAGTCAGTTGACTACAGGATTATTGTAAGTAGTCAGTTGACTACAGGATTATTGTAAGTAGTGAGTTGACCACAGGATTATTGTAATTAGTGAGTAGACCACAGGATTATTGTAAGTAGTGAGTTAAAAAATGCAAGTAGTAAAACACATGTCACCACTGACAAAAGGACATGTCACCACTGACAAAAGGACATGTCACCATTGACAAAAGGACATATCACCCCTAACAAAAGGACATGTCACCACTGACAAACGGACATATCACCACTGACAAAAGGACATGTCACCACTGACAAAAGGACATCACCACTGACAAAAGGACATGTCACCACTGACAAAAGGACATCACCACTGACAAAAGGACATGTCACCACTGACAAAAGGACATCACCACTGACAAAAGGACATGTCACCACTGACAAAAGGACATGTCACCACTGACAGGTGAACCTTGTCATCCTGGTCCTGGTACTGAGGATTGTCGTCAACTCGTCCACCAAACACGAAGATTTGAATCACATCAAGTAGGTGCTGTTAGTCTGCCCAGTACATGTCACTGTTGTACGTAACTTATTACGGTTCGCAAATTACCAAATCCACTCGTTGATTCTCTCACTTTAACGATTCTTTACCCGCCCTAAAAAATACTGAATTTGCCACTAGATGGCGCTAGACATTTAATATTACCAACACTAAAGTCCCCTTTAACACCACTCAACACACACATAGTGTGTGGTTAATACTCAGTATGTCACATAGCCATATGGTGATGTTGTCGTCTTTATCCATATGGTGATGTTGTCGTCTTTAGCCATATGGTGATGTTGTCGTCTTTAGCCCTATGGTGATGTGGTCGTCTTTAGCCCTATGGTGATGTTGTCGTCTTTAGCCCTATGGTGATGTTGTCGTCTTTAGCCCTATGGTGATGTTGTCGTCTTTAGCCATATGGTGATGTTGTCGTCTTTAGTAGCCATATGGTGATGTGGTCGTCTTTAGCCCTATGGTGATGTTGTCGTCTTTAGCCATATGGTGATGTTGTCGTCTTTAGCCATATGGTGATGTTGTCGTCTTTAGCCATATGGTGATGTTGTCGTCGTTAGTAGCCATATGGTGATGTTGTCGTCTTTAGCCATATGGTGATGTTGTCGTATTTAGCCATATGGTGATGATGTCGTCTTTAGCCATATGGTGATGTTGTCGTCTTTAGTAGCCATATGGTGATGTTGTCGTCGTTAGCCATATGGTGATGTTGTCGTATTTAGCCCTATGGTGATGTTGTCATCTTTAGCCATATGGTGATGTTGTCATCTTTAGCCATATGGTAATGTTGTCATCTTTAGCCATATGGTGATGTTGTCATCTTTAGCCATATGGTAATGTTGTGAATGATAGAGGATCATGTGTACGAGTCTCCTATATAATTCTGCTCTCACACCTCACCCCACCCACCCCGTGTTTCCTCCACTATGGACTGTGCACGTGCTGCACCCACCAGAGCCGGCATCAAGGCCAGCCTCTTCCTGACACCTCTGCTAGGGTTAACTTGGACATTCGGCATCGTCGCTGTCAACAAACAACTCGTCGCTTTCCAGTACATCTTCGCCATCCTCAACTCTTTACAGGTTCAAATTTACATCTTCGCCATCCTCAACTCTTTGCAGGTTCAAATTTACATCTTCGCCATCCTCAACTCTTTACAGGTTCAAATTTACATCTTCGCCATCCTCAACTCTTTACAGGTTCAAATTTACATCTTCGCCATCCTCAACTCTTTACAGGTTCAAATTTACATCTTCGCCATCCTCAACTCTTTACAGGTTCAAATTTACATCTTCGCCATCCTCAACTCTTTACAGGTCAAAATTTACATCTTCGCCATCCTCAACTCTTTACAGGTTCAAATTTACATCTTCGCCATCCTCAACTCTTTACAGGTCCAAATTTACATCTTCCATCCTCAACTCTTTACAGGTCAAAATTTACATCTTCACCATCCTCAACTCTTTACAGGTTCAAATTTACATCTTCGCCATCCTCAACTCTTTTCAGGTTCTAATTTACATCTTCGCCATCCTCAACTCTTAACGGTTCAAATTTACATCTTCCATCCTCAACTCTTTATAGGTTCAAATTTACAGTACAGCTTCCTATTTCCTTTACACTTTCATTTAAAGCATATCTTCTTGATCCGAACCTTTTAAAAAGTTACCCCCAACTTTACTGACATAAACGCTGTTTGCTGCTTTCCAGACAAACACACACACAATTTGTTACTGTCAATGTTATACACACTTAAACTTTGTTTTCATTTACAGGGATTTTTCATCTTCTTTTTCCATTGCGCTTTAAATTCAGAGGTAAGCCATTAAAATCTTGAAGGGGAAGGGGGGGGGGGGGGGATTGAGCAGCTTTTCGTGCTGTTCTTGTATTTGTATTTGTCTCATTTAAATTTGGCCTGGACTTCTTACAATTTATCTGGCACAAAAAATTTGTCTTCAGTATTTCTCGCAGCTCCAAGGCTTGTAGCAAAATGGCGTGTTCTAGAGAACTAGTTAAATCAAATTCTCCACTTATTGCTTTTTTTTTAAACGGCTCAGATCTAAGAAAAAAAGTCTTCCGACGTACAATATATTAATGTGTTAATTTCTTATGTGAGTGCATTATTTAGGGATTGTATGTGCACAGTGGCGTAGCGAGGTCGGGTGTCCAAATTTTCGATTTGCACCCCCCCCCCCCCCGGCTCAAGTTTTTTTTTTTTGCCTTGGTGTCACCCCCTAAATGGTGTCACCCGGTACGGTCCGCACCCCCCCCCCCCCGCCTCGCTACGTGTGCACACGTATTTCCGTATTTACATTTGTTTACTACTGTTTGTTTACTTGAGTGTTTCCATTGTATTGATGTGCATTAGCATTAGGATGTAATTTGGTGTACACAGTCGTGCAGTGGCGATAATTAAACAGCAAACATTGCACGCTTTGTGCACGAGCTTCTGGCCTGTCTGATAATTTCATTAGACCCGCCCCGCCTTTCTTCCATTCCATCGCGAGATTAGCATACGACAGCCTACATCTGCTGAGGTCGTTGTGACACACATGTTGTTCTGGGCGTGTTCAAAAAAATTGTTTCTGGACGTTTTTTACACTCTAAGGCATTACACTGTGATGTTGTTCCCAATGGTAGGCCGAAATGTTGTGTAGGCCGAATTGATTTCTAGGCCGAATTGATTTCTAGGCCGAATTGATTTCTAGGCTGAATCGATTTTTAGGCCGAATTGATTTCTAGGCCGAATTGATTTCTAGGCCGAATTGATTTCTAGGCCGAATCGATTTCTAGGCTGAATTGATTTCTAGTCCGAATTGATTTCTAGGCCGAATCGATTTCTAGGCCGAATTGATTTCTTGGCCGAATTGATTTCTAGGCCGAATTGATTTCTAGGCCGATTCGATTTCTAGGCCGAATTGATTTCTAGGCCGAATTGATTTCTAGGCCGAATTGATTTCTTCCGAAATGTTAAGTAGGTGTAGTCCTAAATGCTTTAAATGCCGGAATATTTTGTATTTTGGTGTCTTTAAACCTGTATTTAACTGACGATTGTTCTAATGTCATGAACCCTGTATTACCTGACTATTGTCATGAACCCTGTATTACCTGACTATTGTCATGAACCCTGTATTACCTGACTATTGTCGTCGTGAACCCTGTATTACTTGACTATTGTCGTCGTGAACCCTGTATTACCTGACTATTGTCATGAACCCTGTATGACCTGACTATTGACATGAACCCAGTATTACCTGACTATTGTCATGAACCCTGTATGACCTGTCTATTGACATGAACCCAGTATTACCTGACTATTATTGTCATGAACCCTGTATTACCTGACTATTATTGTCATGAACCCTGTATCACCTGACTCGTCATGAACCCTGTATGACCTGACTCGTCATGAACCCTGTATGACCTGACTATTGTCATGAACCCTGTATGACCTGACTATTGACATGAACCCAGTATTACCTGACTATTATTGTCATGAACCCTGTATGACCTGACTCGTCATGAACCCTGTATGACCTGACTCGTCATGAACCCTGTATTACCTGACTATTGTCATGAACCCTGTATTACCTGACTATTGTCATGAACCCTGTATTACCTGACTCGTCATGAACCCTGTATTACCTGACTATTGTCATGAACCCTGTATTACCTGACTATTGTCATGAACCCTGTATGACCTGACTATTGCCACGAACCCTGTATGACCTGACTATTGTCATGAACCCTGTATGACCTGCCTATTGTCATGAACCCTGTATGACCTGACTATTGTCATGAACCCTGCTGACTATTGTCATGAACCCTGTATGACCTGACTATTGTCATGAACCCTGTATGACCTGCCTACCGTATCGAACAGGTCCGACAGTCCATCAAGAGACTCCGGAAGAGGCGGGCGCTGCTCAATGAAGAGTTCCGCTCGTCCGTGTCCACCCAAGGTCGCCCGTCCGTGTCCACCCAAGGTCGCCCATCCTCTGGTGTAAGTGGCTAAATATATCTGTGACGTCAGGCCACGTGAGCCTCACGTGATCTGACAGCCCTGGCTATCATGGAATATTAGTTTACCTGCTGTCATTTCCCGTTATGCCAATCTTGTGATGTCTCTTGACGTTTTGTGATGTTTGTTGACGTCTATTTTTGCCTAGTTGTCTAATGTCAGTGGTTGGTTTCTAATGTCAGTGATTGGTGTCTAATGTTAGTGGTTGGTGTCTAGTGTCAGTGGTTTGTGTCTAATGTTAGTGGTTTGTATCTAATGTCAGTGGTTGGTGTCTATTGTCAGTGGTTGATCTCTAATGTCAGTGATTTGTGTCATCTTTGTATCACAGGATTCGCGGTCGTCTGATATGACTCCAGTTACGTTCGTCCAAAATTTGGTGAAAAAACACAACAAAGTCGGCAGCTCGTTAAAAGACTGTTAGACAGGTGCATCACTGGGAGGAACAGGTAACTGAATTTTTACACTTAGACAAACAAATTAAAACGGTGACAAGCTTCAATAAACGGATGGGGTCAAAGGTTGACCCTCAACGACTTTAACATTTTTTTTTAAACTGTAACGGGAAATACGTTACGTCTCCACCGAAAGACTTTTTTGACGGGAGCCAGTTTGTCCGAATCACATTTTTCAGAGGCTTTACTGTTAGAGGCCCTTTTGATGGGACTAATTTGACTATGGACCGTTTCAGTAGGGTACAGTGCTTATACGCCGTTTGAGCTAATGTGCATAAGTACTAAGTACTTCCAGAGCTGGTCTGGTACCTTCATGTATTTATCTTTTTTTAAAAATGTGTCTACTCTTTAGAAAGCTAATTACAGACCATGTATGGGAAAGTTTTCCAGAAAATCTGTGTGGTGAAACTTTTCCAGAGATTTTGTGTGGCGGAAAGTTTTCCAGAAACTTTGTGTGGGGGAAAGTTTTCCAGAAACTTTGTGTGGAGGAAAGTTTTCCAGAAACTTTGTGTGGGGGAAAGTTCGCCTGAGACTTTGTGTGGGGAAGGGATGTGTGGGTGTGGACCACGTGACCATGCGGAGAGCCAGCACGTGGAAGCCCACGAAACGTGAACTGTTCCATACAAGGTTCCAAGATGTGCCATACAAGGTTCTAAGATGTGCAGGAGTTGTATTTGTGCACTGGATGTTTACACTTGAGACTCATAACAAAATGTCTTCTTTGTGTGCAATAAATGGTGGATCACATTCTTTGTTTTCTTTTAGTGTCGACGGGTTTTGGTGCACTAATAACACATTGTATTTATATATATATATATATATATATATATATATATATATATATATATATATATATATATATATATATATATATATATAGTAAACAGCCGACGTGAATAATTTGAAAAATATTAAAGCCATTAAATCAGTTCCAGTTCTATAAAGTCAATTTTAATAGATTTCTTTTTTCATCACAAGAATTATGAATGAAATAACTAGTCCAGTTAAATGTGAACATATTTTGAAACAATTTCACTCCCCCATTGCATTAGCAACCCCTCCCTGACTGTACCGTAAAGCCATCCGAAAAAGAAAATTCTCTACTTTGGACCACCAATATTTCTTGCTTGGTTGCTCCATAGACGGGCAGGCTGCTAGCACTCAGCTGAAAGGTAAAGGCAAAGGTTAATTTAACAAACCTAACACAACATAAACCTAACACAACATAAACCTAACACAAAATAAATCTAACACAACATGAAAATACTAACATAACATGAACACACTAACACAACATGAAAATACTAACATAACATGAAAACACTAACACAACATGAAAACACAAACACAACATGAAAATACAAACATAACATGAAAATACTAACACAACATGAAAACACAAACACAACATGAAAATACTAACATAACATGAAAATACTAACACAACATGAAAATACAAACATAACATGAAAGTACTAACACAACATGAAAACACAAACACAACATAAAAATACTAACACAACATGAAAACACAAACACAACATGAAAACACAAACACAACATGAAAATACTAACACAACATGAAAACACAACATGAAAATACTAGCATAACATAAACATACTAACACAACATGAAAACACTAACACAACATGAAAACACTAACACAACATGAAAATACTAAAATCACATGAAAATACTAACATAACATGAAAACACAAACACAACATGATAACACTAACACAACATGAAAACACAAACACAACATGATAACACTAACATAACATGAAAACACTAACACAACAGGAAAATACTAACACAACATGAAAATACTAAAATAACATAAAATATTATAGTACACATCGGGCCTAGATTCAATTACCAACACAACATTAAAACTAAAAACAATTTAGTCTAAATCTAAAAAAAATTAATTTACAATGAGGACTAAACTAAAATCAATTTAGTCTACTATGAAAGCAAAAATAAAACAAAAAACATATGTAAGGGGATTTGGCATCCAATATGTGCAGACATGTATGGAAGGGGATTTGACATCCAATATGAATAGACATGTATGGAAGTAGATTTGACATCCAATATGTGCAGACATGTATGTTGGGGGATTTGACATCTAATATGTGCAGACATATGTATGGAAGGGGATTTGACATCCAATATGAATAGACATGTATGGAAGGAGATTTGACATCCAATATGTGCAGACATATGTATGTTGGGGGATTTGACATCTAATATGTGCAGACATATGTATGGAAGAAGATTTGACATCCAATATGTGCAGACATATGTATGTATGTTGGGGGATTTGACATCTAATATGTGCAGACATATGTATGGAAGGGGATTTGACATCCAATATGAATAGACATGTATGGAAGGAGATTTGACATCCAATATGTGCAGACATATGTATGGAAGGAGATTTGACATCCAATATGTGCAGACATATGTATGGAAGGAGATTTGACATCCAATATGTGAAGACTCCTCGTGGAGTATAGGAGGTCCTATACTCCACTAGGAGTAAAGAAGTCAGTAAGTCATATGCTGGCATGGAAGGGATTTGACATACGTGAAGTCGTGTGTATGGTGGTGCTATGACATCCTGTATGTGAAATTACATTGCCATATAAAGAAATGGCAGTTTACAAAAAACACTAGCCATCGGTACCCGTAACACGGGCTATTCTGGTGAATTTTAGCTCTCTGCTCTTTACATACATATAGGCTGATAGGCTGCCCAGTTTTTTCTTATAAATATTTAACTCCGGGGAGTGGCACTTAAAACTTTCCGGTGAAGGGAGGGGGGGGGTAGCGGATACTGGTTTTTCTATATTTATGTTTAGATCTATATATTTTAATTAAATAGTTCATTTCTTCATTGGTAACCATCAATTATAGAAAATATTAAACTTGTTTGAGAAATATATTTTATATTTATTTTATAAAAAATGTACTGGTCAAAACGCAATGTGCTTTACTACACGTTGAACGATATTACTGGCAAAGCAAAGAAATAACTAAATAGCTAAACAAATCGACACATTTAAAATAGAAACTTAAAATTAAGAGATTTAAGTGATGTCGTTAAAAACCCGAGTTTTCAATGGTAGTTATGTTGTTTTTGTCTTTTAAAAACACCTATTACGGCTGAGCATGGGTCTGACCACACAATCGCTTCATATGCTGAGAAGACAGAAACAGGTGAACACTACTTCACCTGCCACGTGTACCGCCAAGTCCCGATAGGCAACTTTATCATTCACATCAAAAAAAAATATTTAAGATTAACGTAGTGTGTCTCGAACTCGTACCACCTGCATGGTAACTATTACACTGTCATCTCAGCTATTTAGGCACGAGAGCGTAAATGGTGAATAAATGGGATATTTAGGAAACCTAAGTTACGCGAATACGCCCTATTATTTCAAATGAAATTAGTCAATTCCATAGCTAAGCAAACAAAGATTTATATAAAATAATCAAGGCCTGAAATAGTTTAGTATAGAAACTCATTATCGGCGTACGTCTTGATAAGTAGATCTAAATCAAATTTGAATGAAATAGTTCATTTCTTTATATTTGAAATTGGAAGATGACGCCATTAGTTTTGTGTATTTTCCTTCGTGTGACGTCATTATTTCTTACGTTCTTGTCACGACAATAAATGCTTTAGTTAGAAATCTGATTTACATTCGAATATGCCTTACTTTTATTTTCCTTCTTTGAATAAAATCTAGTTTATATACTTATACCGTCCACCATATTATTTTCAACAATAGTCCGTATTTTTAAGTTCTCCATTTATCGCTGAACAGGCTGACGACGTTGCCAAAAATATTGCGGACAGAGAGAGAGAGAGAAGTGAGCACATGGGCTTTTATATATTAGGATAAACTTAAAAAATGTATAGGTTGTTAAAATGTGTTAGATATTTTATGAGCGAACAATGCTGTTATTTTTTTTTTTAAACTAGTTTTTTTATTTAATTTATTTTTATTTTCAGTGAATTTTAAAAGTTTATGATAAAGTCGTTTTTATTATCTGTTTACTTTCTACTTGTTAGTGATTCCTTCTTAATTGTCCACATACGACTAATATATAGTTGCTTTAGCTTGCGATCTTTTAAAGTCCATTATCTCCCCCTTCTTAGTTTGTGGTCGACTCTCCCACAAGAAACTGACCAACCGTGACCCACACTTCACTGTCGTCGGCCATCTGACCGAGCGATCGCTAGATTTTTTTCTTGTTACCTTTTTATTTTATTTCTGAGTCATTTAATATTTTACTTGAATTATACGGACTCACCTAATGTCTAATAAGATTTAAAAATAGATATGCTTGCATTGTCATCGGAAAATAATGTTTCCGGACAGCTTGAACGAAATCACAGGTTATTGTGTATAGAAATCATATATTTTTACTTTCTATTATACAAATTATAGAGGAAGTGTTACAATTTTGCAAAAAAATCGAAATCGAGATTTGTCAAAATCTCGACGTTTCGGAAATACAAAATGTAGCAATTTTGTCTGTATGTCTGTCTGTGAACAGTACACGATGACTTAAGTATTATTTCAATTTTGTTAAGTATATTTAATATATAAGTAGATCTATTTCTCAAATGTGTAGTTCTCTATCTATAACTCAAGTACCGTTAAGTAAGGGGGACAAAATTTCATTTATAAATATTAAATAGAATACGCATGTATCTATCAAACAATGTCCAATAGATTTGAAAAGCTGGTTCCAAATTTTTGTTGCTAAAAAGCATATTTTTCCACCAAAATTGAATAGTTTATAACATTTGTGTAATAAGTACAAAATAACTTCCGTTTTCATTAAGCTTAGAAAGAGGAGTCAAAGAAATAATTAGGCCTACTTGTAATATAATAGTAATTTAACAAACACTTTTATTTTTAATTTGGATTAGTAGAGTGGGTGTGTTGTGGAGATTAGGGATGTCATATTATATTATTTGATTTTAAATACAATACTACTCTTTACACCATAGATCAATACTGTGTATTTTTATCACGGAAAACAATTGTTCTGACTTTTATTGTTTTACTCTCCTTGGCCATTCCGGTTGACTTCAATGAGAGGTTGTGGGCAGTTTTTGAAAATATTTGAATTGATAAAATAAATCTAAACGGCTTTTAAACGACTTATATTCGATAAAAATGATTGTAATCGATGGTTCCCACATGGTTGCTAAACCGAAAAGACTCGAGTTCGAACCCTCGGGCAGATGAGACTCGTTAGCTGGGGACAGCCACTCTTCTAGCAGAGACAACTCCAAAATCAAACTGCTGCTGCCTTGTAGTTTGTTCTTGGTTGGACAAAGGCTATGGAAGCAAATCCAAAAAAAAAGAAAAGCAGGCTGAAATCGGAGTCAATGGCCTCAATGGCGCAAAACCAGTTGACACGTAATCCTTAATTGTGATGGAAGCATGGTCGAGTCGGCAAAGCTCATGGTTGATAAATTCGAAAAAAAAGTGTTGAGTTCAACCCTCTGGCAGATAAGGCTCGATCCCTCCCAACACTAAAAATTAAGAACGAAGAAGAAGAAGAAGATGGTTCCCAAACGGCTTTAATTTTTACAAGTCTAACTATAATTTTATCGTTTGCCATATTTAAAAATATTTTTCAAATATTTATATGCTTACATAGACTTTTCATGCCTATTAACGGAAGTGGTACTCTAATATCGTGGAAATACGATAACTTGAAAACAGTTTCATTTAGGTAAACGAAATTTCAGATACAAGTATTAAATTTAATAAACGTTTCCCTTTCAAACATGACGGTCTATGGGGTAAATGAAGTAGAGTTCACTTGTTTCTGTGACCTCTGCATATGAAGAAATATTTTTAATTAATTAATTCAATTTAATACTTGTTTTATTTTCAATTTTTCAGTGACTTCCGATCTATGGAAGTTGTACTTTAGTTGTGGTATCTAAAATATCGATAATACAAGTACCATTTCAGGTAGATGGACGAAATTTCATACAAAGGTTAAAGATCTTATTCACTGGTTTCTTTCAAATTTGGAGAGATTTCCGGTGACAGGAAGTATTCAATAACGGTAACAACAGTAGCCATGGAGGCCTTTTTTTTCACAGTGGCCGTTTAAAAAAAAAAACCCGTAATAACAGCATTGTGATAAAAAGCAAAGGAGTAGTAAACACATAGCAGTAACATAGCATTCAAAGATTTGGAATAAAGAAATAATATTACATAGCTATAGTACAAAATGAGGTAGAATGATAATATAATAGATGAATGGGAAATGTAGCAAAGAGTCAGTTAAGGAGGTCATTAAATAGTTGTTGTTTTGGTTTAGTTTAGAATATATTTTCAGATATTATAGATAGTTTTATTTTAATACTGAGATTGTTCCACAAATTACAACCAGAGTAGTCGAGGCTAGGCTTTTGGAAAAAAACGTTGTATACGGGATAGGTAAGCTAAGACGACGATTTAATTTTGTGTTTAAAATAAACCGGGAGTGATCTCCCCTAAACTTTCTCGAATATTCTTATCTATATATATAATTCTCTTCTGGGAGCCGTTAGAAAACAAGCTGCAAGCGCGCCTTTGCAGTCCCCTCTCTTCCTCTCTATCGCTCCCCCCCACCCCCCCACCCCCCCCCCCCCACCACCACCCCTACATGGCCTGGTGAGTTGTAGTTCACTCTAAATGTTTACATTTTACAATCATAGAGCCGGGTTTGGTGACGGCTATTAGGGGCAGATAATTTAGTTTGAAACGATTTTAAAATTAGAGGAGGTAACTAAGAGGAGGCTGCTTTCACGGGGGGGGGGGGTAGTGTTTTAAAGCACGTATTTTCAGTGGTAGCATTGGTACTGTCGAATTCACAAATTATGAATTACTGAAAAGTAGAACAAAAAACAACTAAATAGCGGCGTATGATATGCCGCGGGTCGGCTCGTATAAAATAACAGGGGATGGGAACTCGGGCTATAGACATGATTTTTAATCCATTTTAACACGTTTTTATTAACTCAGCTTCGCGTGTGTTTGTTGTTAAAATTGACATCGAAAATTAGCCCACTTCTGATTGCTCAATAGATCTGAAATTTGGCATGTAGGCTACTTTTGCCTAACAATTTCAGATGCAATCATAAAAACTAGCAATTAGAGACCGTAATTAGCTTAATTTAATTACGCCCCAAGGACCATAAAATTGAGGACATGATTTCTAAAGATACCGACAAGACTGGAGGCCTATTGACACAGTTACTTCGGCCCCAATCGATGTGAGCGCGCTGGCCGTGATCGTATAGTGGTTAGTACTTCGCGTTGTGGCCGCGACAACCCAGGTTCGAATCCTGGTCGCTCAAGATTTTTTTAGTCCGTGTATTTATAAACACTTAGTCAAGTCATACTTAATCAAGTCATTAGATATAGTAGAAAATAAACTATATAAAAAACTTTTTTAAAAACCACGTTTTTCATGTGTAGCAACGGACTAAAAAGGAGAAAATAAAATACTTAAAAAAAACTTTTTAAAAAACCACGTTTTTCTTGTGGACTAAAAAGTAGAAAATAAATTTTCATACATTTGATGACAAAAAACGTGGGTCGGGCAGATGGGTCGGGAAATTTGATGGTGAACGTACCCACGTTTTTTAAATACTTAAAGTTTTAAAAATAGAATAAAATCTCGTAGAAAAAAGATTGCACACCAAGTGAACGCCAAATAAAAAAGTGCATAATAGCGCGCAATATTATTAGTACTTTAAAGATTTACATTAGTTTTTTGAGAAATCGGAAGTAGCGTAAATTAGTACTTCCGGGCAACGGAAATTACTCAAAATTTGACAGAAGGTAGAGAATTAGATCTTATACTTACATGTGAAATTTCATTTATCTATCTGACAATAGTACTCAAGTTATAGGCTTTTGAAAAATTCAAAGTAGAAAAAGTACCACTTCCGGTTATCGGAAATCGCTCAAAAGTTGATACGGTTCTACGATTTTGATAAAATACTTATATATGAAATTTCATCAACCTAGCTGTAACGGTACTCAAGTTATCGTGTTTACACACGGACAGACACACACACACAGAGACATACGGACAGAATTGCAAAGCCCAGTTTTTCAGACTGGATTACGCATAAAAACCTCTTAATTTTGATAAATCTAGATTGATAATTTTTGCCCGATTAAAATAAGTCCTCTATACTTCGGATGTGATGAAGGACTGAGGTGTAATACGGTGAAAATTGTTAAAATTTCAATTGATTTTTGTGCACGATTACAATACTTTCTCTATACTTCGTATATACGAGAAAGTAAAAATAGGTTTGATAAGAAGTAGAATTTAACGTTATTTCCCTTTTATCAAAAATAATATGAACGTATTTTTATTACAAACTTTTATTTAACTTACTGTCTATGTCTATCTGTCGTCAGTCTAGATCGGAACAGCCGAGCGAAATTTCAGGCACTTCTAACTGACAGATTCGGTTTTAAGTTGGCACGTGGGTCAAAACATGAAGACAATGCGATCTGACATTAAATTTGACTTAATTGTGTCTAATTAATTTTTTATGAATTTAATAAAATTCTGTACAAATTAGTAGGCAGTCGTATCCAACTATTCCGCACTATTATAAGCGTGGGTCTATTCCTAAATATTTGTAGAGGTATCCAATAGATAATAAAGTGACCCACGCTTTTCTTTATAGATTTTAAATAGTAGTGTTTAATTTATTTTCTACTTTTTAGTGCATTATTACATAAAAGCTTGTTATTAAAACGTTTTTTATGATTTTTTTTTAGGCCTAGGGTTCTTTATTGGCGGAGTGTTGCTAGAAAAATCTGAAAGGGGAAAGCAGATTTTATTGTTTGGAAAAGTAAAACAGATATTATTGTTTAGAAGGGTAATGCAGATATTATTGATAGCAAGTAGACAAAACTGCCAACAATAAAGTTTTTTTAGCCGCCGATACCCCCACCCGCCCCCTCCACCCTCAGCCCCCTGTTTTACTGGTCAAATGAGTTGAACAGATATCGCCATAGTGTCTGACTTATGATACCATGCATGACAATATATTTAAAATTATGTGGGGGGGGGGCAGGGGGGGGGACATATGTTCCCGGACGCCAAAATGGGTTGGAAAAAGTAATCGAAAGTTTGAGGAGGGTGGAAATCAAAAGTTTGTGGGGGGTGCAAATCGAAAGCTTTAGGGGGGGGGGTGCAAATCAAAAGATTGAGGGGGGATGCAAATCAAAAGTTTGAGGGGGGTGCAAATCGAAAGTTTGAGGGGAGGGGGTGCAAATCGAAAGCTTGTCCCCGGGCACCGGGAAGGGTCTCTACGCCTCTGCGCATACTTACAAGATCTCAGTGTGCTGATCACAGGGAGACTGTTTATGTATTTTTGGAACCTCTGATTTGTTTTACAAAAGTGCATTTTATTTATTGGTGTAACCTGGTCCTTCTAGGTGCGGAATACGGTAAAGATACTTACAATTGATTTCGTAGCTTACCTTCCACGTATTAAGCTTCAGCTCTCTACACTGTCACACGATGGATGGGGAGAATGTTAAAACGCGGATTTTTATAAAATAGACAAAAAATATAATAGTAAGGGATGGAGCTTAAAACTAGTTTGGCGCCCCCACAGGTCGACTTCAGGTGCGGCTATCCCGCCCACCCACCATCACCATTTCCAAATACACATTCATTTGAAAAAGGGTTGTTGTTTTTTTTTTCTCAAATTCATATTTACTAGTAGAGTTACGATTTTTTTTTAAACACATTTAGAGGAAAAGTTATTTCTTTATTTCAATTACGCGTTCAAAAAGTCAGATTATTCCGAATTGTCTCTTATTGGAAAAAAATAGGTTATAGTGAAAAATAAATGTATCCTAAATTACCATTCTTGGGAAAATTTAAAGAGAAGATAAGATTGTCTTCATAGTTTGTTCGATTTCCCAGTTAAATAGTTTAAAAAAGAATTGTTCTATTTGACAAGCTAAAAAAGATTTGGTCTTTTGCCTAGTTTAAAAAGATTTGGTCTGCTTGGCTAGTTTAAAAATTATTTGATCTGTTTGCTTAGTTTAAAAATATGTGATCTCATTGCCTAGTTTAAAAAAAAATTGGTCTGTTTGCCTAGTTTAAAAATATATGGTCATTTAGCCTAGTTTAAAAAGATTTGGTCTGCTTGGCTAGTTTAAAAATTATTTGATCTGTTTGCTTAGTTTAAAAATATTTGATCTCATTGCCTAGTTTAAAAAAAAAGTTGGTCTGTTTGCCTAGTTTTTAAAAAGTTGGTCTGTTTGCCTAGTTTTTAAAAAGTTGGTCTGTTTGCCTAGTTTTTAAAAAGTTGGTCTGTTTGCCTAGTTTAAAAAGCTATTGTTTCCCGGAACAGATCCGGCCTAAATGTCGCCGAGTCAGACAGAGACGAGACAAGACGATGGTATTTACCTTTGCACTAACTGGTTCATATCATCCTCATAGCCGCCAGACCAGAAGCGTTTCTCTAACTGGCCACTGACGTCGTTGACTGGTGGTGGTAGGAAAGGGTTAGGGTTCGAATCTCGGACTGGACTGTTGACGGGAAGAAGGAGAATCCTCTTCCCCATATTCTGGCAGCCACCGTAGCCGTTACAGAAGAGTTTTTTAAATCTTGTCGGCAACTCCGCGTCCGACCCGTCTCTCCATGTGACGTCATCGCCCAGTTCTGAAGGGATTTCGCTAATCCTCTTGCCGCCGTTGTTACAACCGTAAGAGTTACAAAATGGACGTTTGCTGACTTTCGGGTGCTGTAACCGCTTTCTTACTTCTGCTGCATTCTTTTGGCGCCTTCTGCCCCTAAATCGACCGCCACAACCTGAGAATCCGTTGCAAAAAACTCGCTTGTCTTCCCGTAGAGCGCCGCTGTCTTGTAGACTGCCGTCTGCATCGGAGAGGAATTTGCCCTGGAGAATGGCCTCAAGGCGGTGCTGGCTGGCCTGGGGTAGGTCATCGAGTCTGGCCGGGTGGCTGGTCCGTTGTTTCACGTCCTCGTCTGTGGTCAGGTGCAGCTGAAAGGTTAAGTCAAATAACTGTCAGTGGACACGGGCAGCTAAATGTTTAAATTAAAATAACCGTCAATAGACAGGGGCAGCTAAAAGTTTAAATACTGTCACTGGACAAGTGCAGCTGAAAGGTTAAATCAAATAACTGTCAGTGGACAGGGGCAGCTAAAATTATAAATAACTGTCAATAGACAGGGGCAGCTAAATGTTGAAATAACTGTCAATGGATATGGGCAGCTAAAGGTTTAAATCCAATAACTGTCAGTTGCTAAAGCTTAGCAAAAAAAGGTCTGTCTTTAAAAAAAAATATTGAAATCGTATATACAAGCTTATAAGCTTGACTCCCGCAGTAAGAAAACAGCGTCAGATTTCAGCTTAAGCTCATCACAAACATTTGTTGCTAATGTCATGAATCGATGTAGCCTACTACATATATAAAGCAGTTTCCTACTCTTTTTTTCTGGCACTGGTACCGGTTGCTGGACCTGAAGCCTCGGCAGGGGTCCCGTGAATAGAGTACACTGAAATATGCCGAGCGGCCTCTAAGTCCTAGAGTAGGGCGGGGGTGGGGTGGTGACCGTGAGTGTCCACCGCATAATAAAATTTACCCAAAAACTGACCGCGAGTGACCAACACATCAAATATATCCAAAACTGACCGCGACTGACCAACATATCAAATCTATCCAAAACTGACCGCGACTGACCAACACATCAAATCTATCCAAAACTGACCGCGAGTGACCGCCGCATTATCAAATCTATCCAAAACTGACCGCGACTGACCAAAACATTATCAAATCTATCCAAAACTGACCGCGAGTGACCGCAGCATTATCAAATCTTTCAAAAACTGACCGCGACTGACCAACACATCAAATCTATCCAAAACTGACCGCTAGTGACTACCGCCTCTGAGAAGCCTATATAAATTTAAAAAGTTACCCACAACATCCAGTACAATTTGAGGAGGTCGAAGACTGAAGCCAAGCAATACTCTAAAAAAAACAATGTCGCATTTGTGTCGATAAATTCCGTGTTACAAGGTAACATTTTTAAAAGCTTGCACCAAAATAATTTGTTCGGCTGTGTTGTATTACTCTGGACTGTGAGATTACAACAATGTCCATTCAACAATCTATTTAACGCTTCTGTAGGTCTAAGACCAGTATTTAATCAATTTGTTTCAATCTGTTAGATGTACTATAAAAAGCTTTCAAGATCGGTGAATATTGTATAATTTTTCCACCAATTAATTCAGTTTGTCTAACAAGACCTACAGATAGACTTATCCAGCCTAAAGATGGAACAATTATTTATCTACGGGTTTATTTTCTTACTATTTTTGTATTCTACATAATATAACCTGTCAGTATTTTTTCATTGAAAATCGGTTTCAAAAAATTAATTAATTAAGGATCACGGGGGTAGGTCAGATAGAGTTTATCTGATTCCGTGACCTTGACATCCGGGGGTAAAGTGGGATATGCTAGCTTACCCAGTCGCCTTTGCTTACCTTAAGTTATGTACCCACCTGGGCTGGGTGAACACGCCCCCCCCCCCATTCACACATTCTTAATGTCTTAGCGAGTCGTGTAGTGTAGTGGGGACAGTGGCAGCAGGGACCTTAGGCCAACTTAGCATGTTTATCATAAATTTGAAATATTTAAAAATAGATTTATACTCATTTAATTGTATTGTTTATTTATTTAACGCTTTATTTGTTTGTAACGAGCAGAAACAGTGCAATATATCAAACACATGCACGTTTTACCATTAGAAGCTTTGATTTAACTAATTTGATTCATTCGTCATGGTTAAATTAGCGCGCAAGTTTTTAACGATGCGATTTTCAATTCATTATAGCAAAACCTAAGAACCACAGAAAATGTAGTATATGCAGTAAATAGGAGCAATAAAATGATTATACTTAGATATAATAATGCATTATTATTTAAATAATTTTTAATGAAAGTGTAAATTGCTCATAAAATTGTATTAATGAAATTGAGTTGTATATAAATATTACTTTTATTAATGTTAGCAGTATTTAAAAAACCGGAGCACTTATATATATGAGTTGAATAGAGTGTGTTGGCTTTTTATAGTGAGATAGGCCTACAATATTTTCAATTTTTTCCTATACACAATAGAGCACATCAGTACTCAGACACGGTCACCAAACGCAAGAATTAAAATTTATTACCAACTGAACTCCATTTCAAAACGTGTATGTGCGACCCACGCAGATATTTATTGTATGCGCGACCCACGCCTGAATGTATTGTTATAGTTGCATTATTATGTTTAAAGATCATCATTTTTACATAAAAGCTTGTTGTTAAAACGTTTTTTGTGAATTTTTTACAAGCTTTTATTACAAGCTTTTATTTAACTCAATGTCTCTGTCTAGATCGAAACGCCCGAGCGAAATTTCAGGCACTTCTAACTAACAAATTCGTCTCAAAGTTGGCACGTGGGTCAAGAAATGAAGGAAAAGCAATCTTACATTCAATTTGACTTAACTGTTTTTTTTTAATTAATTAAATTAATTATTATTTTTATGAATTAATTAAAATTTTGTCTAAATTAGTAGGCAGTCATACCCAACTATATACACGCGTTATCAAGTGTATTAGGTGCGCAATGGTTTTTAGCCATAAACTCATTGTAAATTTTTAAAATGTAAAATACTGAAAAAAATCATTAAAAAGTTTTAATAACAAGCTTTTATGTAATAATGCACTAAAAAGTAGAAAATAAATAAATGTCTAAAATATATAATAATACACTACTAT
Source organism: Physella acuta (assembly GCF_028476545.2). Classification (NCBI taxonomy): domain Eukaryota; kingdom Metazoa; phylum Mollusca; class Gastropoda; family Physidae; genus Physella; species Physella acuta. Next base: position 268,588 of record NW_026731776.1, on the reverse strand, counting down.
TTAAATAACTATAAAGAAAAGCGTGGGTCGCTTCCTAAATTAGTAAAAGTATCCAGTGGATAAATGCTTTTCTTTATAGTTATATAAATAGTAGTGTATTATTACATATTTTAAGAAATTTATTTATTTTAGTGCATTTCTACATAAAAGCTAGTTATTAAAACGTTTTTTTATAAATTATTTTTATATTTGTGACGCATATGTAGAAACGTTTTTATATGTACTTTTTTATCTTACCACCAAACAGAGTTCTATTAATATGCCATTTCTGTATTTACTGTGTGTAAAAACCCGTTTATTTGACGATTCATACGAAAGGCATTGTGAAAATATTAAAGCATTTTAATCAAGTATGCGACATTCATTAGTGGCAGGTATGTGACTTGGTCAAACTAAGCCTAGTCCACAATTGCACCACAAGTATTCTAAATTAACTAAAGTATCTACATACATATATGTATAAAAAAATTCGTGTAAACTAAGACATACATAAATTTCGTGTAAACTAGGACTTACAGTATTGAAGAACTCGCCCGGCTCCTGTGTGAGGACTATTGGTAGCAAGATGTTGAGGGACCACATGAGAAACACGGATGTACAATAGGCTGGAGACATTTTACAAAGGTTCTACAAGAGTTGGTGGCTGACAGTCTTAGTGTGCCTGACAAACGTTCTACAAGAGTTGGTGGCTGACAGTCTTAGTGTGCCTGACAAACGTTCTACAAGAGTTGGTGGCTGACAGTCTTAGTGTGCCTGACAAACGTTCTACAAGAGTTGGTGGCTGGCAGTCTTAATGTGCCTGGATGAGAAAAATAGGAGCGTCACCAAACAGAATCCATTTCAGACATCAACAAAAAAACATGGCACATATATATTTACATACAGTTTTGAATTATTGCTTCTTTAGTTTATAAAGTGTAGAATGTGTGACGTTCAGCGGGCCATCTCATGTAGCGGGTAGCAAGCATATGTGGCCGAGTCCCCGTTAACTATGGCGGTTTCTTGTCTGAGACGCATTAGAAAACAAGTCTATATTTAACTTAATGCAGCTGCTTAGAGAAACGTTATCCTTAGTAATCTTTCCAATTGTGTGGGGGAATGGAATCAATTCGAAAAACATTTCTTCCTGAGATGGGCGAGAAAATGTCAGCACTAATTGGCAAATGCACATCTACATCGTTATAAATACAAATATTTCACACAACAAACAGAATCTTAGTTTAAAAACGATCCGACTAACTTTTACCATTGTAAAAAACATACCAAAGCTATTTGCAACCATAAACGTAAACAGTTTTTACAGCGCGAAATATACGTCTTTTGTGTAAAGTTCTTTCCACATTATACAAACACACACACTCACGCATATATATATATATATATGTATGTATATATATATATATATATATATATATATATATATATATATATATATATATATATATATATATATATATATATATATAATTGAAATATTCTTCCCTAATGTATGTCCTGATGAAACTCTACAAAGTACTCAGCTTACGTGTGAAGCACAGTTTAGCACCCGGAGCTTGATGCTAGCGGCCAGACTCGTATGGTGAAACTAGAAGGAAGTGACGTCAAAAAGCGCTCCTCTACCTACGTCAATTGATTTTTTTATCTGCGCAGCGTCGTGTATTGTTGGACAATAAGAAAATGTTTTAGCGCTGATAATTAGAAAATTACCGGTAATTAAAATTGAAAATTTACCTAAGCGGAGGTGAGAAATGTTCCAGGTGAACTTTAGGCCTGCTCCAGCGGCCGGTTATTTATGGAAATCACGTGATATTTTGCGCAATAACTGAAACAGGGTTTTTAAAAACTTGTCTAAAAGTTGTTTTCATTGTCATGGCACGCGCAAACCACGCGGTGCTGTCGTCGGATTGGACAAACGGTGTTGGCGTTGTTGTGTTATCTGTTCCTAAAGGTTACGAGGATCGCTCCCTGCTCCACTAGTTAATATTTTAGCACCTTCGCCCCAACTCGCTCGTCCAATCGCCATCTTTCTCTTCTAATCTCCGCGGAGCAGTTTTTGTACGGAGCGGCAAACAGCTAGGAAAACTATTCAAACGCTTTGTTAATTATAACTTGTCCAAACGGGCCACTATTTAGCCAACATCAAGTTTGCTTAGTTTGGCTGAACTCATAAAAACGTATCTATTTATAAACTGAGTATCTAGCGTGTGGTACATATAATGCAGGGGTATTGACGTTCGGGGCTGTACTGATATCACTAAGAGAATAAAGCGAAATAGAATGTACAGTTACCGTTCTTGATGGGTTATCTCCCTGTATGCTTGACTTGGTCTTTACAAGTTTGAAAGTCGCGTGGTGAGGTAGATTTTTTTGTTCATCACTGACTTCACATCATTCTTAACTCCATTCGTTTGTTGTCAACTAAAAATTCCTAAAAAAAACCGAAGAAATCCTTCTGGTGGCCGCTGTTCCCTCGCCGTCTCTTGGACAGGCCCTATTTATGCTGGCTCTCTATGGAGCCCCCCCCCCATGCTGACAGCCACACCCATGCGGCGAGCATGGTACCATCCACTCAAAGGCCTCCCCTCTATAGATAGACTCGGCCAGCTGTACATCCGGGCATCCTCACCAGTCACAGTTGTGGGGAACGTTCCAGATGTTTGATCAGTTGTGTGCAACTGGTTGGTGAGCTGTGCTCATTTGATTTTCAGGACTAATTCGTACTCAGCATATCATTTGTATTGACATAACTTGTACCGGCTAAACTTTTACCCAATAAAACGTGTACCCAACACTAAATTATACCCTTCATAAAACCTGTACCCAACAAAACTTGTACCCAACACAACTTGTACCCAACAAAACTTGTACCCAACAAAATTTGTACCCAATAAAACTTGTACCCAATAAAACTTGTACCCAACACAACTTGTACCCAATAAAACTTGTACCCAATAAAACTTGTACCCAATAAAACTCGTACCCAACAAAACATGTACCCAATAAAACTTGTACCCAATAAAACTTGTACCCAATAAAACTTGTACCCAACAAAACTTGTACCCAACAAAATGTGTACCCAATAAAACTTGTACCCAACAAAACATGTACCCAACAAAACTTGTACCCAACAAAATGTGTACCCAATAAAACATGTACCCAACAAAACTTGTACCCAACAAAATTTGTACCCAACACAAAACGTTTACCCGACAAAACTTGTACCCAACAAAATGTGTACCCAACAAATCTTGTACCCAACAAAATTTGTACCCAACACAAAACGTTTACCCGACAAAACTTGTACCCAACACAAAACGTGTACCCAACAAAACTCGTACCCAACAAAACGTGTACAGAACAAAACTTGCATCCAACAAAACTAGTACCTTATTTAAAAAACTTTTACTGTAACAGAGACGCACGAAGGTGGGGGGGGGGGTGGCGTGGCTGCTATTGGGGCCATTTTTCGGTCAGTCACATTTTCGGAAATTAGTTCTGATAAAATGTATAACTAATTCTAGACACAAAAAATTGTTCCCATCTTACAGAATCAACAAACTTAAAACAGTTAAAAAATATTTTTAAATGGTCCAGTTTATGTCATGTAAAAATATATTTAAATGGTCCAGTTTATGTCATGTAAAAATATTTTTTTAATAACTAGTTGAGCGCTGTTTCTTCATGAGGGTCACTTGACCATTTGTATACCCGATGTTTACGTAAATCACAGATCGACATTACTATTGTAATAATAATTATTATTATTATTGTTATTGTTATTTTTATTACTATTTCAGCAGGTTGTTAAACAATAACCTTTAAGAACGCAATCAAGAGCCGCCAGTACAAATGAGATAATGGTGTGAAATGAGATAATGTTGTGTAAAACGGAAATGTGGGGATGCAGCGTGTCAAAGTGGAGGTGTGAAACCATTTTGTAGCTTTCCAAAATCGAGGCCGATTTAGTTTCGTAGTTCGGTTATATTTTAAAGTAAATTCCATAAAGGAACTCTATACCATTTTTGGTTTATGAACATCTTTCATGATTTGAATTATAGAAATATATTAGAATTTTTTTTTTTAATTTGAAAAAAAATATTTGAAAATAAAATCCAAACTGCTTTTTCCTATATAGATCTACTAGTTAGCAAAACGAAAACTATTTTATATAATAGGATTCGAAAAGATAATTAAAATGTGGATACAGATTTACGGAACTGTACTATAAACGATATTTATTATTACTTCATCGGCGCCATTGAATCTTTTAAATATTACAATAAGTGAAAATAAAATTTACATTACAAGGATTAAAAAATCGGTTGTGTTTATCTGGTTTTGTGTTTTGACCTGTTTTCTATTGTGTTTTGCACTATATATATATATATATATATATATATATATATATATGGCGCATTTTTTGACTAGCCGATCTACTACCCCAAAAACTAGCATACACCCCCGCTTGTACACAAAACGTGTACACATCACAAAACTAGTACCTTACACAAAACTTGTACCTTAAATAAAATGTATACCCAACAAAAAAGTTGCAACTAAAAACAGAAAAGCAGAAATGAAACATTTCACAGCAAATGTGCTTACCTACAAACAAATAGTTCTATTTTAAAGTAGCTTGTCTTGTGCTACACAAAAATTATTCTCTTTTAAAGATGCAGCTAACATTTGCTCTCAATGGTAGACGTTATCGGTTTAGTAGATATAGGGAGCGGGTGGAGGTGGGGGTGGGGGGGTGACATGACGACATACTCTTGTGTTTTATTTTTCAAGTTAGTTCATTTTTTTTTTCTTCTGAGAACTCTACTATGTCCTAGGCCGATACGTCATGTTTGTTTTGTTTATTTTTTAAGTTAGTTCACTTTTTATTTCTTCTGAGAGCTCTACTATATCCTAGGCCGAAACGTCATGTTTGTTTTGTTTATTTTTTCAACGGAAGATCCGCCATGTGATGTCTAAACAAGCTAATTAAAAAACGACAAAATGATCATTAAGTCATGCGACCAGCCCTGGATGAAGAATTCATGAAATCACTTGTCCCACGACTTTCAAAATGGCGGCACGCTCATGAATGGCACATCGCGTTCATTTATTCATCGCAACATTTGCGTTTCTCTTGTTTGACTTTTTTTTTTGGTTGACGTTCTTTTCGTCTCTTTTGGTGCAGGGTATGTTGTGTTTTTAATTTATCGAATACAGAGTATAGAGAAAGTATTGTACTCGTGCAGTACAGTTAAATGAAGTTTTAATAGTTTTCGCAGTTTTACACCTCCCACACTGTATCGTATACGGAATATAAAAGATGAATTGTAATTGGGCAAAAATGTACATAGATATTATGACAATTTTTTACGTTTTATAACGTTCCAGAGCCGGAAAACTCAGTTTTGCCATCCTGTCTGTCTGTATGTGAGTCTGTAAATCAGTGGCGTAGGCAGGGGGGGTTATATATATAAAGTATGAGGGGGGTGCAAATCGAAAGTTTGACGAGGGAGGAGGTGCAAATCAAAAGTTTGAGGGGGGGTGCAAATCGAAAGTTTGGCCCCGGGTAAAAATTTGAACCCCCCCCCCCACCCATTGAGACTATCCTGGCTACGCTACTGCTGTAAATACAGTATTTTGGGTACCTTTTCAGTTATGGTGACCATATTTTATATATTGGTGTTAAATCAAATTCGTAGTTTTATTTCAGCTTTTGAGCGATTTCCCGTAACCACGAGTGATACGTACTCAACTTTCGGTCTCTCAAAAGCTGATAACATGAGTAGTATTAACGCTCGGTAGATAAAATTTAAAATATTAGTATTAGATTGTGTACGAAGGTTTCTTTTAAATTTTGTACACTTTCCAGTTACCGGAAGTGGTATGTTGTTATATTCCATTGCGAACACGATAGCTTGAAAACTTTGTCTTCAAAATAGACGAAATTTTATATTTATACTAGGCATGCTGCCCTACTTCGCTTAGGCTTTCGAAAACATTGATAATTTGAATGCTTAATCAATTCGCCCGAGGGTCGGTCTACGACCTCAGGAGTTATAAAGAGGTTCCTACGTGGAAATTATTTTTGTATTTATAGCTCATATAAGGCGCCGGTCAGCCCCTCATCGTAGACTTTTCGGCCAACCGGCCCCCGTGTTCTGTCGCCCCAAGGCAAGATCCTGTCCAAATTTGAAGCGCCTGCGGCGCCGGGAAGTACCCTATCGGGCACCCGACAACTTTGCTTTATATATTATAGAGATTAGCAAATTGCATAGATAAACAAAGATTTCAATAAGGTATTTCAGGCCTGAAATACTTTAGTATAGAAATGTATTAGTTGAATAGATTCTAGATCTAGGTAGGGTCTACATCTGTGTAAGTCTAGTTTTTCCGTAGATCTAGATCATCTAGATCTAGAATCTCTAGATCTAGAATCCTAATAGAATTTTTTTTAAGTTTAGCCCGAGCAAAATTGTATTGTATAAATTTTATAGCGTACGTAGATCTAATTCAAATTTGAATGAAATAGTTTATTTCTTTTTATTCTGAACACGGCAGATGACGTCATTAGTTAATGTATAAACATTAGTGACGTCACTGTTTTATGCATTCTTTTTCACACCTATAAACGCTTTTCCTGTTGCATAATTAAAACTGTTTCTCTACATTCGAATACAACTTTATTTTTTATTTTTCTTCTTTAAATAAAATTGTGGTTATACATTTAAAACATCTAACATATTATTTTCAACAAAAGTCCGTATAAAGGTATCCATATATCGCTGCCGATTCTGACGTGATATACGGCGAAAATATTTTGCGGACAGACAGAGAGAGAGAAGTGCGCACGTGGTCTTTTATATATTAGGATATATATATATATATATATATATATATATATATATATATATATATATATATATATATATATATATATATATATATATATATAAACATAAGCTCTAATTCTTTTTAAATTTTTTTTCAATTTTTGAGTGATTTCCAGTGGCCGTAAGTAGTACTTTAGAGTATTTCTTATTCCTCAAAACATCACTTCTACCGGACTGATTTGGTACAAACTTTCTTTGTAAAGTACTTTAAGTTTCCGCTCAATTTCGCACAAAATGAATGCATTCATTTGGTGAGTGACTCTTGTTTCTACTCGATTATATTTTTTTAAAGTAAGAATTAAAAATTAATAAAATAAAACGTTTATATAGCCATATTGTGCACTCTCCCTAATTGTTATATAAATATATAGAAAAGATAGTATTATATATACAATATATTTAAGAATATACGAGAAAACTGAGGGAAGACCACTTCCTCTTTAATTTAATATGACATTCTTTTTATGTATCTTTTGGAGCCATGTTGTTGTCTTTTTTATGTTTTTATCAGCTAACCAACTTTAATCGACCGAAACTTTTGTTTACCAAACGTCCCCAACAGTTGTCAAAATCTTTCTTTTGACGATTAACTTGTCTTCGCCCTACATATCCCCAATTAGATGTATTCTATCCCTTATTTCTATCCTTAATTGAGATGTATTCTATCTCTTATTTCTATTCCTTATTGAGATGTATTCTATTCCCCCATTGAGCCCCCACCCCCAACTCTCGCCATTTTCCAAGCCTTACCTGGACAACATGCGCCAATCCTACAGGTAAAACATGAACTAAATCAGATTTACAATAGTGTACGTTCAAATAACAGGCTATTGCTGCTCTGTGTTAGACTCTTATAGTCAGAACTCTTCTTTTGTGAACGTCGGTTGTTAAGAACATTGCAGAAAGTTAAAATAATTTTTAAAATTTCGTATTCAGTTCACCAACTTTGGCGACCAATAAATGTCAATCTGGTTATTATTGGAAAGCGATTTTTAATGTCCGTCAAAATGTTTGAGAGAAGACTCTGGAATAAATGTTTGAGTGATGCGGCGAGAAACATTTTGACAATTTCAAGCCGGTAAGTGAATGATGAGACCGGCGAGCCCAGGAGAGCATTGATCGGCCCGTTCTGGAGCCCATTAAAACAGACAGAGCCACAAGTTGCATTCAGACAAGTCGCCGGCCTTGTGTAGAGCCACTAAAATCCCGCCCTGGGCAGTCTCCGTCTGACGGCATTACACTGTCATCGTCTGCTGGGCCCGCTCGAGTGTTTGCTCCACCCGGATCCGTCCCCAATAATCGGCGGGAAACCTGGCCGCTAATTCCTTCCGTCAACAGCGCGGATTTCCTTGAGCCGAATCAAGTGAGCCGAGCAAACACGGGCTGTTGCTTGCGTGGGTTGCCCAGCGCCGCCCGTACACCGGGGGTCGAATCTTCAGACCGGATTTATCTCCCCTTTCTTTTCTTACATACAGCCAGGGGAGGCAAGGCTTGGAGAAATGGGGGATAATTTGAAAGGACAGAGGTCACGTGAACACCTCGGAGAAAGATCCGGGTAGAATGTAATTAGCAGGAACAATGGTGGGGACAAACCTCTAGAACATTCCATCGTGTGGAGAGCCCTCTCTGGTCACTTCTGGAACCAATCCTGAAACTCTGGACCCATCTACTCGTGCCGGTCATTCAGTCGAGATTACTCAGTTGCCGACTTCAATTGCCGGCTTCAATTGCCGGTGACGTCACGCTGACGTCATGACTAATTTTCTAAGCATCCTGGTGGAGTTTGATGGTTTTATTACGTCACTCAATTGCTCAGAGTAGATTAGAGTCGTGGCGTCTTCGCAGTACGCTAGTAGCATACTCTAGAAATACAGATGCTTATAACATTTTGTTATACTACGCTACAGCAACTTTAGCAACGTGTCTCGTCTCTAGTTGTCGCACATTCAGTTATTAAAGTAGGCGTCAACAGATAGTAGAGACTTGTTATACCAAAGGAGAGAAAATGCTTGTTAAACCAGAAAACAGAAAAGACTTGTTATACAAACAAATTGTAAACGACAATCTTCAACAATCCATTTCTTCAGTCGTTCAGCCGAGGGGCGCTCGAGCTAAATCCGCTCCTGGTGTCAACGGGTTCGTCCCCGCCCCCCTCATCCCCTCCTTGTAGAATAAAGACGGGAAAAAAGTTACTGGTGCTAATAGTAGCTGTGTGACGTCATAATTGTGATTAACTGAGTTACCAGCACAAATTCCAGACATGTTCTACCTGATGTAGGCCATTGATCTGGGTACCTCTTGTGTCAGTGTCACTTTGTCACTCAACGGTGTGGCACTCGACTGTCAGTCAGTTAACACCTGAATCGTGTTCGGAATGTCGCTACCCCCACACCCCACCCCCTGGGGCAACTCGAGCTATCGTCTCATTCACACCTTATCTGCTCTCGCCTCCATGTTCATACTTGTTAATGGCATCTGCATAAAATACTTTCAAACGGCTGTTTCAATATTGTGTAATCTTTTGTTATCAGAAATATTTACTATACAAGTCTTGTGTTATTTTGGTGAATTTTAAATTTTTTGTTGCTATTAATATTCTCTTGTTTTGTCGTCTTCGCTTACGTATGGTAAAAAAAATCGTTTTGACGTGTAAGTGTATAAAAACTATAGGAATTTACTGGCAATGTAGCAATGTAACGATTTTTATTTTTTATGAATTTTAAAAAAAAAAGCGTTTTAATATCAAGCTTTTATATATGCAATAAGAAGGGGGGAAAGTTTTGGGTTAAATAATGCAATTAAATAACTAAAAATAAAAAGTCGATTATGTATGGAATATCATTATTAAAATTGTATATATAATTATTTTAAAAGAGGTGCATCATTGTAGGCCTACAATTTTTTTAAATGAATATATTCTGCTTTTAGTGAATACATAAAAGCTTTATGTTTTATTTCATTTTTACTCTTTCGCATGAGGAATAAAATCGAACTATTGTAATCGTGCTAAAAAATCGAAATCGAGATTTTGATAAATTTAGTTATCAATCTTGTCCTTATCTGTCTGTCTGTTCGTGTGTGTGAACAAGAAACCTGGAATACCGTTTCAATTAGGTGGGCAAAATTTGAAATATAAGATCTTATAATTGTGACTTGTTGTTTTAATAGATCGCTGTAAATGTTATTTACTCTATTTTTACTTTCTCGTATACAACAAAGTATAGAGAAAGTATTGTAATCGTGGAGAAAAAAATCGAGATGTTTCGAAATTTCGACGTTTTACATCTCCCTAAATCAGAAAAACATAGTTTTGCAATTTTGTCCGTAAGTCTGTGTGTGTATGTGTGTATGTATGTGTGTCTGTGAACATGATAACTTGAGTACCGTTACAGCTAGGTTGATGGAATTTCATATAGAAGTATTAAATCAAATTTGTAGTTCTGTATCAAATTTTCTGGGAGGGGGCGGACACTGGAAAAAGTATATATATTTCGTTGAATGGGACGGTAGATGTGCTTTGAGGTGTGTGCGTGGCGAGGGGGGGGGGGGGGCGGCAAGTAGAGTCGCCTAAAAGAGACTCTAAATGCGACTTTTGTCATGATTGAGATTAGTTGGGGTATCTTTATTTATTTATTTATTTATTCAATAACGGTAACATTAGTATCAATGTGCAGTAACTACGTATAGATCAAGCTTAAATCCTATTAAAGTACCAATTCTGGATAAAAATCCGTTTACAATGTCATTTTTCGTTTCCAATTAAATTGAATTAAGGTGGTGATTTTGGTTTGGGTTTTAGTTTAGAGAACATAGACAGCACTATCAACCACTATCAACCTAGCGCCCGTTGTATCCTTCCTCAACGGGCCATTTTTCTCGTAATACTTATAGTTTCGCTGTCTGTCTATGTATGTATCTATGTATGTATCTATCTGACAAGAACGCTATAGAGAAAACACAAGCAAAATAAAAACTTTCATAGTAAAACGGAAACGAAATATGACGTCATATTGAGCATACAGTAGAAAAGAGCCGAAAGCCGGGAGAGTGCACAAAATAATATAACGTCATTGATTCTCGAGTAAACATTGAGTTAAAAAGCAGATTTTGTCTAATCTAAGTGGTTTGCGTGAAGAGTTTCTTTCATACAATTCTTCGAGTAGGGGCGAAGCCCCACCCTCGCGAAAGAACGTCTAAGCCGCCCCCCCCCCCCCCAACTCAAAAGAAATTTCTTCATCGATACTCTATAATAAAATTACCGCCTAATTAATGTGTCTAATCTAAAAAGTGGTTTGCTTGCAGTTTCTTTCATGTAATTCTTCGTGTAGTGGCTAAGCGCGACACCAGTGTTTATTTCAGACTTTTTCCTCCCCGGAAGGGGGAACTTTTTCTAATCTAAAAAGTGTTTAGCGTGCAGTTTTTTTTTTCAAGCATCTCTTCCGGTAGGGGCGAAGCCTCGCCCATTCTTCCTTTAGTTTGTATGATCTACAAATGCGACCAGTGTTTCTTTCAGACTTTTTCCTCCCCGGCTAGGGGTGGGGGTGTTTTTAATTTTTTGGGGGGCGGGGGTAGAATTTCTGGGAGGGGGCGGACACTGCAAAAAGTATATAATTATATTTCGTTGAATGGGACGGTAGACATGTATTGGTGTGTGTGTGTGTAGGGGGTGGGGGGCGGAGCCCCCTCCTCCCAAGTAGAGTTGCCTGAAAGAAACTCTAAATGCGACTTTTGTCATGAATGAGATTAGGTGCATGGTTTAGGGATATGCCTATGACTATATTTTGTATAAATTAAAGTACCGATTCTGGATAAAAATCCGTTTTCAATGTCATTTTTCGTTTCCGGTTAAATTGAATTAAGGTGGTGATTTTGGTTTTGGTTTTAGTTTAGAGAAAATAGACAGCACTATCAACCTACCGCCCGTTGTATCCTTCCTCAACGGGCCATGTTTCTCGTATATAATATTAATAATATAAGATTTACCACGTTTTTTATTGATATTTAAACAGTTGTGCAATATCATATATTTAAAGAAAATAGTGTTCTTTTCCTGGTTGAGTGCACATTTAAGCAGCCATCTATGCCATAGCTAGAGGACACAGACATTGATTTAAGACACTGCACAGCTCGGGTTGACCAGACATCTGTAGGCTATTTTTAGTTGTCCAACCCACACTTCTAGACAAAGACACTATTTACATGGGCTTGTGTGCTGTTTCTTTTGGCCCCACCCCCTCAACGGCTGAAATAGCTGGTTGAAATAGCAGTGTGACGTGACGTGACGTAAAATAACATGACGTTTACATCGTGACGTGACGCCCGGGGCTAGCGGGCCTTTGATAAACTGGGATGGAATTAGACGTGTCGTCGTTTATCACAATAGACCTGCTTGTTGTGTTTCCGCGGAACATTTCATTTGCATTAAAAATTGACAAGTTGTATGCCACTGCTGATAATAACCGTTTGCCCCCACCCCACACGCCCCCACCCTGTGACCACGTGGTTGAGAATCCATGGGCAAATGTCAGACGCGCTGGAGCTGCTAGCGTACTGGCATTTGCTTCGGCCAATATTGGCTTTCTGCGCATGGGAACCCAATGCCGGGAACACGGGGGAACAGGGGGGAACAGGGATTGTACTTCAATCTGCGACATTTATAGTGTTCTTTGATCTATTTATTTATAATTTTCTTCCTGCATCTGTTTATTTATCGGTCATATTTTTGACATCATTTACTTGCGTCCATAAAGTGTTACGTCATTGTTCCAAATATTCATTCACGAAGCTAGGGCCGATAGATTATGTAGCTCAGTAGATAATTTACATATCTTTAAAATCTGTCTCGGTTGATACTATTGTGTTAATTTCATATCAAATGATTTCTTTCTACTCTATCAGCTTACGTTCGACGTGAATAGTTCTCAACAGATAGATCAAAGTGAAAATCTCAACAGATAGATCAACGTGAACATCTCAACAGATAGATCAACGTGAACATCTCAAAAGATAGATCAAAGTGAACATCTCAACAGATAGATCAACGTGAACATCTCAACAGATAGATCAACGTGAACATCTCAACAGATAGATCAACGTGAACATCTCAACAGATAGATCAACGTGAACATCTCAACAGATAGATCAACGTGAACATCTCAAAAGATAGATCAAAGTGAACATCTCAACAGATAGATCAACGTGAACATCTTAACAGATAGATCAAAGTGAACATCTCAACAGATATATCAACGTGAACATCTTAACAGATAGATCAACATGAACATCTCAACAGATAGATCAACGTGAACATCTCAACAGATAGATCAACATGAACATCTCAACAGATAGATCAAAGTGAACATCTCAACAGATAGATCAACATGAACATCTCAACAGATAGATCAACGTGAACATCTCAACAGATAGATCAAATTGAACATCTCAACAGATAGATCAACGTGAACGTCTCAACAGATAGATCAACGTGAACGTCTCAACAGGTAGATCAACGTGAACATCTCAACAGATAGATCAACGTGAACATCTCAACAGATAGGGTCAACGTGAACATCTCAACAGATAGATCAACGTGAACATCTCAACAGATATATCAAAGTGAACATCCCAACAGATAGATCAACGTGAACATCTCAACAGATAGGGTCAACGTGAACATCTCAACAGATAGATCAACGTGAACATCTCAACAGATAGATCAACGTGAACATCTCAACAGATAGATCAACGTGAACATCTCAACAGATAGGGTCAACGTGAACATCTCAACAGATAAGGTCAACGTGAACATCTCAACAGATAGATCAACGTGAACATCTCAACAGATAGATCAACGTGAACATCTCAACAGATAGATCAACGTGAACATCTCAACAGATAGATCAACGTGAACATCTCAACAGATAGATCAACGTGAACATCTCAACAGATAAGGTCAACGTGAACATCTCAACAGATAGGAAATTTCTTTAGTTTTTAAGAGGCGCCGGCTAACGTTATTACGTCTGCAGCCGTCGATCAAATTAGTGTAAAAGAAATCAACACATCCTAATAATGTTTTTAAAACATTTACAAATGAGCGTAAAATAACTCAAAAGTTCCAAAAAATATATATACATATTGCAAAACATACGTATTGTAAAATAACCCAACACAAAAAAACTATATATATTGTAAAATACACGTATTGTAAAATACACGTATTGTAAAATACACGTATTGTAAAATACACGTATTGTAAAATACACGTATTGTGAAATACACGTATTGTGAAATACACGTATTGTAAAATACACGTATTGTAAAATACACGTATTGTAAAATACACGTATTGTAAAATACACGTATTGTAAAATACACGTATTGTAAAATACACGTATTGTAAAATACACGTATTGTAAAATACACGTATTGTAAAATACACGTATTACAGACGTTTAAATTAGCTAGTGTACTCACCCCACACCTCCCAAGCTAACGATGAATTAACTGCCGAGTGACAACATCATTATCTCCACTATATACTAAAACATTAAAGTCGAACTTCAACTAAATACTAAAACATTAGAGTTGATGTCGAACTTCAACTAAATACTAAAACATTAGAGTTGATGTCGAACTTCAACTAAATACTAAAACATTAAAGTTGATGTCGAACTTCAACTAAATACTAAAACATTAGAGTTGATGTCGAACTTCAACTAAATACTAAAACATTAAAGTTGATGCGAAACTTGAACTTCGGCTAAATGCTAAAACATTAAGACTTAAACTTCAACTTCAACTAAATACTAAAACACTAAAGTTGATGTCGAACTTCAACTTGAACAAATTGCTAAAACATTAAAGTTAATATGAGACTTCAACTTCAACTAAATACTAAAACATTAAAGTTAATATGAGACTTGAAGTTCAACTAAATACTAAAACATTAAAGTTAATATGAAACTTGAACTTCAAATTTGATTTGAGATGAAACATAATCACAAGTCATCTAATACCGAGTGACTTCTTTAACGCCCTAATCTTCCGGATTAACAAATCGCTCATCCAGTGCCCATTCAACTCCAAACTCCAGCTCAGCTCGAAGCGTCCATTCCACCAGCTACCCAGTCGGTTGTTGCTGGGACAGAGATCTCTTACCCGTCTCCTTAGTTGTAATGCCAGCATCTTTAGCTGTTTTCTCGCCTAAATTAGATTAGTTAGCTTTTATGTGCTTACGACCTTTACATCCGGCTCCATTTTCCCCACCCCCATGAAGAATTAGCTTGTCCTTGCTGGGAGGAGGGAAGCAACCCTACCATATGGGAGTGGTGGCCGCGGTCTGCACCTGGCCATGAGGGGGTCCAACCCCCCCCCCCCCTCGTACTGTCCCTACAAAATTCTATATTAGTAGCTCGTGTAGGTTGACGGAGTGTCGACACGAAAGTGGTCAAAAACTGTTGGCCAGGCAAATATTACGTCACTTCCTATTTA
This sequence comes from Physella acuta, assembly GCF_028476545.2. NCBI lineage: Eukaryota > Metazoa > Mollusca > Gastropoda > Physidae > Physella > Physella acuta. The sequence goes on along the minus strand of NW_026731776.1, from coordinate 253,205 downwards.
GTTACAACAGGTATTTATGGTAGCAGTTTTCCATAAGTTCAGTCATTTTTGCTGGCCTTCTGCCAGTACTCGGTCTTTCGTAGTATTTTATTTTGTCTGTTATTGTAAAAAGAAATATAATTTGATTTTAGTCCATGTAAGTGTCATTTTTTTCTCTACTGTTTTTAAAGGTTTATTAATTACAAAGGATTTATTTGTTAATTTACATTATTCACTTGGCATGTATATCTTGTAGTTATAGACTTTTTAAAGGCATTTACATGTGTGTCTGAAATCATATATATATATATATATATATATATATATATATATATATATATATATATATATATATATATAAAACAAGTGTTTAAATCGCGTGTTTTATTCACCACAGAACTCTAGCTGCAGACCCCAGGCCAACAATAGCTGCACCCCAGGCCAACAATAGCTGCACCCCAGGCCAACAATAGCTACACCCCAGGCCAACAATAGCTGCACCCCAGGCCAACAATAGCTGCACCCCAGGCCAACATTAGCTGCACCCCAGGCCCACATCTCTCACGCGAACCGACCGTGGACATACCACGAGCCGACAGCTTAATCCTTCAAGCTTGAGAGCAATTAGAAATTAAGGTCATCTTTGTGGTCAAGGCTACACAAAAGTGCAGCTGGCGACTGCCATTAGTGTCATGTCAGATGTCAGTAGGGCAATCCGAGAGTGCAACTGGTTATTGACATTAGTGACATGTCGCATGTGACACAAGGGTGCTACAGGAACATATAACTAGTGACATTGATGGCATAATATGGAAGAATGTAACTATTATCTATCTAAAGTATCTAATATATAAAGATCAATGCTGTATGTGATCGCGGGCAGCCAGAAGATCGAAAAAGTAAGACTTCTATGTCATCATAGTGTTTTTGTCTAAAGTGCTCATTGACTAAATTCATGATTTAAAAAGTTTATATTGAAGGTGTTGTAAAACAATTTTCATTTTTCAAACTTATAGTAATAATTGTCGGCATGTGCGTCATACAAATTTAAAAGAAAATGTATTATCCTTCACAAAAATTGTAATTGTGTCTTAAAATTATTTACATTTAGTCCTTCAGCACTCATTATGACCCTTGCAATGTTGTAGGTATTTTAATATTCCCTTTTATTTATTCTATACACTGAACGTACTGTTGGCTAATTATTTTGTTTTAAATCAATAACAGTTAATAAGCCAGCTCCTAAAAGTCCCATATGTTTACTTCTTTACGTTTGCGAATAAGCTTGGGGTATTATAACTGTTCACTAAATTGAAACAGGCGCGTCCGCCAGCGCCCCGGCAGGGTTCGATTTGGCGCCCTGGGCTATCCAATGAGCGCTATTGTGCATTATTTCCATTTAAACAGTGCGATAGACTATGGATAAGGTAGGTTACTAAAGTCTTTAACTGAATCAAATCCGGGCGTCCTCATGCGCCCAGACAGGGTGCTATTTGGCGCCCCGGGCCTTCTCGTGTTCGCTTTGTCGCCTACGTTCGTTTAAGTGAGTGCAAAAGACTTGTATTTGTGTCTGCGTTTGTGTTATGTTTGAGTTTTTTTTATTGGTTTTGTTTGGTTGTGGTTAGGGTGGGCAATACCGGGTATATGCTGATTACTAAACACACATGTCATGGTCCTTTACAGATAGGTTTTTCTCAGAGGCCAGTGCAGGGCCTGGCCGGGACGGCTAGTTTTTAATATAATGTGATTTCTCATATGTAATTACCACATCTACGTATTAAATCACATTAAATATTTATCTCACCTGATATCACATTACACCCGATAATTATATCAAAACTCATCTTGATATTACATACTACACGTGGGGATGGCCAGCCATTTGTGACCTGTAATAAGGGAGTTTGAGTCGCCTGAAATAAATCTCATTACTTTCGACAGTAAAAGTGGGTGTCGGGAGGTCCATAGTTGACCAATTTGTGGACCTTGTTGTTTAAAAGACCATTCCCTCTTCTCTCCATCTCCCTGTTCTCTCCATCTCCCTCCTCCAATCTGCCGCCCTCCGTGTCATTCACTTAGCACGCCGTGTTGTGGGGTGGCGTTTAAGTGGCCAGCTAAGGACTCCGTTTACTCAATTTGATCAGTGTAGAGAGAAGAAGTTAGGTGCTTCCCTCAGTGCTTTAACGGTCTATGTCTGAGTGCTCCTGTATGTGATTTAACGGTCTATGTCGGAGTGCTCATGTATGTGATGAGTCTATGTCTGAGTGCTCATGTATGTGATTTAACGGTCTATGTCTGAGTGCTCCTGTATGTGATTTAACGGTCTATGTCGGAGTGCTCATGTATGTGATTTAACGGTCTATGTCTGAGTGCTCCTGTATGTGATGAAACGGTCTATGTCTGAGTGCTCCTGTATGTGATGAAACGGTCTATGTCTGAGTGCTCCTGTATGTGATTTAACGGTCTATGTCTGAGTGCTCCTGTATGTGATGAGTCTATGTCTGAGTGCTCCTGTATGTGATTTAACTGTCTATGTCTGAGTGCTCCTGTATGTGATTTAACGGTCTATGTCGGAGTGCTCATGTATGTGATTTAACGGTCTATGTCTGAGTGCTCATGTATGTGATTTAACGGTCTATGTCTGAGTGCTCTTGTATGTGTTTTAACGGTCTATGTCTGAATGCTCATGTATGTGATGAAACGGTCTATGTCTGAGTGCTCCTGTATGTGACGAGTCTATGTCTGAGTGCCCCTGTATGTGATTTAACGGTCGTTTATTTATCACATATGTAATTTAACGGTCGTTTATTTATCCTATATGTTATTTAACTTTCCTGCTGCCAACATGTAAATCAACCCACCACTCTTTCCCTGCCCACACGCACACATGTTCTCTCACATACATAGCACCTAATTTTAAACATAAACATACAAACCGATTTTTCAGAGAGAGAGAGATCTGAGATCAACTCGTACGTTTTTATTTTGATCACTAGGCATGCTGCCCAGCTTCGCTTAGGCTTTCGAAAACATTGAGAATTTGAATGCTTAATTAATTCGCCCGAAGGTCGGTCTACGACCTCAAGAGTTATGAAGAGGTTCCTCCGTGGACATTTTTTTTCGATTTATAGCTCATATAAGGTACCGGTCAGTCGAGGTCAGTTTTGACCCCCACATCATAGACTTTTCGGCCAACCGGCCCCCGTGTTCTGTCGCACCAAGGCAAGATCATGCCAAATTTGAAGCGCCTGCGGCGCCGGGAAGTGCCCTATCGGACACCCGACAATCTAGATCTAGATCTAGATTCCTAAAAGAATTTTTTTTTAAGTTTAGCCCGAGCATAATAAAAAAGAATACATTAACCAAGTTGACTTGCTGTGTCTCGAACCCGCACCATCTGCGTGGTTTAATGTACACTAACATCTCCGCTATTTAGGCACCTTATAAAATACGGAGAATGAAACACGTATTTTAAAATCTTAACTTACGCGAATATGCCTATTCTTTCAAATTAATTTTTTATCCCAAATTAGCCAGTTCCAAACAAAGATTTTGTATAAAATAAATAAGTCTTGAAATAGTTTAGTCCTAATATAGAAATTTATTTTTGGAATTGATTTTAGAGAAGTTAGAGTCTAAATCTAGATCTTAGCGTCTACGTCTAGCTAGATCTAGTTATTGCGTAGATTTAGATTTAGATTTAGTCTAGATCTAGAATCTCTAGATCTAGAATCCAAATACATAAAATAAATTTTATGAGTTTAGGCCGGAAAAATTGTATTGTATACATTTCATAGTGTACGTAGATCTAAATCAAATTTGAATGAAATAGTTCATTTCTTTTCATTCTTAACACGGCAGATGACGTCATTAGTTAATGTATAAGCAATAGTGACGTTTAAGTGGCCATCTAAGGACTCCGTTTACTCAATTTGATCAGCGTAGAGAGAAGAAGTTAGGTGCTTCCCTCAGTGCTTTAACGGTCTATGTCTGAGTGCTCATGTATGTGATTTAACGGTCTATGTCTGAGTGCTCATGTATGTGATTTAACGGTCTATGTCGGAGTGCTCCTGTATGTGATGAGTCTATGTCTGAGTGCTCATGTATGTGATTTAACGGTCTATGTCTGAGTGCTCCTGTATGTGATTTAACGGTCTATGTCGGAGTGCTCATGTATGTGATTTAACGGTCTATGTCTGAGTGCTCCTGTATGTGATGAAACGGTCTATGTCTGAGTGCTCCTGTATGTGATGAAACGGTCTATGTCTGAGTGCTCCTGTATGTGATTTAACGGTCTATGTCTGAGTGCTCCTGTATGTGATGAGTCTATGTCTGAGTGCTCCTGTATGTGATTTAACTGTCTATGTCTGAGTGCTCCTGTATGTGATTTAACGGTCTATGTCGGAGTGCTCATGTATGTGATTTAACGGTCTATGTCTGAGTGCTCATGTATGTGATTTAACGGTCTATGTCTGAGTGCTCTTGTATGTGATTTAACGGTCTATGTCTGAATGCTCATGTATGTGATGAAACGGTCTATGTCTGAGTGCTCCTGTATGTGACGAGTCTATGTCTGAGTGCCCCTGTATGTGATTTAACGGTCGTTTATTTATCACATATGTAATTTAACGGTCGTTTATTTATCCTATATGTTATTTAACTTTCCTGCTGCCAACATGTAAATCAACCCACCACTCTTTCCCTGCCCACACGCACACATGTTCTCTCACATACATAGCACCTAATTTTAAACATAAACATACAAACCGATTTTTCAGAGAGAGAGAGATCTGAGATCAACTCGTACGTTTTTATTTTGATCACTAGGCATGCTGCCCAGCTTCGCTTAGGCTTTCGAAAACATTGAGAATTTGAATGCTTAATTAATTCGCCCGAAGGTCGGTCTACGACCTCAAGAGTTATGAAGAGGTTCCTCCGTGGACATTTTTTTTCGATTTATAGCTCATATAAGGTACCGGTCAGTCGAGGTCAGTTTTGACCCCCACATCGTAGACTTTTCGGCCAACCGGCCCCCGTGTTCTGTCGCACCAAGGCAAGATCATGCCAAATTTGAAGCGCCTGCGGCGCCGGGAAGTGCCCTATCGGACACCCGACAATCTAGATCTAGATCTAGATTCCTAAAAGAATTTTTTTTTAAGTTTAGCCCGAGCATAATAAAAAAGAATACATTAACCAAGTTGACTTGCTGTGTCTCGAACCCGCACCATCTGCGTGGTTTAATGTACACTAACATCTCCGCTATTTAGGCACCTTATAAAATACGGAGAATGAAACACGTATTTTAAAATCTTAACTTACGCGAATATGCCTATTCTTTCAAATTAATTTTTTATCCCAAATTAGCCAGTTCCAAACAAAGATTTTGTATAAAATAAATAAGTCTTGAAATAGTTTAGTCCTAATATAGAAATTTATTTTTGGAATTGATTTTAGAGAAGTTAGAGTCTAAATCTAGATCTTAGCGTCTACGTCTAGCTAGATCTAGTTATTGCGTAGATTTAGATTTAGATTTAGTCTAGATCTAGAATCTCTAGATCTAGAATCCAAATACATAAAATAAATTTTATGAGTTTAGGCCGGAAAAATTGTATTGTATACATTTCATAGTGTACGTAGATCTAAATCAAATTTGAATGAAATAGTTCATTTCTTTTCATTCTTAACACGGCAGATGACGTCATTAGTTAATGTATAAGCAATAGTGACGTCACAGTTTTATGCGTTCTTTTTCACATATATTAATGCTTTTCCGGTTGCATAAATAATACTGTTTCTCTACATTCGAATACGCCTTTAACTTTTATTTTTCTTCTTTAAGTAAAATTGTGGTTATACATTTAAAACATCTAACATATTATTTTCAACAAAAGTCCGTAAAAAGTTCTCCATATACCGCTGCCGATTCTGACGTGATGTCCGGCGAAAATTTTTTGCGGACAGAGAAAGAGAGAGAGAGAGAGAAGAGCGCACATGGCCTTTTATAAATTAGGATTCAGAAATGTGACTTTCACCATTGTGTTATCAGTGTGACTGAACAATGCTTGACTTCCATTAACTTAGCCAGCAAAAGCACTTCTTGCTCTTTTCGGTGCTTGCTTTGATAAACAACTTAAAATGTTGATTAGAGTTATCTTCAGAATCATACAATTAAAAGCCGTAACGACTTTTCTTATACAACAGTGGCGTCGCTATGTCGGCTGTCACCCGTTGCGGCATTTCGTGGTGTCACCCCCCCCCCCCAAGAAACAAAGTATATATATATATATATATATATATATATATATATATATATATATATATATATATATATATATATATATATATATATATATATATATATATATATATATATATGTATATATATATATGTATGTATATATATATATATATATATATATATATATATATATATATATATATATATATATATATATATATATATATATTTGGTGTTGTGGTGTGTTTCTATTTTGCGGGGTGTGTCTAATGGTTTGGGTTTTTTTATGTGAGGAGTTTCTAATGGTGTGGTGCGTTATTATTGGTGTGGGATGTTTCTTATGGCGCGGCGTGTTTCTAATTGTATGGGGTGTTTCTCATGGTGTGGGGTGTTTTACGCGGTGTGTGATCTGATGGTGTGGCTCTGCTTATGCTGTAGTCGATACAAATATGATATTTTTCCATGTTTTCATCGGTTTTAATTACCACCCCCCTCCGCTCCCACCCTACGATGTGTGTTGCTTGCTCATGCTAAGTTGTCCTAGTCCATGGTGACGTTATTTATAGTGGCGCTGTCTATACAGTCTGTTAAGAAAACTGTTGGATGTAGCAATGTTTTCCTTATAGTTAGCAGGTTTACGTCATGGTGTCACCCTCACCCTCTTGTAATAATTGTCGATCTGTACTAAAAAGACTATTTAACTTAAATTAATCACTAATGGATCTGGCAAAAAGGTATTTTTCTTCTGTACATTTTGCATTTTTTTGGCTTGGTGTCACCCCCCCCCCCCCCCAATGGTGTCACCTGGTACGGTCCGCACCCCCGCCCCGCCCTCGCTACGCCTATGGGTCTACTGTAGGCTGTTCGGCGTTCTGCTTGACACTGGAACTGTTTATAATAAAATAGACCCATACCATGATGATACTGTATCTCTAATTCAATTAGTAGGCCTAGTAGATAGAATTATACATAATCACGTCTAGCCTTTGAATAAATCAATTTTGGGGAGTTAATAGAAACTTCAGTCCCCTTGTGGTTTGTTAATAATTATGAACAGGCTTAGTTATGGCTGTGCTCCTGAACGTATAGGTATGTGTAGTGTGTTTTCAGATAAGAAGGTCGAATTGCAAAGGTCTCGAAACTACAATAGGCCACTAGGCCTAATTTGTAATGAATAGGCTTTAGGCCTACCTGTTGGTAGACCCCACATAGCTCAGTAAATGGAAAGGGGACAGTACTCTAAATGTGTTGGATTAAGATCTAAGTAAATACTAAAAATAAAATTGAAGGAGGCAAGGTCTCAAAAAAGTGTTTTTTTAGTGTTAATTTAAAAGTTAGACTAACTAGTAACTATTGACTACTGTTGAATCACCAATGTCGAGCTTAGTCTGCCGATGACTAGTGTAACTGTAAGCCTGCATGTTTCGACTTAAAAAAGGAAAGCAAACATAGTACATACAGTGACTAACTCACTAACACTTACTTACTAGAATCTAGACTTAGATCTAGTTTAGTAGTTGTTACTAACAGTCTAACCTACGTAACAGTAACTAAACAGTAACGTAACACTAGAATAGAAATAGAATATTCTAAGAATATAGATCTACTAGATTCTAGATCTATTATACTCTAGATCTAGATTATCTTAAATTGACTTAAATTTAGTATTAAAAGTAGCCTAAGTCTTTTTTTTTTTTATTAAATTAATTATTAATAGCGTGTATTTCGGCTTCGTAATTTCTAAGGGCAACCATTTTGGAAATGGCGCTGACTTCCCTTTTCGCTTTTTGTCCCAGGCTTCCGTCACCGCCGCGCGTGAGTCTAAAAATAGACTAACGGCTTGTTCCAACCGGCATTTCGTTGACGCTCTCTTCCTTTCGGTTTTACTTGACATATTGGAAAAATTTTTGGCGGACGATATTTATTGATTTAGTTTTTCTTTCTTCGGAATATTGCTGTCAAAAATAGAGGTAATTTCATCATTTTTTTTCTATTTGAATTAGATTCTTGTTCTTTTTAAAATTTTGGTTGTTCAACAGATTCTTGCAAATTTTATTTTTATTAAGTCTGAAAACGGCTTATTTCCCACCAACAAGTCGTTTAAGTGTACCTGCAAAGTCTGAATCGATAGCTTTGTAGCCGCCATTTTTTTAAAAAGATTTTAGAAATATTGTATGTTTATTAATTTTATTAAAAAATAGCATTAAAAAAACAATATTACGAAAAAAAAACTAATAGCAGTAACAGAGGCCTAGCTGAGTAAGACTAGTAGTAGATCTAGATCTATTCTAGATCTAGAAAAGAAGATAATCTAAAGATCGTCTAGATCTATCTAGACTCCAGATTCTGTCTAGAATTCTAGATATCTAGATCTAGCGGGCAGAGGCTAGATCAATAAATTTGTGAAACCTAGATCTAGATCTATAACTATGTATTATTGAATCTAGATCTAGATCTAGAATCTACTTTTTTTTTTCAATTTCAGTCTAGCAGCTCTTTGAATGAAATCGATCTGAGAGAGAAATCAATCAGCCATCCCTAATAGTAATTAATTACTAGATCTAGATTGTAATTACAGTTGTCTGATAAGTTAAGTGATCTTTTTTTTTACCTAATTATTGATTAGATTTTATTAGAGCCTATTTTTTTTATTTATTTAGTAATTAGTGACTAATTAGATCTAGATCTAAATTTTCTAAATCTAGATCTATTTGAATTTGTAATAGACTTTTTTCACTAATTTTTTCACACTAATTGACAATTGTTGATTTTAGTATAATTCATTAACTTACAGCTACAAACTAGAGTTATACAGGCCTACCTTAATAATTAATATTTTTCACCTTATAGTTGCTTTTAACAATAAACAATTATGGAAAGCATGAAAGCTGTTAATATAAATGGTCTAATTGAGACTTTTTCAGAACCATCAGTCCCACTTCTGAATGGATATGTGGTATACATGATGCAAGTTTACAAAAATACCTCCATCAACAAATTGAGTGAACAGTTAGCATTAGAGCAGCATCTGGCTGATGTTGGTGATGATGTAGGTTTGAGGAAAGTTTATAATGCTGTCAAGAGGTTGAAGAAAGAAGTCAGCCGCCTGAGGTGCACACCAACCCGCAACTGGAATAGAATAGTTGAGCTTTTGACACATCCATTCTTTGTTCAAGATGAGATTGCTGATAGCGGTAAGGATATTGCTGGCCCTTCAGTATCTGCTGAGGGAATTTCTAATGATTCTTTTATAACAGGTGATGATAATATGGTAGTAGGTTCAGCATGCATGGAGGAACACAACTATTGTGTGACAGATGGAAGTTCAGCTGATGTAGGTGTGTTCACAGCTACCAGTATTGACAGCACATACAGATTGAGAGCTAGCAAGTGTGCCAGGTGTGTTCTGAGAAATCAGACCATACTTCGATGTAAGTACACTATAAGTAAACTAAGAAAAGATGCTAAAACAGTTGAGGCTGTAAAAGTTAAAAGCTTAAGAAAATCATTACAGAGAAAACAGACACAGATCCAGTGTTGGAAGATAAAATATTTCACAGAAAAGAAAAAAAACCAACAGATGTCGAAGCAGGTATTGGCTGGTGCTGAAACAGCAGGAAAGGGTAAGCTATTGAGAATATCTCATATTAAATATGCTAAATTGCAGGTTAGGTTTCAGAGAACGACTAGACATCTTCAGCAAGTAATCAGAGAATTGAGAGCCAAGATTGATAGTGCTAAATGGGAAATGGATAGGCTGATTGCTGACAATGACAGATTATTGAAGGAGATAGATGCTTTAAGAGGAGAAAGGGACAAGATCTCAGCAAAGAATGATATCCTTCAAGCAGAGAATCTCAAACTGATTGAGGAGTTTGACAGGGTCATTGACGGAAACCACAATGATGATGAGGAGCCATCATGTAAGTATGGAGTGAAGGTAAGGAAAATTGCTTATAAAAGTATATTAAAGAATGTCCCTGTTAGGAATGTCAGCGGGCTTGCAGAATTTATTGCGGAAGCTGTTGGGAAAGATACGCTGAAGATGCCTCATTTCACTAGTGTGGCTAGGATGGGACACGAGCCAGGAGTCCTTGCTTTAATCCAGGTGGGTGAAGCGCTTCACAAGTGTGAATCTGCTTGTATTAGTTTTGATGCCACAACCAAAGGAAACAAGCACATTAACACTTTTTCAATTTCGACAGCACCATCTGGAGAGAAGTTGGCTGTATCGACTGCTAGGGTTCCTGGTGGCACGGCTATTGATTACGCTAGCCATATAATTTCTTCCATGAAAGAAGTGGCTTCTGTCTACAGCGACTACACTGGCCTGCCATTCATTGAAACATTCAGCCTGTTCAGGGACAAGTGCACCTGCAGTGTGACAGATAGGGCGGCTGTGAACACATGTGTGTTGGAAATGCTGCAAAATGAGTTGGATATGAAGCTGATTCAGCTCAACTGCAACATACACCCGTTAGACGCAGTGGGATCAAAAGCCAGGGAGTGTCTAGCCAGTTTAGACAGAAAGATAAAGTTGACATCTGCTTCAGGGAAAAGTGTCGCAGCTGCAGTGGGTGTAATAATGAATGTTTCAATGCTCAGGTATGTTAATTTTATTTAACAGTTAGTTTTAATTATCCTGTAATTATTTTGTTGTAATGGCCTTTCTTTTACTTTTTCTCTAGCATTAATTGATTGTAAAATTAAATACCATTTTATCTTGTTCATTTAGATACAGCCAGCATGGGAAACCTGCAGCCTTCAAAATCTACCTGAAAAGGAATAAAGTAGCTGCTGGAACCTTTGTCCGCTATGTTGGGAACAGACTGCATGTGATGTTCCACATGGCTAGCGTCATCGTCCATCATAAAAAACTACTACTGGATTTTGTGACTAGGTGATTATTAAATATATATTTCTTTACGTTTTATGTAACTGTTTATTTAAGCTGTCATTATATAAAAAAAAATTTTTTAATAGCTATGGTAATAACAACATATGCACACGGTTGAAGAAGGATCTGAACCTCAGTCAAGTTCTGGTAGAGCTGCAAGCCCTTGGACTCATTGGAAAGCTGATCACCGGACCTTGGATGAGGCTCATTTACAAGAATGCAGTTAATATGTCTAATCTTAGTTTTGTAAGGGTTAACTTGATTCAAATACTTAATAATTCTATGTATGTATATTTAAATAGAGAGCTAGAGATAGTGATAAATATATACACACACACATTGACATACCATTTTTTAATGTAAAAAAAAAAAAATTTCTTCTTATATATTTTAATAGGCACCTTTGTTCCAGAAGGCTAAACAGGAGATTAGCAGACTGAAGAATAATCCTCGGAATGTGTTATCAGTTGACTGTGATGTATTTGGTCAGCATCTAGAGGTCGACAAAACCTTGATTGCTCTTCGTAAGGTGCAAAATAAGCTATTGTTTATGAAGGTGATGAAGGCTTTGTTAACTTCTACAGAGGCTGTCCTAGTACGCCAGTTGGACAGATATCTGGTTGGAGATCTGTCTAGCCCCAGTAATGACATGTTGGCTGCCACCAGCTCTGCACCACCCAACAATATCTTTTCAGAAAGGTGTCTTGGCATGGCAGACTTCCTTATTCGGCGTACCCCGAATGTGTCAGTTGGTTTTCTGGATTCAAAATTAAAAGCAGTCACAAATCACACTATGGACTGGCTGGACAAAAAACCCATGCAAGAGCAGGTGAATCTGGTGACCTTCGCGATGCAGAGGGGTGCCCTGATAAGGAAAGCCTGCAATCTGTTACAGCATGAAATAGACTCAGACATTTTATCTCGAATGAAGCAGATGAAGAAAAAGTTGGAGGCTACGGAGCGCAGAGAGACTGAAAAGTCCATCTATGATGTGTTGTCTCGATCGAATGTCTCAGTAAACCATCCTCTATTTCGTGGTGTTGACAGAAAGCAGAAACCATTTTTGTTAAGAATTTTGGGTGGTGAAGATCTGCTTGGTGTCCAGCTGACTCACAAGTGGGAGCTAGATGATCAGAAAGTGCATCGCTATTATGGGAGGATTATTAACAGAGTACCAGCTAAAAAGAACAAATCTGCTGTCTACACTGTGAGCTACTGGGCACAGGATGAGGATGAAGCTGAGGACTTTTGCCTATCTGCTGAGTCACTAATAGCTGACTTGATTAGTAGGGATCTCTGCTTCACATCCTAATCTGCTGTTAAACCTTGAACAGCAGGATTTTTAACAATTTTGGATTTAAAAAAAATAAGTATTGTTTCATTTTAAATTTGCTTTACTCCTTTGTTAAATATTTTTATTATGTTTACAATTACATGCAAAGATTGCAATATATGCCATGCCTTTACAATATTATATAATTTGTATTTTTTCAAAAGTGTGCTAATTTTAAAAAAATATTCTTTGGCTTGATGGTGCAGCTAGTTGAGGTTTTATCACAATATATATTTTTTTAGTTTCGTAATTGCATGCAATGTTTATAATTTATTACTCATACAGTTTTTTATTTTGAAAGTTCATATGTTTTTATATTTCTGCTTGCAGCACTCTGATGGGCATTACATAATGATGTACAGTTTTTTAAAATTAGATAAGTACTATTTATAATCTACTATTTTAGTTTGTCAGTTAAGATTAATTATTGATTTATTTCCTTACTAGTACTATTTCTTATTTGGAAAGTTAATTTGTTTTGTATTTCTGCTTGCAGCACTCTGATGGGCATTACATAATGATGAACAGTTTTTTTAAAATTAGATAAGTAATATTTATAATCTAGTATTTTAGTTTGTCAGTTAAGATTAATTATTGATTTATTTCCTTACTAGTACTATTTCTTATTTGGAAAGTTAATTCGTTTTTGTATTTCTGCTTGCAGCACTCTGATGGGCATTACATAATGATGAACAGTTTTTTTAAAATTAGATAAGTAATATTTATAATCTAGTATTTTAGTTTGTCAGTTAAGATTAATTATTGATTTATTTCCTTACTAGTACTATTTCTTATTTGGAAAGTTAATTCGTTTTTGTATTTCAGCTTGCAGCACTCTGATGGACATTACATAGTGATGTACAGTTTTTAAAGAATTAGATAAGTACTATTTATAATTTTACTGTTGCTTAGTTTGTCAGTTAAGATTTTTTATAGAATATATTTTATAAAAATTGTATTGGCTATTACATTTAGGCAAATATGTAACGGCATGTTTTTATCTCTGCTTTTATATTTAGCTTATGGTGTTATAATTTGATTCACAATATTGTGTAAACAATCAAATTAATTGATTTTTTTTTTCTAATGCAGATTTTAGTATCTTTTCTTGACTGATGATTTTCATTCAACCTGATCATTCTTTAATTTTCATCAACTAAAACTTATTATATAAATCACTTTGTTGTACTCACACCTTAAACCCATTATTACCTGTTTTATGTGCTTTTCATTAATAAATTGAAATTAATGTAATTGCATCTAAATGTAATAAATACATATAATTTAGTAAGCAGACTTTTTTATCATTTTTTTTGTTTGTTATAAAATTTGTTTTACTTTAAAATAAATACTGGTGGGTCTGTCAGAGTGCCACCAAATTAACACATGTATACTAATACTATAGGCCTACATGTCTAGAAAAAAAAAAACCTTTGCAATGAGTAGGCCCTCAAAGTCATATAAATAAGCTTAGGAAGTTGTTTTTTCCTCTCGACTTGATTACATGATTAAATACACAGTACAACAAATATTGAAAGTAGCAGTCAATAGGCCATAAGAATATATATTAGTATTAGACACCAAAGTACATAATAAATATTTAGGATGAATAAATAATCCTAGTGAAAGAAAATGGTTGAGTTAATTAGTATCAATAGTTTAAATCAGATCAATTACTATAATGTGTTCAAGCCAGGTTAGTATTAATAATCTATAAGAAGCAGCTGAACAACTTTATTAAAGAGGGCCTATATACATTATAACATTTTCATTATTTCAGACACTGGTATTGTTATGAAATCCCACAAATGTTAAAATCTAATAGGCCTACTTTTATTTTTTTTTAAATTCTGCTACTACTACAGACCCTGTAGTCTAAAGGGTGGTTGTAATTCAAGTTTTTAGTAAATGTATGCCTAATAATGTATTTAATTATTATTAGGCTTAGTTGTGTATAGTAAATATAATTTTGATAAGTCAAACTCATAATAAAATACTACATTAAAAATGTATAGTAAAATGACGAAAAGTCCGAAAATATAATTTGACGCGTATGACGTCATCAAGTTGTGTACTACCGATATCGGAGACACTTTTTTTTTTAATGAAAGAGGAAAAATAATGGTGGCAGGTTAATCCAAATTTTTTATAAACACAAAAATTTTAAAATCGAAATATGATAAATAAACTTTAATTAGACACATACACAATATAAAAAGTAGTTTTAGTAAAAAATTACGCTTCGATCGGTATCTTTTGCCCCCGAAAATAACGAATTTTCAATTTTCGAAATACACGCTATTATTAAAGTCTTAGATATCTTTTATTTATCTAACTCTTCTTAATACTTCTTAACTATCTTAACTTACTCTCTTAGACTTAGTCTTAAGTTGAGTAACTTTAATTTAATAACATTGTTATTATAACTAACTAGATTTCTAGATCTAGACATAGATCTAGATCTAGAACTAGATATCTACTATCTAGAAGTAGATCTCTCTAGAATCTAACCGGTCTAACCCTAGGCTATTTCCACTTAGATCTAGATATCTATGTCTTATTCAGTGGTACTACCACTGGTAGTCTGGTAGTGTTAATGGGTTTAGTTTTAAAAATAATGAAAATTGTAATAATGAATCCACTCTCTCATTCTGTCAATAGCTGCAGAGAAAATGGCATTACTGGATATAGGCCAAGTGTTTGGCATCATATGTGTAATATTGGTTATAGCAATCTCAGCATGGCTTTACTTCCGTAAAAATGTGCCGATGTGTGTAAGCAAAACAGATTTGACAGGCAAAACTGCTTTGGTAACTGGAGCTAATAATGGTAGGTGTGCAAATCCTCAGTTTTGCTTTTTCTAGCTTTTAAAAAAAAATAGATCTAACAATTAGGCTAAAAATATTTAAATAATTTGACAAATATAATTTAAATGCAAAGTTGGTTTTTAAAGAGTTTTTTTTGTAACAATTTTTCTCTCTTTTCCCCCCACAGGTATTGGCTATTTTACTGCCTTAGATTTTGCCAAAAGAAATGCCCGTGTAGTTTTAGGATGCCGTAACTTAAACAAAGGTGAACAGGCCAGAGATTCTATAATTTCTAGCTCCGGAAACAAGAATGTCGTTGTTTATGAAGTGGATTTGTGCAGTTTGAAATCCATACGAAATTTCACTAAAAAGTTTCTAACAGAGGAGCCACGTCTAGATATACTAGTTAACAATGCTGGTGTTGTTAGTAAGTTTTAAAACCAAATTTCCTTTATAACCTTTACTATACTTGTTTGGTAGCTAATATATAGATCTTTCTATAGTGTAAATCTTGTCATACAAAAGTTTTCATATTTGTACCTTACTTGCATTGTTTTAGCTGAAGGAAAGCCTAAAACTGTCACAGATGAAGGACTGGAGACTATTTTTGCAGTTAACTATTTTGGTCCTTTTCTGCTCACAAATTTGCTCTTAGGTACATTTATTTTTTATATAGTTAAGAATTTTTTTAAAGAACACCTTAATTTATTTTAGTTTCACCATAAATTGTTGTAAATTTTCTTCAGACAAAGTAATTTAGAAAGCTACAATGTTTCATCGATATTTCCATAAATTTCAGCTATAAACTAAATTTTAAAGTTAATTCAATTGATAACATGCTAATTTTTATCAAAGATTTGATGAAAAAATCAGCTCCAAGTCGCATAGTGAATCTTTCATCAGTTGTGAATAAGTATGGAACTATAGACTTTAATAACTTAAATGCTGAGAAATCTTTCAAGCACTATGAACGTTACTTTGACAGCAAGCTGGCCATTATCATGTTTACACGAGTTTTGGCTAGGAAACTTGAAGGGTCAGGTAAAAGCAATTCATCTTTAAGCCACCTACATGGAATTATAAAATGCTGTTAATGAAGTATTAATAGAACACTTGTAACTAGTGCCAGTTTAAATATAAATTATCAAGCCCTTCTATCAAAAATTCTAATTATGTTTATGCAAAGGTTATATTAATTTTTTTGTACTAAAGAAACAAAATGTAATGTGCACCCATTTCAAATAATTCTGCATAGCAATTAAATTATAGATAACTGATTCTTTAATCTCCATTCAATGTTATTGTTTTTGTACTGTAGGAGTTACAGTAAATGTGTTACATCCTGGTAGTGTTGCTACTAAACTTCTGGATAACCTAAATTTCTTCATCCGTGTACCTGTGGCTACTTTCATCAGGGTATTTTGTAAGGTAAGAAAGTCAATTTTCTTCACTTTACTTTTTGTGTTTAAAATTGAATGAAGCTTATTCAGCCTGTAATGCATTACATTATTGTAATTTTATTAGATCTACATTGCAACCAGCTATCTTGAAAGTCTTTGCCAAATCATTAAAAAGTCAACTTCAATAATTTAAAAAATCTTTTAATGAAAATATTTTTTTTAAACGTTACTTCAGACAGGAGAAGAAGGAGCTCAGACAAGTATTTACTTATCTGTTTCGGATGATGTTAAGGACATAAGTGGAAAGTATTTTGTGGACTGTAAAATTGAAGAAAATGATGTTAATCCGATGTCACGAAACATGGAGATTGCTGATAAACTTTGGACGGTTACAGAGGAACTGACTGGTCTTAAGTCAAAGCTTCAGTGATCATTTAACTCATACATTTAAGTTAAACTCTGTACAAAAGTCAATGGAATAGTGTTAGTGTTGAAATTGACAATGTTTGCAGAAAGACAGTTTTTTTGACAATCATATTTTAGCTTTGAAAATATTAGATAAATGTTTTTATGCAAATGTATATAGCTCATTTAATCGAGATAAAATGTAAAGATCAAATTGTCAGTATTAAATGTAGCTTCAGTTATAAAGCTGCACCCACTGCCATAAGTAGATAAGTAATTTAAAATATCTTAGGATCAAGTATGAATGCAACACACAAATGCATATTATGGCATTATAATTGAAGAGCCCAGTGCTAAAAGTACTTAAGTCACATTTTTGTGAAAATCAAACCAAGCATTGATCGTTATTCCTCTAGTTTAACTTTATCTTATAAACAAATAGTGATACTGAAGAATTTATTTAATTTTCTCTTCCAAACAAACAAATAATATAAAAACGTAATGTTTCATAGTAAATTTTAATCTTTGAACTCATTTTTCTCAAAATGTTGTTTTTGTGACTTAAGTACTTTTAGCACTAAGGTCTTCAATTTTAAAAGATTCTATTGCCCTAAATTGTGAGTAAAACGTTAACTCCTTTTAGTCTTTACATGGGAAAAGAAAAGAAATTTAAAAGCAAACAGAAATTTGTGATCATGGTTAATGGTTACTTTTATAGTACATATATCATTCAAATTTTTTTAGTATAACAGCTATTTTTTTTAATAATTTTGTCACATAAGTCAGGTTAACTCTCCTAATGCTATGTAACAAGCCATAAATTATTAAGCATAAGACTGAACTTTCTTTGTTACATTCTATTAATATATCTCAGAACTCTAAATTTTAGATTGTATAAAATATTTTTACTTTTGTAGTTTTATTTAATAGCCTAAGAAAATGCTGGTTATTTCCATGTTTTTTTAATTCCATGTCCTTGTGTTTAAGTGTGGCTAACGCAAATATTTGTTGTAAACACCTGCCAATCATTTTATGTGATGTTTTTACAATTACAAATGCTGATTCCTCCACTGTTAAAGATTATTAAACTATGACATATTTCGAGAATATTGTTCAGTAATTTGTCAATTAGATAATTTAATTCTTTCTCTAATTTCACTTGGCATTAGTCCACAAATTAATTTGAGCATATATTTGTGGGATTCCATCTTCCATTTTTTAAAAACACTTTTAGATTCCAACAATCCACTGGAACAATGAGAGTAGAGCTCGCCTGATCCTGATAGTTCAGCAAGACAAGTTTCTGTGTGGTCAGAAAGATGTCACACTGTCATTACTTTCTAAAAAAAAACAACACTTTCTTCTAAATGGTGCATTAATTAAATGAAGCACAATGCCTGTTGGTTGAGTTACATGTACATCTACAATGTTTTAAGCAGACACTTGTAGTTCAGTTGTGCAAACTGTTGAAGACCTTTATCAAATCCAATACATTACCTATTTAAGTTAGTTAACTCCTCACTGTATCCATAAACTAGTCCAGACTTCCTTGTTTGAAAACGGCTGCATTAAATGCCCCTTACAGTAAATACGGATTGTAATTTTTATAAATACATTTTCACCAATCTTTTTACACACACATCCAGTTTAAAATGCCAGTAAGTTACCAAATTCAAGAATTTTAAAGTTTAATTTATCACAAGACAAACCATTAGGAATTTTAGAATTTATTCTTATCTGGTGACATCTCACAAACACTGATGACTGACAATTTTTCAACTACTTTGCAGCAATAGAATTAATGCTGACTTAAGTATTTAAGTAAAGACAAAACTTAGCACCAAGCAGCAAATAATGTTAAAAGAACCTACCATTCAGTCCCTTGATAAAACAGACACAATCATTCACCTCTTTTTCAAAATAATGTAAAAATATACATTTTATTTCAACACACAAAAGGTAACCTGAAAAAGTTACAAAAATACGAAGCAAAATGTTAAAAATGTAAATTCACTGCATTTATACCATGTGTGCACCCAGGTTAAACACTTCAAAATAATGTGTCACATGGAATGCCTTTATACCATCATAGCCTCAAGTAAACAATCTCAGTACATATTTTCTGTAATAGCATTTAAATTAAAGCATTCAAATTAATTTTTGTTAAAAACAACACCAATTTTATACACATGGAAACGTCCCATGTGGTTAGTATTTACAATGAAAGTGATATTTACATTTTTATTAACTATAATACATGCATAAAATTACACTTGCATACTATTCTATTTGGTTTTCTAATACATTTTCTAATATTTTGTAAAAGTGGTTTAATTTTATGGCAAAACAAAGTTTTGTTTCAATTGACTTACAGGTAGTGCTGCAGTTTTATACTGGAAGCGTTCACAAATAACATTTAAAGTTTATTAGCTTATTGAACCACTGGTTACTGTACTAATGTTCAGTTTAGTATTACGTCTGCACACTAATAAATAGAATTTTGACTGTTTTTAAAATAAAAGTCAGCAAGTTACTCTAAATTTTATAATGATCCACTAAAAAGTAAGCCAGACAGTTTACTGCTAAAGTGACATCCTATACTGTAATAGTGAAAATCAACAACCATAATACACATGTATACCCTCATTTGTTAAACAATTTTTTTTAAATCTTAAATCCAAATGGAAATGCATTTTATGAAAGGCTTCTTTTCAATCAACAAAATTAAAGATATGACAATGTAAAAGTAAATGTTATTAACATACTTTAACTTTAGCTTAGCCTAAGAAAATATATTAACTTCACAAAAATAAAAAAATTAGTGGCATCCAAGACTAATTCATTTTTCTTATTTCAAAACCTGTTAAAATTGGCACCACATAACACTTTCACAGAGAGCAATAAAAAGTTGCTTCCTGTTATTGTGCCCTATCAAATCAAACTAGAAAACAAATTACATTGGTCTAGGCACACTTGACTCTGTAGTATTTTCTGACAAGTTTTGCTGGAGCTGGACCAACCAGCGTTTTGTTGTGGTGTCATCTTTCAGACAATTTTGAAAAGTAAGATCTTTCAGTTGATCTGGTAGACACTGGCGCAAGGCTTCACGGGCTCTGATAATGTAATGGGAAATTATCTTTCAGTGTTTAATATCAAATAGTTCTTATAAACTACCTTCCTATAAAATTAAAATTTGTAATGTTTAATTATTACCTTGAGTTATCAGAAAGACGAAGGTAGCAGCGTACAACATGTTTAAGCAGGCGAGCAGATGGGTCTTTAGAAAGTGACAGAACCATTTTACCCTAAGAAAAGTAAGATTGTATTTAAAGTGGGATTATATAAATTAGATGCTAACTACACAACTGATATAAATAGTAAAATGATCTGACTCCATCACACTGTGATGTACACATCACAACTTACCAATATCATTGCAACATGGGAAAATCTTTCATAAGTATGACAAATATAGGATAGACCTGTCTCATCAAGAAGAATTTTTTGAAGAATAAAAGTAGCAACCTGTGATAAGTGAAAGTTTCATTACAACATGTACAGAAAATGAAACAATAACATTTGTTTGCTCTAAATACAAAGAAACAAGATGTCAATGTCTTACTGTCTTTGATAGTTCACTTCCTCCTTCCATTATTCTTAAACATAAGGGAATAATCTCTGTATTCAAAAGGAAACTTATTACCTCTTGTTCATCAGTCTAAAATTAAAATAAAAGGTATTAGAAAATACTACATACAAAGTAAGGTTATTTTTTTTATTTTAAGGAAGCAAATGTTAGGCACCTTAAAACAACTCACTTAATTTACTTACATTTTTAATTGTTTAAAATCATTTAAAATTTTGCCATCAAAATGTGTTTACCTTCACTAGAGCCCCAATCACACCCAGACTTGTAAGACGTAGATATTCAAATGGACGCGTTTTGCTTACAGTATGGAGAAATGGGTATAGAAAAAGGGGGATATGGGCTGAAAAATAATGTAAAAAGTATGTAATAAGAAGAGACACTGAAACTCCAGAACATGTTGATGAATATTATTGAAGTTACCTGAAAGAAATACTGATCTTGTTTCAGGATGGGATGCAACACATTGTAACAAGGCAAGGGCATTGCAGACTCTATTGGACTGGGATGCCTGGTAAATAAATACACTGTATGCATTACTGACATTACCTTTAAAAGTGTATATATTGAATATTACATTCTTAATGGCAAATAATAGTTTATTTGGAAGTTTAAAGAATTTTTATGTTAACACATAAAAATATCTTATGTCTAAACTGAGCAAAATTGTTATAATTATTTCTAAAATCTTTAATTATCTACATACCGTGAGAACTGGTGGCAAAATACAAGGATAAATTTGAATGATTTCTTGAAGTAGAGCTGCTATTGTTCCAAATGAATGCCACAACAATGGAGCCAGATCAGGCACAATTTCTCGTTTTTTGCTGATAATGTGGATTTCAAATAAATTTTATTAAAATTTGATTACAAGTTTTTTTTTTTAAACTAAGTACGCAGATCACCATGTTTGAGCCAGAAACAGAAAGAACACGGCTTTTTCCTTTCAGGACAGATTTGGATTTAAGTATCTTACTTAGTTCAACAAGTATTTAAGAATATTCTTTGTTCCTGGCTCAACAGGAAAAGCAAAAAAAAAACCATTTAGTAGCCTAATATGACTAATGACAATTTTATACTATATGTAAACCTATATGCAAATAAACATAAATATATAGCAATAGTCTAAAAGTAAATTACTTAAAAATTACAACTATTTTCACCTTAACTCCAGTAGTGCATTTTCACGAGTTTCAGGTGCTGAGAGATCATTTATCCACTGATAAATTCGTTCTCTATCTACTTGAAGTGGAGCTTGTGGAATCATGCCTCTCTTCAATTAAAATACAAATTTAAAAAAAAACATTAAAATGTACAACAGTGATGACTTTACATATAGGTCACAGATTTCACTGTAGTTAAAGTTAAGTCATATGGATTATTTACTATTATTAGATAAGCTACAAAAATAATAGCCTACATTTAACTTGAACTTAATTACTAAAATCACCTAGGGACATGCTATTAGTAAAATGTGTTTATGACATTGCATCACAATTTTCTTATTTTTAATTTTTCTTTGATCATTATTTATTGACTGGGGTGGGTAATCACATGATATCATGATTCCTGTAGACCCTTTGTGTGTTAAGTTGTTAGTAGTATTGTAATCTTACTTTTATGGTTAGAAATTAGGGTTAAGCGTATTGTAGGACTAAGATAGGGGTTACAGATAGAGTTAGCATTGAAATTAGAAAGCCATGTGTGTATTTTAGTAAACTACCAGTAACCTAACACCCCTTTTTTAAAGAAGGGGGCAATTTTTATACCAGTGTCCGATAATGGAATCTTCTTTAAAAAGGGGTGTTAGGTTAGGGTGTTAGGGGTGGTAGTTAACTAAACACACACATGGCCGGCTAATGTCAATTCTAACCCTATTCCTAACCCTATTTCTAACCATAAAATTAGTCGAGGTTACAATACTACTAACTCTTATGGAAGAGTCTTATCAGCATTTAAAATCATCCTTGACGGATGATTATAGATACCGGTGTCCGATAATGGAATCTTCTTTAAAAAAGGGGTGTTAGGTTGTTAGTAGTATTGTAATCTCGACTAATTTTATGGTTAGAAATTAGGGTTGTGTGTATGGTAGGACCAGGAGTGGGGTTAGGGACAGGGTTAGCATTGACATTAGCCAGCCATGTGTGTATTTAGTTAACTACCAGTAACCTAACACCCCTTTTTTAAAGAAGATTCCATTATCGGACACCGGTACAATCTCTTGCATTGACATTAGCCAGCAATGTGTGTATTTTTTTAGGTAACTACCAGTAACCTAACACCCAATTTTCAAAGAAGACTATTATAGGCCTAATTATTATTAATTAATAATTATATTATCAATTTATCATTATCAGACACTGGTATAAAAATTCCCCCAGCCCCAGTGAGTGGACTAAATAAAACTAAATTTCCACTTCAACTTTCTTGGTTGTTTTTTTTTTTAGTAGACTCTTTGCTTTTTACTTAGATCTCGATCTAATTACTTATTGTTAAGTCTTAAAACTCTTAACTAAGAGTTTAGTCGGTAGATCTAGGATCTCTACTCTACGCCTAAACCAAAAACTTACATTTACAACCTGCTGCTGCTGAGCAAGTGGATTCATGACATTGATGTTTATCCCCTCCAGCTTAATAATTTTGTTTCTATTTCATCCACAGGGTAATGTTCCTAATATTTAAGAAATATAATGAAATCAATGCTATACAATATTAAAATGGTTGCATTTAGATTATAGGTCTGGATAAATGAACAGAGATGAAGGAACAAGCAACTCTACTGTACTGTGTCTTATTTTTGGTAATAAGTTTCCAGTGCTGGTTGAAACCGAAAGCTTAAAATAATTGTAGTTCTCGAGCTTTATGTGCCAGGTAAATTTTCTGTAATAAGAAACAAAAGACAAATTTAGATTTTAGGCCTAGCTAAAAGATTTTTAAAAATAATTAATTTTTCCCCAACTAAAGCTAAAAGTAAATATAAAATTAATATGATATTAGTGAGTTTTGAAACGGACCAATGAAACACAATCTGTCTTTCTCTTAGTCTAAAATTTAAAAAAAACCTTCAACGTAGAAAACTTTAAAATGTGTCTTAAAAAACTACAGAAGGTTTACTGTTTCTTTAAAACTAGAGACTGATGACTGTAATGGCTCGGGGTATCAATATTCGAAGCATAGAAAATCGCATTCTCGATCACGATAATTATATTGCAAACCCAAATGCATATTTAATCTAGCCTTACATTATTCATGTTAGGGGAGAACCGAGGTGTTGTTATTGTTCCTTTCATCTGTGCAACCTCGTTGGAACATACGGTTTATAAAACCTGCGCAATCCAAATTAAACTATGTTATGCTAAATAAAAATATAAGTTATCGAGGTACTTTATTGATCGGTCAAAAATTGAATTCTAACAACAATGAACTAAATGAAAAGCTAACAAAAATAGGGCAGTGAATGGGATACCAGCCAACACATTATACTTCATTATAGCTATAGATCTTAACCCAAATGCTAAAAACGTGATTAACTGGACATAGTATAGGGCCTAATCATGTTACTCCCACCTCTCCACACACAACATCAACATAAGTCTGTATTCCATAAGGGATCATCCATAAATGACGTCACGATCTTTACGTACCCGCCTCCTTCCCCAGTATCACAAAAGCTAGAACCCCATCCCTAAAAATTACCTTAGCTTAAATACCATTTTCAAAAAAATACTTGGTTTTTTTAAACAAATGTTGTCTTTCTAAAAGTCATACTTTCTGTACACGTAACACCAAGTTCCAACCCCTCCGCCTCCCCATGAAGTGTCATGTTCTTTATGGATGACCCCTTAGAATCTTAGAGTCTAATTTAAAACGTGATGCATTAAGGCCCTACTTTAATTTTCTATGTATATTGTATTTATTTTATCTAACAAAACTAAACAATTCCTAAATGGCAACTCTTACTCAGTGATCCCGAGGTGAATAAAGGATAATTATATAAGCAGGTTAAAAATCAATGCAATTTTTTAAAATGCATATAGAAATATGCAACTATTTTATTGTTAGTCTTTAGAGACACAAAATGCTACAAACGTTTTTAATTATTTTAATATATATTTATTCAACAATAAGCTATAGATAGGTCTATAAGTTTTATCCAAGTACTATATTATATTAAATATAATATATTTATGTCATAGACTCCAATATTATATGCCAAGATATAGAATCTAGTAGTGGGCCTAGATTCTAGATCACTATTTATTACATAGAAATCTAGATCCTGATCTAGATTACTTTATCTGTTAACATTTTGGCGTAACATATTGCATTATTAAATGTAGGTATTTCTGCATCTTCAAAGTCATTATCCTACATTTAAATTGATATTAAAATTCGACACGAATACTATTGAATACTAGAGTCTATAATAGACCTAGTTGATTATGGCTACAAATTTGTAATAAAGATATCGATCCTAGATAGATCTAGATCTATTTATTATCTGGCTTACTCCCGGAGTTAATCGAGGCGTTTTTAATTTTAAAAGGACTTTTAAGAAATAAGGTCGCATTTGCTGCTGACTTAATGTATCTAGTATTTATATCTAGAATCTAGGTCTAGGTTTTAAGAAAATCTTTGTTTTGATCAGCTGCGAAGAAAGTCAGCTATGTTTACTGTTTAAGACTTAAAGACTTAAGTGTGTTTACTACTCTAATTGATTTTCTAGACTAGATCTAAATCTAGACTAGACCTATGACCTATAGTTTAACTTATTAACTTATCATTATTAATTATCATTCAAGAATCAAGAATCATTTATGAATTTATCAGTCACAGTGTATTAAACTGTTTATTACTAGATCTAGTTTATTTAGTAGGCCTAATTAATTATATTAAAAAAAAAATTAAAAATTATTATTTTTTCTGCTCAGGCTCTCGAATTATGGGAATTAATTATAATTTATTATAGATATTAATTATAAATAAATACAAGCTGACCCGCGGCGTATATTATTATTATACGCCGCTATTTAGTTGTTTTATTTTCTCCTTTTCAGTACTTCATAGCTAGTGAATTGGACATCCTCCCTTTCATCCCCCCCCCTCCCTGCGACTGTGAAAGCAGCCGTCTGTGTCGACGGTCGACGACAATGAAAAGATCATGCTGAACTTCTTACCTCTCCTTAGTTTCAAATCGTTAAAAAGCTAAATTATCTGCCCCTAAGTCATTACTAATTATTAATTCAACGCGGCTCTACAATAGTAAACATTCGAGGTGAACCTTAGCTCACTAGAATGGTGGGGGTGATAGCTATATGCCTACTGAGCGGGGGAGTAACGGCGTGCATTTTTGTGGTCTCGCATGGTCCCCATGAAGAGAATTATATATTAGTAGATTAGTACTTATTTAGTAGGAACTATTATTTACAATAGGTCTTAATAAATATTTTAAATAATTTTAGCTTATTTTATTTTTGGCACTAAAAATACTTCAAAGTATTAAAATTACTAAGTTGTAGTAGATATCTAAATTACTCAGTTAATACTACTTAGTAACTTAGTAGACATTGTAATAGATGTTACCAAAAATATAAATCTCTGTATTAAGGTAGCAAGGTAGGCCTACACATTACATGTTAATGAGTTAGTAATTTTGCATCATGTTTTTAGAGGTCTAGTAACTTTTTGCGGATGTCCGAATTGGGGGAGGGTCCAAAATTCTAAATTTTTGTGGACGTCATAAATGGATGACCCCATAGTGATACAATGACCAAAGGAATTGTTTATACCAGTATCTGATAATAGAATCTTCTTAAAAAAGGGGTGTAAGGTTACTGATAGTAAACTAAAATACACTTGGCTTGCTAATGTCAGTCAATGCTAACCCCAACCCTTGTCCTACCATATGCCTAACCCTAGCCTAATGTCTAACCATAAAATTAGTTGAGATTAGAATACTAATAACAACTCAACACACCTATTTTTAGGAGAGTCTATTATCTGACATCAGTATCTAAAATCATCTCAAAGACTTAGTTTTTCTTGTCATCTAAAAATGTTTGTGGTTTAAGCCTGTGTTCCCTTGATAGGACAAGGTTTAATACGATACTTAAATAGTAGATTTAAATAGGCTATTAAAAAAAAAGATTTTAAAATATTTTATATTTAACGTACAGATTAGATCTAAATCTTTTTACTTTACTAGATATACTATAACTATACCATGAACTCTCAACCCCTGATGACCCGCCCAAAGCGCAACCACTCGACCACCTGGTCCAGATAGTTTTGTTAGAAGAATAAGGATTAAAGTTTAATTTGATATATATTTATAAGGATAACTCAATGCAACAAGCCTGCTTGTTTGCTGAGACCAAGCCGGGTAAACTTTCTGCTAATAATACTAAGGGTTGACTTTAAGTGGAATATTTTGGAGACTGGGGACAGACACACTTGGATAACTTGGGTTATGAGACTCATGGGACGTCTCTGTGAGCTGGTGG
The DNA here is from genome assembly GCF_028476545.2 of Physella acuta. NCBI lineage: Eukaryota > Metazoa > Mollusca > Gastropoda > Physidae > Physella > Physella acuta. The sequence continues at coordinate 225,994 of NW_026731776.1, read as the reverse complement.
CAAGCCAGATGTCTGTACTGTAGTAGACCTAGGCTAGGATAGACCATTAGGGACAAAGTAGATTAGTCGGGGTGGCGGGTTTGTGTTATTGTGGTAATAAATAGAAATCATTGATATTTGTGTTTATTTATTCTTATTTTTTTCTTATTCTTTTTTACCATTCCCTGACTAGTTCGTAACAATATTATTGTGGTGTTATTGCACTGTTATAAATTCACATTTTTTATTCTTAGGTAAATAATTTTAAAATTTCACCTAGACTGAAAAAAATGTTAAATGCATATTGATTTAAAAATACAGACCTAGTTGCAAATGAAGTATGGCCTCAGACTCAGAAGAAATTGAGTACCAAGCCTTGGGAGGTCATCCTTTAGCAACACAAGATGATCCGAGGGGAGTGGATGAGGAGGAGGATGACAGTGAAATAAGTTTGCATGAAGAGCAGGGATTTCTAGTTCACATGAGCCCTGAAGCTAATAAAAGTATGTGTAACCCAAAGTTTTTTTAATTCATAAAAGAATGCAAGTATTGTTGATGATGATGATGTTTCAGTCCTTATGTTTATTGGTGAAAATTACTGTAAAAATGTGTGGTTATAGTCAATAATTCATCATTGTCTTCTCTTTATGCACATTGTTGCAATAGGCATCTAAAAGTCAGCTTGTTGGAACACTAAATTTCAACTCTTTCTCTGTCATTTTCTCTTGTGCTGTGGTGTTCATCCCAGTACAGTCTTAGACGGTGCTCTCAATCTGATCACAAGACTGAACCATCTCCATCTTGTGTGCCTGAAGGTCAATGTTGGAATAAGTGTTCTTTTTTACCTCCTCATTGGTTGTTTTCCAACAACAGAGTTGTACTTAAAGACACAAGTCAGTACAATATATCTGACTTTTGATATCAGTATTTTAGTTACTTTCCTGTTACTGATTGTGCACATATTATTAAAATGTTACCCTATTGTGCTTTGGTAACTACAATCCTTATAAACTGGGTGGCTAGGGGATTTTCAAACAATATATGCTGCTCTTTCATACCTGCTCATTATAACATTCTATGAAACTGAAAAGACCTTGTCCATTATTCTACATTAGACTTTAATATTGATTACTGTCTTTAATGTTTATAGTAATAAACACTTTATAAAATGTGTTTTATATGGACTTTGGGGTGTCTAAGGTGAAGTGTCCAATGATTTATTTGTAAATAAAAGCCTCAGTTTTGGATATTTCAATTGTTGACAAAAAAATTAAGTTGGCACTGTACATTGAATGAGTATCTTTAATACCTAAGAGAAGAGTTGCCAGTTTTCCTCTGTAGCTGAACCTGAAAATAATTCTTAATCTTTAATCAACCAGAACACACATTTTGTTTTTGGTAAAAAAAAATATCAATCATAATTTTAATAAAATCAATGATATTTTAAAAAAACATTTGTATCAATCAACAGCTCAGTGGAATCATGTTGATGATCTTGACAAGTTTTTTACTAGTGTTTATGAGTACCATCAACGACATGGTTTTCAAAATATGGTACTGACTGAAATACTGCAAGTAGTGTAAGTATTGTTTGAGTTACTTTTCTACATTTTATATCAAGGGTTCCCAAAAATTGTGTCTCTGTGTTACCCTTAAAAAAAAACCAAACCTTGATACTTCCCCAATCCACTTGACACAAAATATATAAAAAGCTTATTGTTTTGTTAGACAAGCGTTACAACTTTTCTACAGTTGTTCTGATAAGCAGGGGATGTACATGGGTATCCTTGTGTGCTTTTTGATGAATAAGATATCTTTTGGATAACATAAGCCATTTTGTGTACACTTATTTTGGGTAATATTAAAGTATGTAGATATTTTAATGCAAAATATGTATTTAAATGCAAATACAAATATTGTAGTGTTATTGCACTGTTATAAATTCACATTTTTTATTCTTAGGTAAATAATTTAAAAATTTCACCTAGACTGAAAAAAATGTTAAATGCATATTGATTTAAAAATTCAGACCTAGTTGCAAATGAAGTATGAACTTTCTCATGTCTGCAAATCAGTTTCTTAATTCAAGCAATATTTTCCTAGTTACAAATTTTTAAAAGCTGTTAAATCCTTGTATTCTAGCTTCATTATTTTTACAGGCAATTTATTTTTGTTGTGCTCTTCATGACATATTTGAGCTGGTGTGTCAATTACCCCGAGCTATTTGATGAAATTCCTCATAATTCAACAAGCAAAAAGACATTTTCTGACATCACATATACCTCTGGAGTATGCATTGCAAGGTAATATTCTACCCTCACTTGCTTCTAGCTAACAACTACATAAATAGACAAAAAGTATACGTCAGGCTATCTTTAAAAAAGTTTGTAACTATATTTTACTCTAGAGAATAAATTTCCTGTTTAGCTTGTTAAAAAAGCTAAAATCTGAGAGTTATAATTGGTTCAGCATGCCGTATAGTGTGATAAAAAATAGAGCAACAGTATTTTCACTTAAGTTTCACCTATTGCTCATTAGATATTGCATTCTTTTACAGATTCACTTTTATAACTTGGCTACTGTTGTTCCTCTGTCTCCTGTTTCTTATTGGAAGAGCCATTAAGATTGCTTTCAACTTCAGTAATTACATAAGGACTAGGAATTTCTTTATAAGTGCTCTCAACATAGAAACAGTAAGTAGATTTATTGATATATTACATCACTGAAAGTTTTTTTTTTCATTCTTTAAAATTTTGCAGTAACAGTCATAAACAAATAAAAATGCTTAATGGTAGCTTTTTTAATTTAGTCTCTGATTTTATATATTTTTTTATAAACTTAAGATACAATCTATATATATAATTCTCTTCTGGGATCAGTTAGAAAACAAGCTGCAAGCGCGCCTTTGCAGTCCCCTCTCTTCCTCTCTATCACTATCACTTCCACCCCCACCCCACCCCCACATGATCTGGTGAGCTGTGTTCACTCTGTTTACATTTTACAATCATAGAGACGGGTTTGGTGACGGCTATTAGGGGCAGATAATTTAATTTGAAACGATTTTAAAATTAGAGGAGGTAACTAAGAGGAGGCTGCTTTCACGTGGGGGGGGGGGGGGGGGGGGGGTTAGTGTTTTTAAGCAAATATTTTCAATGGCAGCATTGGTACTGTCGAATTCACAAATTATAAATTACTGAAAAGTAGAAAAAAAAACAACTAAATAGCGGCGTATGATACGCAGCGGGTCAGCTCGTTAAATATAATAAGTTTAAGTTCATTAGTTTAAACTTTATAAAACTCTTTAAAAATGTCAGTATACTTCCTGGCCCCTTATTACATAGAAGTTGTTACATTTTCTGACACTAGCATGACCTGAGCAACATGACCTGGCATGAAGTTCAGCTGAGATTGCTGGAGGTCCAGAAAGAACAACAAATTTGTATCCACAAACAAGAACTCACACAGCTAGGTACAGTATTCAGAAATGCCTTAAGTGGTTTCTGTTTATTATATTTAAACAATATGTAAATCTTAACCCTAAGCAAACAATGCATTAAAATAGTATATACTTGTAGTATGGCAGGAAGAGCTGTCAATGTATTTTTCAACCATTATTCTGAGTTTATAACTAAAAACTTGTCTAGTTTATGTATTCACTGTATTTGTAAAATTTATTCACCAGATATCTACCACAGAATTCTACGCTTCAAGAATTATCTGGTAGCCATGGTGAATAAAGATTTATTGCCATTGAAATTTCGACTGCCATTTATTGGACAGCAGTAAGTTTTTTATTTTTTTTCTCTTACTACAAGTTGAGATATTTAAATTACATTTAATTACCCACTAGTTCTCTGCACTGTTGTATGCACCATTTCACTGTCTAATTTGTATTTTTTATATTACTATACGTTAGTATTAGATGAATTGCTGTCTTGATATTTATTTCCATGAAACTCGGCTAACCAAAAGAAATTTTTTTGTTACTCTTCCAGTGCTATACTGACTCATGGGATGAGATTTAACCTTGATGTGTTGCTCTACTGTGAGTGCATCTTTTTGTATGAACTTCTTCAACTATTCAACTCTGTTGCCTTTAATTAATCCTGCCACCCATTCATCGGTGTACTGATGTAGTTCCAAACCATACATTGTTTTAAAAGTTAAATCTGGTTACTTTACTTACTGCAGTTTTAGAAAGGTTTTTTCTATAACATCGTACTATGTCACAGAGAAGTAAGAAATGAATGTAAATTATATCTGTTCTAGGGAGCCCGTGGTCAGTTTTTATCAACAGTTACACAATGCGAGAAGAGTACAAGAGTCAACAGAAGAGAAAACTGTTGGCTGACAGGTAATTAGAGTATGGCTCTCAAGACATTTAATTAAATGGTTTTTGTTATTACTTTAAGCGACATCAATTTTAAATGTTTACATTATTATCTTGTTTTAAAAGCATGTTAAAAGTTTTTATTTTATTTTTATTCTTAGACTTTCAACCCATATAAGTGTTTTGGCTCTACTAAACCTGGTGTTGTGCCCCTTCATATTTTTTTACCAAATTATTTACTTCTTTTTTCGCTATGCAGAGGTGAGAAATTTATCTTTCAAAACTGTATCCTTAATTAGCTGTAACATAAAAATGAGATCAAAGTATCCTTAGGTAAGAATTCTGGTTAACCTTTTCATACTGCACCATGAATATAGAATAGAATACAAATTTTATAAACTGCTGTAGTCAAATATTTAAATTCTATTTTCTGTTCATATAGTTTGTGAAGCGCTCACCAAGTTTTCTAGGATCAAGACAGTGGTAAGTAATATTCTTGTTAGGTATTTTTTCTATCTTATTAGCATTATGATAAGAATTTTATTTGTAATTAGCTAATTTTCAATTCCAGGGCAAATTATGGGAGACTGTATCTCAGACACTTTAATGAGCTAGATCATGAACTTAATGCCAGGTGAGGGTATTTAGTTTCACCCCATTTGATTCTGATATTTTGGTACATTTAAGAAATCTGATATGTAATTGTAGTAAAGATGAATAGATAGGTCCTGATTTAAATGTCATTTGTTAGTTTTTTGTGATATCTCTTCATAATGTTTTTCTTTGTATCAGTCTTCAGAGATAATGAATACTTTTTTTTGTTTTATTACTTAGATTAAACAGAGCCTATGTTCCTTCTAAAATGTACATGAATAGCTTTACATCAGCCTCAATAACCATTCTGGCCAAGTAAGTGTGTGTTGTTTATCTCCCCTTTCTGATCTTACTGCCTGTTTGAAGTGATTGTATGAGGACCATTTGTAGACAGTGTATTTAATTTAATAACACATAGTTGACATTACTTTTTATTTGGGTCACTAACAAGAACTTGATGACTGATTTGATGAGAATGTTATACATAGCTCCACAGTAACCAGACAGTAACTAGACATCCACTAGATACTATACATTGACCTCTACCTAATTCCTCAAGCTACTACTACCTGTTTATCTTCTCCATAGGTATGTTGCTTTTTTTGCTGGTGCCCCTGCTGCTGTACTCTTTGTGTTAGGAATCTTAGATTTTAACGATGTCACTAAGGTGGAACACTTATTTACTGTGGCCTCTGTGTGTGGTAAGATTATTTCATACATAGTCTTCTTTGGTGATTATTATCTTCTATTATGCAAGACTATTTCCCATATTGCTTTTTGTTAGTGCACATTTATTTTATGGATCAAAACTATTTTAAAAACTCATTAAATATGTTTGTTTTTTAAGGAATGGTGGCCACAATATGCTCTTCACTTATTCCTGATGAAGTATGTATTACACCTTCTTTAATGATAAAATGTAGACATACTGCTTTAGCTATTACTTATTCACAGAAGAGCTTGTAATTAGGAAATAAATGTTGTGTTTTTTCTGTTGATAGAATGAAGTTTTCTGCCCTGAACGTTTGATGATGAGCATCCTGGCCCAGATCCATTACATGCCTGACCACTGGAAGGGCCGTGCTCATACTTCTTTTGTCAGAGATGAATTTGCTATGATGTTTCAATACAAACTGGTACACTTTTTAAACTGGCTGATTAACTTCCACATTACCACATTAGCTAGGGTTGTTAAACAAGGTTAATTACATTTTTAAAATGCTTACAATTTGAATTTTTTCTTCAGGTTTACATAATTGAAGAGCTGTTAAGCCCCTTGTTTACCCCATTCTGGTTATTCTTCTTCCTGCGTGCCAAGTCTGCCCATATTGTGGACTTCTTTAGATGTTTCACAGTGGAGGTTGCAGGTGTGGGTGACGTCTGCTCGTTTGCACAAATGGATATTAAAAAACATGGGAACCCGCTGGTTTGTTTTATTTTACTTTAGATAACCATAGAATGCATTGGTAATACTTTCTATAAATAAATCATTTTCAAGGCAACATCTAAAATGAATAGATCAAGCGATATTTAGAAAAAAGTTCAACTTTTTTAACACATCTGAAACCATGATTGATCTGTAAGCTAATTCTTTTACATTAGCTCTTGTTTTTTGGGTTGCATCACAAAAGCATCTTCTTAGTTACTAGTACTTTATGGTATTATTAATCACATATACCTTCAAATGAATTTTATTAACTTTTTAAGTGGACAAAAACAAGACCTGCAAATGAAGCAACTCACAAGTCTATGCAGGCTGAAAATGGAAAAATTGAGCTGTCACTAATGCATTTCACTGTAAGTTGTTTTTAATATTTTTGTCTTTGCTGCAAAATTGTGTGCTTTAAAAATGCTAACAAAAACCTTTGGCCTTTAAGTAAATGTCTGTAAGGAAGGAGCTCCATGTTTTTGTTCCAGTCATATCCTTCTTATTCCACAGACCACAAACCCAGAGTGGAAGCCACCACAAGAGAGCAATCTTTTTGTCACTGGTATCAAGCATGAAGGTGGGTTTGTTGGGGCATTCTTTTAATTGTCAAGTTAGTGAGATAATTTGTGCATTTGATTAGAAAATTTTTTTTAAAATGCATATAAGAATCAAAACCAATTTTTTTAACTATACCTAAACTATTTTAATAAAGTGTAATTTTAGTAGATTATCTATTTTCTGAATTAGTTACATTTAAGATTTTAACATAATAATCTAAACCAGTCAAAAAATTTCAGGTTTTTATTAATAGGCCTATCATTTGATACTGTATAGATCTAAGAACTTATAGAAATAAAAGATGTAATTATTGTAATACTTAATTAAAAATTATATCCACATTTCAGTTCATAAAGAGTTGCCTGCCTTGACAAGCATAATAGCCGACCCAATCAGCCTTCCCAGTCTTGGATATGTCAACCCAGTTGCCCCAATACTGAATGTAAGATGTTTAGGATATCCGTATGATTTATTCCTTTGGGGCTCTCTTTGTTTGCGCCCATGTAAGCCTGGCAGCCCCAGCCTCTACATTTACCGCCCTCCAGGATTTTTTTAGCCGGCCTACTTTCCTCTCTCCTGAGGATTCCAGTCGAAGGCTTGCCTTGTGATGTTATCCTCTTCTCTGGGTATGCCTGATCTATCCCATTTGCAGGCTTTAATGTCCCTGTCAATTGGCTGTTGACCAACAGTCATACCGGCTGTAAAATGTGCGCAGTATCTGTGATGATCATGATGTATATGTTGCCTGTGTCTTGAAATATCAGATGAATTTCAGGTCTTTTTTTAATAGTACAATAAGTAAAAAATTCCGTTTCAATTTTGTTACAGATGGGGTTAAGCACTCATCGGAGTTCAACATATCAACTTGACCACACCAGCACAATGAGTCGATCAACCGGTCAGACTGCCAAACTCCGAGGAGGACTCTCAAATTGTGATGGTCCTGTCAATTCAGGAACCAACCTGTCCAGCCTAACTACCTCTGATTCTTTTCACTCTGGGTCCTTCGCCATGGGGTTGGATGAGGGCCAACGTGAGCTTCTCTCTGGAAATATGAGCCTGAGTGTTCTTCACATCCATGAAACACACCATCGACAGCGCCATGGCAGGTCATCTCACCTTCCCACTGAAGCCTCAGCTGTACACCCTGACTTGCAGCTCTCTAGCAGCTTGCAGTTTTCAAAAACTCAGAGAGCACCTCACTCAAACTTTGGGTACAGCTCTAACACAGCGGGGCTTTCAAATCAAGTCTCCTCACCATTACAACCTGGTCAAAACACACAGGATGGATTTTTATTTTCTAGGACTGCGCCACAGTCTGCAGCCAGTGTCAGTTGTGATATGATTGACAACCTGACCTTTGAGGCTTCTTTCTCCCACCCACAAGACACTTATAATGATGACAACTACCCCACGTCAGAATTCTCCAGTTTGCCGCCCTTATCTCTACCACAGTTGCCATATGGGCGCCCTGCTAGTTTAATTACCAGACCAGCATCTGGACAAACTCACAGCAGTAGCATGGCATCCCGCATTCCCTCTGATCACATGCCAGAGATTAAAGAAGACAGTGTTGAGCATGAAATTGACACATCCATATCCCCCAAATAAAGATGACTGATTTTTTACTTAATAATTTTTGGTGACCATCATGTATGATCAAACATACACAAAATGAACCACAAATTTAAAATAAACCAATTTAAAAAATAAGAGATAAATTTAACTTAAAGTTAATACAAACATTAACAATGTAAATAATCATAAGAATCATCACTGTGAAAAAATATCTTGAGTTATACAATTTATAAATATTTTTGCTGGTGAAATTTTTTAATATTTATGTCCATAACTATTGAAATTGAAACCTGAGTATCTCTCATTTATGAAAAAACTTATAGATGCAATTATACTTTTTAAAAATACATTTTCTGTTATCAGCTTATTCAATAATAATATTCAATAATATTTGCAATTTTAAATTCTGAACATTCACTTTTAAAATTGTATGTTTAATAACTACAGTAATCTTCCAATTTGCACCTTTTAGTCCTATTACTTATGTAGTGACATATTAATTAATTAGTTCAATATCACATCCTTAGTGCCAAGTTTTAAGTTAAACATGTCTTTCGCCCTAATACTTTGTGAATACACTCAAAAATATAATTAACTGGATGCATAATAAATTTTGCTTTATATAAAAGGTTGTTTTACTAAACATGAAAAATTATGTCATGGGGTCAGTCAGTCTAGCAAGTTTTAAGATGTCTAGAGATGTTAAAATGTTTAAAATTGCTTGAATAATTAAAAAGCATCTTTTTAAAATTCTGATGACAATAAATACCTATTTAATATTATACTGAAAAAGTTTAGGGATAGTGTAGTTATGTTCTAGTCAAAATGTTTTAATGCAAAGTGTTAGTGATGGATTGATGTTCTTTAGTTAAAATTGCTGCAATATAACTCATTTAAAAGCACAACTAATCTATTCAATGAATGTTGTCTGATAAATGAATGAATATCTATAAGTATAATGGCTGACAGTAATGTGTGTGACTAGCTTTGACATTTATTGTATAGCTTATCAATTTTTTAGATCAGAATGAACACAAAGATTTGTGTTCATCATATTTATATATTTGGAATGAGGTAAATTTTTTCCCTTAAGTAGTCCATCAAATAATGTCTGGCCAGTTTTATTATTAGTGAGCATTTGTATGTTGTCTTCAAAAAAATTATCGCTTTCTCAGGTTGACTATCTTTGATTATTTGTAATGGAAATGTATAACTTGGTATGTACAAGTTTAAAGGCAATATAATAATTTATATAAAATCTAGGCAGATATGCCCTAGATTATTTTTAAAATATATTTTGGGAGGGGTCTTTTTTTTAATACAAAACTTTTGACAATGTTCTATTCAAGTATATCATCCTAAGATTACAGTGATTTGTGTAATTTTTGCTGAAGTACTGTGATTACTGAACAAGTGTATTGTTTATTTATTTGTTTTAAATAAAGAAACCTAATTATGTCCTTCAGTACTTAAAGTCAGGGCCTACTCTCAAATTCGTAAAACTTTTAAAAGAGTTTTGTTTTTATTTTTAACATAAAAATTTACAATTTAGTGTATTTTGTTTAAAAATACTCCAATACTAGAGTGTAGAAGCTCAATTTTAGAAAACAAAATTTGTTATGGGCAATTATCATTTATTCATGAGTTTGTTTTGGGAGTATGTGATACCTTGTGCTTTAACTTCAATTTATTTATATTTTAGACAGAGAAGCCTGTAAATAATTAAGCCTCATTTTTCATTGTTTTAGCTACGTGTACAATTTTCTTACTGCTGTAAATGAACCGCCTATTACTGTCTTATCATCTTTTAACTGTGTGGTTTTAGCTGAAATGCATGTCGAGTTAGGATTTAATACATTTTTAGTACCTACTGGTATTTCTATTTGGTTGGAATACATTACCTTAAAACAATGTAGTCAGAAGCTTTAGTTGTGAATCAAGGGAAAATTATTGCAGAATAAATACTGCATTTGCACAGGCAGTATAATTAAGTCATTAAAAAATTAGTGGGAAAATATTTATTTATTAATATTCAGTCTGCTGTATTTTCAAGGTATAAAATGATGTATTTGATGACCTAACTAAATAACAATGCACAATTTTTAGACTTTTCGCAACCTGTTCACAAAAAAAATGGGCATTCAAAATATAGTAGGAACAGCCTTTAGGCCTTATGCTTAATGACTGTAATACGCAAAATATGTAAGGGAAATTTTTTTAAAAATGGTAGTTTCTATTTAAAAAAAAACAAAGATATTGAGGCTACTTTCAGAGAATGTGTTCCATTTAAAAGTCAGTGTTTTTTTTTCTGTGAGTAATGTAAATACTCTTGTATTAGACCACTGTGATGAAATCTAGAGCTTGTGTGATTGGTCAACTCAGGTCAAGTGATTTACGACCTGGGGTTTTTGTAAAAAAAAAAAAATGCTACTTTACAATTCAATAAAATGTATGTTGCTTTGTGGGGTCTTTTTTTTTTAATTAAATTGAAATAATTTCACTGAAGCAAAATTGGATAGTCTAGTGGGTCTGGTGAGAATTTGATTGCTAACTCAAGTCCAGAGTTTAGACAGCTAACCACCTACTAGTAGTTCTTGGACGGACAAAGTCTATGGAAGCAAATATAACGGGCCATATATGGCGCATAAGAGCAATACTCAATGGTGTTGGAAGATAGACACAAGCAAAAAATTTAAAATGTTTAATGCATTGAATTAGGTTTATTAAAAAATAATCAATTTAAAGAATTAATCTGCAATTTCACACTTCTAAATATTTTGACTAGCTTTCTACATATTACAATATAAAACATTTCTCCAGCTTTTTTCTTAACGCAGATTCTGTTGTTAAAATTTGACATTAAACAGTTTTTGGAATAGCACAGGAAACTAAAAAACATGGTAAATGTATGAACAAAGGACTTAATCTCAAACACTAAATAAACATGTATTACATCTGTTATACATTTTATTTTCATGAATAAAGTTGGCTTAGTCTGATTAAATATTACTGATAACATTAAGCTTGCATTCAAAATGAGAAAAATTGGGTTCAAGACGTTACAGATTTTTGTATTTGTCTGTGGCATTCAAGAGAAATGTCCTTGTGGCAGGCTCCTGTGAATTGTGTCCACTGTCAGGGGCTATATGAAATTCAGCTTCTGGCCATTTCTAGAATCAATTTTAAAATTTGAATAGGTTTATAGATAGCCAATCAATATCTTTTGAACCTGTTTGAGACAAATTCATTTAAAGTTGGTATCTAAATCATTTTTTTTTTTTTTGCACTAGGTCTTGTTGAAATTTTTTTTATAGTAGATGTAAAATGAACATTTGGAATACAAATTTACCTTATGCAATTTCCAAGCTGTATCTAATGGGCAGACTACATCATATCTCCCTTGTACAATAGTGCCAGGAATGTGTCTGATATTTTCAGCCTTATCTAATAGCTGATTGGCTGATTTAAAAAAACCTCCATTCACAAAATAATGGCTGAAAAAGATACACATTTTTAATTGGCATTTTCATATACTTAAAAATGCCAAACAATTTTAACATGTTTCATAAGTTAAGATTTCCAGAAAAAAATTTTTTACTTGATTAGGTAACTGTACACATGAATATGAAACTTTATTAATTCAATTTAGTTACTTGGTGAGGGTAAAAATCCATATGCTAATAATATTTGTAATGAAGATTTTGAGTTTTTAATAATGATTGAGTATATCACCATCTGGGGGATTATTCATGTAAAATAGATTATTAGCCTCAGCAAACAAGAGGAAGCTAAGAGAATCTACAACAAGCTAAAAGGCTAAAAAAATTTAAAGAAATTTGAGCTTAGACAAATCTAGTTGCACACAAAATACAATATTTGTGCAACCAACTTCTTTCTTTTACTGCTCAAAGCTTATATTGTGCTGATCATTTAAAAGGTTTGTTAAAGTTGCATATTTTGTATGCATAAGTTTTTCACCAACAGACTCACAAACCTGCTGAAATTTCAAAAAGTAATTAAACAAAAACATTCAGTAATTAAAACTCAGTTAACAATGCTTACTTTTATAAAAATCAGAAAATGGGGCATTTAAGAAATGTGTTATATATTATTATTTTATTATTTATTATTCTTTAATAGGGGTAGTGGCTATATGAGTTGTTGTTTTTTTACTTGTAAAATTTGCATATAAGTGAAAGGGAAGGGGAGGGGATAATACTTCAGATTTATTTCAGATGATTTACTATGCTTTGTCTTCAAGGATTATTTTACTTGGATTTAGTTCAAGTAGTAGCATTATTATTCTGAGGGTAAGACCTAACCGTTTATAAAGTTTAAATTTTTGTATTGTGTTTTGATTAAATTTGAGTTTTATTTATAAAAAGTTTAGATCCTCAAACAGGCAAAAATATCTAGATCACATATGTATCAGAATAGGGATGACAAGTATTAAATTTTTGTTTCTCTTTTTATTTGGGAAATAATAGTAAATTTGTCTAAATGTTATGTAACTAACCATTCAATTCTTGCAAACTGGAGGGCCCATGTTGATTGATTTGCAGGTTTTGCAACTTTTTCATCATTTATAAATAGATGGGAGGTAGCCATTTCCCATTTGCTCCATCTTCTGGATGCTTCAATCCTAACAGATTCATCTTCTGACGTTAGACGTCTATAGTAGGCATTCATAAAAGAGCAATGCTCAACCTGCATAATCAGTTTCTTAAAGTGATGGTTTGCTTTTCATTTTAGGTGCAAAATTAATTCTACTGAGTATTTTTTCTATAAGTTGTTAGCAAGGGTATAGACTGGTAATATTTTATTTATAAACAATATGTTAAGAATGATTTCTAGCCTTGTTATAGTATGTGATACATAACCCAAACATTTCATGTTGGAAAATTGATAAAAATGTGTTTTTATTGAACCTGGAGAGCCCCTTAGCTCACATTTTCACAAATTCCAATAATTATTGTTTTAAATAAATGACAACACAGATTTTACATTACCTCAGGAATATAATCCACATATTCTTCCCAATAGTCAGGAAACAACATATTAGCTCCTTTACCCTCGTAAAACCATTCAAGTTCTTCTCTGCATTATTTTAGCATGATAATAAAGATAAGTGTGAGCAGCAGTAGACTAGGTACTAAAATAAACACTACATTTTTTACAATTACTCCAGAGTAAATAAATATCAGAAAAATAGTTTATCACAAATTTTAAAAGTATATATACTTTTTTCTTCATTAAACAACATTTTAATTATAGCACTAACAGAGTAATTAGAAAATGTCTATCAATTTTTAATTCATCTTTTTTTTATCTATTACCTGCGCAAAGTGAAGATTCCCCTTAGTATTATGGCTTTCACAAACTCAGGATAGGTTTCAGAATAAGCTAAAGATAAGGTAGAACCCCAGCTTCCACCAAAAACTACCCATTTATCAATCCCTAAATGTTTCCTCAATCTTTCCATGTCTTCTACCAAGTCCCATGTTGTATTTTCCTAAAAAGAGGTACAAAAATATTGAATGTGGTTATTACTTTATGATTAAAAAACATGGTTTAAAATATAGCCATTATGTTTTCTTAGCATGGTAGCAGCTGTAAAGTTACTATTAAAGCAAAATGTAACAATTCGATTGATACCTTTGAGAATCTACTGAGCATAGATCTAGTCAAAACAATAAACCTGAAAAATGGGCATGTCACACAAACCAACGGCCTATCCAAAACAATAATGCAGGGCACTGAGCCAGGAGGGAAAAGAATGGCAAGGCAAATATGTCACTGGATGGAAGACACCATCTGCGCTTTGCGGGACTATTCAGGACAGCAGAGAACCAAGAAAGATAACGGAAAATAATGAGAAAATCAACTGTGATAACCAATAAAGGTTAAAGCTTGATTGAGTTAAAATTAAAAGAAAATGAATACGTTTTTAATCAACATTCATTATTTTTAAACTCTTATATATGTCTCAAAATAGCATTTTAAAATATTCTTGACACAGATTTGGTATTTCTGAAATGTTAAAACCCATCAGAACTGCTTTTGTTTCCTAAAATTAAAAAGCATAGAGCCTGCACATGAAATACTACATACAACTTAAGTTTAGATATATAGTGGTACCGCAATATTCAAGATGTGATATTTGAGCAGTAAAGCAAGTGATTATTTGCTTTGAGTTACAAGCAAAACTTGAGATACAAGGAACCGGATCCACAGGTTACACAGTTCATGGATAAGCAACACCCCAAAAAAATTTGCAAAGGATCGTGCATCACATTATTCAATGACCATTGTCTAACTAATTTCTGAAAGGGAGGAAGAAACAAACTTCACAATACATTTTGTTTTAAATGGCTTGAATAAAGTATTGCAAAAAAAGGCAAAGACAAGTGAAGAGAAAAGCAGCCTTGAAAATTGAGTGAAAGTAATAATAAATTATCAAGTAGCATTTAAGTTGAACTATATTCAGCAATTTTTATTAAAGTTTCGGAATAAAGTGTATCATTATGAGTTTAACAAGTAAGTGAATTAAATAGACCTAAAGAGTTAAGCATTAACAGAGTAGAGAGTAAGTGAACAAAGTAAAGATCCTCAACTTTTCCCCTCCAACCTACATCTTCGCCGTCATCTTCAGTTAGCTCAAGGTGGCTGATTTCCAAAGACTATACACTTTATAAAACCAGTTTATTTCTTTACACTGTCTTTTATTATGTTTTTATACATTTGTTATTATAAATATATTTTTCTTTTTAAAAATACAAAATGAAAACAAATGGGGTGGCATTTTAGAGGTTGGAATGGATTAATGGCCTTTTATATAATTTAAATGGAGAAAATTGCTCTGAGTTACTAACAATGTGACATATGAGCAATGTTATGGAACAAATTAAATTTATAACATACCTTGAGCTCGGCAGCTGGTGTTGATTTTCCTGCTCCCCTCTGATCAAATAGAATAATACGATATGTTGAAGGATCAAAGAAACATCTGTCAGTGGGGCTTGTTCCTCCACCAGGCCCTCCATGGCTAAAATAAAAATTTAACATTTTAAATAGAGTTCTAAAAAATATAATGGTACACACCAGGGAGACCAATCTACTATTAAAAATAACAAAACAGAGCTGTTATCATCTGATAAATGATAAGACTAACTGTATATATCTTACACGAATACAACAGGATTCCCAGCCTTGTTTCCTGACTGCTCATAGTATAATGTGTGAATATCTGAAACCTTCAAAAAACCTGTGTCATAGGGCTCAATTGGAGGATACAACTCTCTGTAATTTCCTTTATGGGCGATTGTAGACATTTTAAAACTCTGTAAAAAAATACCTGAAATTTTTAAAAGATAATATTATTACTATATATATATATATATATATATATATATATATATATATATATATATATATATATATATATATACTAAACTAGTGCAGGCTGATGCAATATTTTAAGAGGATTTCATCAATGCATCACCAATGGTGCATTTTTAGATGAGTGACCTTGTTTTTGAAAGTTATTGAAATGTAATGATTGCGCTCTACTTCTTGGATATTAGTTGTTATTGGGGCAGGTTTGTCCATCCTACCGCCCAGCCAGAGGCATAGCGACCCTTCCCAGCGCCCGGGGACAAGCTTTCAATTTGGTGCCCCCCCCCCCCCTTGGGAGCAAATGTTTAATTTGCACCCTCCCCTTCAACTTTTCGATTTGCACCCCCCCCCCCCCTCAAACTGCAAAAAATGATAGCTCTCCCTAAAAGTGAGTTAGAACACACTTCAGAGACTGTTTAGGTGTCAGAGGCCTCACAGGGCACTCTCAAGAACCATTGGTTACAATAGCGCAGGGGCGCTGGATACTGCCCCTAGTTTGGTTTAATCATCAAATGTCAAGTGCCGGTGTCCCTATAGAGTCCTTGCAAACACGTGACCTAAATCACGTGATACCTACGCCCGCCGCCACAGTGGTGTACATCAGACGTAAACACAATCAGCTGTTCGCCAGCGCTGGACGTGTTCACCAGCGCTGGACGTGTTCACCGTATGTAAAGAATCGCGCCCGCGGAAAAGGAAAAATATGTTAAAAAACTTGAACTCTTAGGAATTGAAGATCCTTATACAGTTATTGACAGTTTCGTGGATAATATAAATATGTGGCCGAAATTTCTAAATAAAAATACTGTTAGTAATACCGTTTGCGTTTAGAGTTTAAGTAGACGAAGCTGATCAAATGCAGTAATATATTAGAGGTTATCTACTGTAGCAAACGTGAGACCACTTAACTCCTACAAAACCCACACTACAACGGCTAATATAATCCATGGGTAATAACCAATCTGGGTAGCATGTTATACAATTTAAGACCCTTATAATCCAGCAGGGAAGTAATCAGACACATTAATACTGACGTTCAACCCTCATGATGGCTGCCCCCACCTCTATCTAGCCCACAATAAAACCAAAGAGGAGTCTGCCCTGCCCTCCCCTGAAAATGTCTCACCTCCGTGATACCCAGCCCCACAGAGATAGTATTTCTTATATAATTTTGACCCTCAGGGCCCAGCAGGGAGAACAAAGGGGAAAGTCCCACTGCTCTCCCCTCAACACTTCTCACCTGGGTGTCATGTTATGTCATTTATAGCACACACGGCTTATCAGGGGAAAGCATTAAGGCATTAAGAATCTTAACTCTGGACAGCTACACACTAGTATACTAGCTACACACTAGGTGCCTACTGTAAACTACTAGACTGTATGCCCTATGTAGACCTGCAATTGTATCAATTGTAGACTGGGTCCATTGTTATTATTCTAAACCATCTCACTTATAATGTTTCTAGCTTGATTTGTTTCTTTTATAAACAGTGGATTTAAAAAAAAATTTAGCCTAATCATTAACCAAATAATAATAATGTGGTTATTTGTTGTTGGCTGGTATGATCTAGATTGTACTACTAGGCTACAAAAACTTAGTAGACCAATTACTAGATATGAATTTGAATTTAATTAAACTCAGTCCAGTATCAGATACATATTGCTGTAAAAAGACAACAAAGTAGGTAGGCCTTAGTAATTTATTAAAGCCTTCTACTACAATAATATCAACTACATGCTTGTATAAAGTTTTTACAATTTAATTTAAGTAGCAGATTCTAGATCTAAGTCTAGTCATATAATCTATTTCAATTTCAGAAAATTTCGTTTGCTAAAAAAATGATTAGATAATAGAGAGAGATTTTAGATCTTAGAGACAATTAAATGCTTTATTAGGCCTATTATGACTACTTTTGATTTATTATGGGTGTATTTTGAATCGAATGTAGATCTAAAGTAATTAAATTTAAGTAAAGAAGTAGATTCTAGATTCTATGTCTACCCAGCGGAGCCAGGTATTAGGCCTACTATTAGATCTTATTATTCTTATTAGCCTATTACTTTTGACTTTGTCTTTTACTATTAGTATTTGTGAAGGTCGAGCATATTTGTTTTATTAATAGTTATCTTTTATAATTAAAATGAAGTTTATTATTTTACTGTCCTTACATGAAACAAAGTATCGAGAACTGCATTTGATCAGATTCGGCTACTTTAACTCTAAACGCAAACAGTATTACTAACAGTATTTTTATTTAGAAATTTTGTCCACATATTTATTTATACGAAACTGTCAATAACAGTATAAGGATCTGCAATTCCTAAGAGTTCAAGTTTTTTAACGTATTTTTCCTTTTCCGCGGGTGCGGTTCTTTACATACAGTGAACGCGTCCAGCGCTGGTGAACACGTCCAGCGCTGGCGAACAGCTGATTGTGTTTACGTCTTGTGTACACCACTGTGGCGGCGGGCGTAGGTATCACGAACGGACGTGACGTCATATGAAAGGACTCTATTGTAGGGTTATTTAAAACAAATGTAGGCTCCTTAGTTCTCCAGGTTGCTGCAGTTCACCCAAACATAGGGCTGCTAGCAGACACGTCTGATTCAATTTAGTCAACTAATATAGTAGCTCAATGTACCTATAGTGTATTGCACTCTTTAAGACAAACGTAATCAACATTGTGCTTATAAGAAAGTTTGGGGAGCGGGGCTAAATTGATTTAGTAAACAGAGTTTATAGTAGCTGGATTTGGCACCCCCCGAGCTCCCCCGTAAGTACTATGGCGCCTCTGTTCATCTAAATAAGTGCGATGCACTATACATACATTGGTGCATGACATTCCATGGTTAAACTGAACCAGAGGTCATACCCAGCGCCCCAGAGTGTAACCTGTTGCTCACGAGAGTGTCCCATGACG
This sequence comes from Physella acuta, assembly GCF_028476545.2. NCBI lineage: Eukaryota > Metazoa > Mollusca > Gastropoda > Physidae > Physella > Physella acuta. The sequence goes on along the minus strand of NW_026731776.1, from coordinate 207,211 downwards.
CCAATAACACCTGAGTAGTCACAAAGGTGTATTATACCTCATTATGACTCAAGGCTCTGGGGTCGGCGTGGTCGAGTCGGTAAAGCTCATGGTTGCTAAACCGAAAAGTCTCGAGTTTGAACCCTCGGGCAGATGAGGCTCGTTAGCTGGGGACAGCCACCCTTCTAGGAGAGACAACTCCAAAATCAAACAACTGCTGCCTTGTAGTTTGTTCTTGGTTGGACACAGGCTATGGAAGCAAATCCAAAAAGAAAAGCAGGCTGAAATCGGAGTCAATGGCCTCAATGGCGCAAAACCAGTTGACACGTAATCCTTAATTGTGAAGGAAGCATGGTCGAGTTGGCAAAGCTCATGGTTGATAAATTCAAAAAAAGTCTTGAGTTCAAACACTCTGCAGATAAGGCTCGATCCCTCCCAACACTATAAATTAAGAACGAAGAAGAAGATAACTCAAGGCTCTTATATAGCATGCTCTGGAGCCTCTAGGCTATAGTGTCAACAAACCCATGCCCCAACAACTATGATCCAAGAAAAACCTGCTTTGTTTACATTTACTATAACTATGTTTGATAAAAGAGGTCTTGCATTTAAATATACAAAATTGGTAACGTATTGGTAACATCAGCATTTTTTTTGGGAGACTGCAGCAACACTAATAGCAGTATGTCTGTCAATAATGATGAAAACATTTATTTAATAGGCATATATTGTAGTATATACCATATAGTAATAGTATATACTATATTTAACTAAACAGGCTATAAATATACTATATTGATACTATATTTAACCATATTTTAATATGGAATCTAACAAAACAAAATCTACGATTTTAGACTCGTACATTTTATATATATACATATATATTATACACTATGGGCAGTAGGGCTATTATAATTAACTCTTTAAGACTGTAATGGCGCTCCCAGCGGTGGACAGGATGGCCTGCCATGACATAATAATCCTCCCATCGTCTGATTAAATTTCTCTATTTAATTTGTTGTCTTTCAGAATCCAAGTTTTTAATCATTTATCTAGGTAATGATAACGCTAGATGAAAAATATTATAGATGTAGGCTCTACCTTTAGTTAGTATGATCTACAAATGCGACCAGTGTTTCTTTTTCAGTTATTCCTCCCCAGAGGGGAGAGGGGGGGGGGGGGGGGGGGGGGGGGTACTTTAAATTTTCAGGGTGGACTAAATTTTTTGGAAGGGGGCGGACACTGGTAAAAATATGTTTTCTATAAAAATTATATTTCGTTGAATGGGACGGTAGATGTGCTTTATAGTGTGTGTATGTGGGGGGGGGAAGGTAATTTTCTAAACGCGACTTATGTCGTGTTTGAGATTAGGTGCAAGGTTTAGGGGTATGACTTCGATGTTTGAGATTAGGTGCAAGGTTTAGGGGTATGACTTCGATGTTTGAGATTAGGTGCAAGGTTTAGGGGTATGACTTCGATGTTTGAGATTACTCTTAGTATCAATATGCAGTAACTACACGTAGATCAAGCTTGATTCCGGTTAAAATGGTGATTCTGGTAGAAATCCGTTTTCAATGACATTTTTCGTTTACGGTTAAATTTGAAGTTAAGGTGGTGATTTCATTTTTGGTTTTGATTTAGAGAAAAAGACAACACTATCAACCAAGCACCTGTTGTATCTCTCCCTCAACGGGCCATTTATCTTGTTATTTAATATTTAACCTAATTATGCCTATTACTAATTAATTAATAATTGATTACTTAGACCTACTGATGAAGGACTAATAATAGTTATTAATTATTAATAGTCTAATTTATATTTATTAGTAATTAGTAATTATAGTATAGTTTTTTATGTAGGCAGAGCCGGCGTTAGGAATACGCGGGGCCTAGTGCCAACCGTCCGCGCAGGGCTCGTTTTCATAATTCTGTTTGGGAACGGATGAATCTTTAAGATGACAAAACATAAAAACACTTTTACTAATACTTAAGACTAATCTAATAATACTATTACTATCCTCCAAAAAATAAATAATAAATCACTCTGTTGGATTTTGGATTATTTAATTATAGTTACTAGATCTACACTTACTCTTACTTGCTTACTATAGATCTAAAAACGTTTTATTATAGTTATTAGGCCGCTAAAGATCTAGTTTTATTTATTTAATATTTATTTATTTATTTTGCTTTTCAGAACCAGGCAACGCCCCCTTTTCTTCAACCACTTGGTGACTTGACTTGATCTCTTCTTACTTCATTACATTAAATTTAGAGATGGTCACAGTCACAGTTTATTTAACACAACTTGTAGTTTCTATACTAACTTATTCTTAAATGATTTAAATGTTAACGTTTCAACTTACTTTTAAATGTAACTACTAGATCTAGATCTAGATCTAATCTAGATCTATAAACTTTAAAAGAAACTCGGGAGAAAGTCCACTTGCTCAGCAAACGAATCATTCGGTATTTATTTATTTATATAATATAATATAAATATATGGTTAGTATAAATATAAATACAGGTCTGACTCCGTACTAGTCTAGATTTTTTTTAAAAGCGTTTTTCTTTTTCAACAACAAAAACGAAAGTCGTACGGCCGTACGGATTCTACTTCGAGATCGATATGATTTTATCCATAGGCCTTCTTATTTGATGCTCTATTTAACTGTTTAATTATGCATTCACTTAAGTTGACTCATTTAGTTTAAAAAATAAGGCTAAGTTTAGCGGTCAGTCTTTTTTACCGATTGTTACCCCTTCTACTCATTGTCACACAAAAAGTTGCCCCGCCTCCACTTTAAAAACTAAAGTAACACTACCACAGTTTAATGAGTTTATCCCCCACCCCGATTGCAATTTCTTTATTTTTTAACTAGAATTTAGCAAAGTCGGTCTGAAAATAAAATATTAAACAAGCTTGGTAAAGATTATAAAAGATCAATGTTTATTACAATGTCAATTTACAAGAAGAAAAATATTAAATATGCAAAATAATTGCCAACATTACGTCAACAAAATTCACCCATTGACAAGAAATACAGCCTTCCTCCACAAGAAAGTGTAACTTCCTTTTTACTTTATGAACAATCTGTGTTTGTGGCATTTTTTGCCATATTTTTGTCCTTCTTCTTGCGGAAAAATGCCTGCCTTAAATTTAGATACAAAACTACTCAGAGTTGTTGGGGTTTTTTTTGTAAAATAAACATCACTGATTTTATCCGACATCTTCTTCCCCCCCCCCCCCCCCCCCACAGGTCATATGCCTATATTTGCCGGATTCCCACACATGTAGTACATATTCAGATGCATTTTTTTGATCTACATATTAAAAATCTTGTAGTACGTGTCAAATGTCCCGTTTCTCGGCAGCCTCGTGCAGTTGTATCGTGTAAAACGTACGGTAACTTCGTATAAGCCAGGAGCGCAGTAACTTGAAACTATATTCCTAGCTCAGTGGCTGTTTTTAAGTTTTGGAACAGTAAACACTAAGCTACCCATAGTGCTGTTGAGTCACGTGATCTTTACATTCGTCCTTCGCCGGGTCGCCATCATGCAGGCAGTAAGGCAGGCATGTTCTGGGTTCGCTAGGGCTGCAAAATGCGCCCTTGTTTCTCCAATTCCTTACCAAAATGCTACGAATTTCGTACCAGCATTGTACTCATCTCGTAAGTATTCAATTTGGTTTGAAACATCGCTTAATTCGCTTTGGATTCTAATATTTTGTATGGGCATTTTGACGAGTTGTAAATTTTCCTCTGAAACAAAAAGTCCGTCAGGACAACTTACGCCAGAAACTGTTAGATTTCGCTATCTGTATTAAAAACTTTGATAACTGTACATATTCATTACTTTTTCTATCAATGTTTCAAATATTCTTAGTCTTGGACTGATAATTTGACAGAGTACAAGTTCTGTTTGAAAAAATAAATAAATCATGAATGACAAATGGAGGTCAATATTTTTAAAGAGTAGGATTTTTTTAGTGAACTTCACCTTTGTAGATCTAGATCTAGAATTCTAGATCTGTTAATTTTTTAAACTGGAAACTGTTTTCTTTATTAAATGAAATAATCCATACAGCTTATCTTTAATAAAAATTTCACGTCTCTGGCTTATCACTGAATCTCTTGAGTCAGTTATTTTCTAGAAATAGATCTAGAGTAAAGTTCCACGCGCGGTTAAAACACCGGTGCGATCATCGCCTGTTTATCGCTTCGTACAATATTTGTTTTGATGTTTTATACGAAACTACCGATATCTGCTGTAAACCTGTCCATTTCTAAATATATCCAGGTCAAATTCTTTTGTTTTTCTCCTTCTGGAAGTCGAGTTTTTAAATTTTAAAGTTTCGAGGTATGACGTCGTAGGCGGTTCTAGTTCCCCCTATGAAAAACACTAGGTCCCGGATGAGATGAATAAAACCAACTAATCAAAGCTTTTTATAACTAGGTTAACTATAAATAGCTTCTACAATATATGCGGGACACTTTACATACGATAGATAAGGCTAATAAAGCAACCTGATAGGTAAATAGGGGTGGCCGCAGCTTGGGTGTCGATTACGGTGGTTTCACATCGCTGCGTAACCAACGACTTGAGCTAGACTAGCCTAGTTCTAGATGCTCTATATTTCAAACTAAGCCTAGAATCTGTATACTTTCTATTTTTTTCTGCTGTTTTAAATTATTTCGATCATCTACTTCTTCTAAATCTAGTTTGTGTCTCTACATACAAGCATATCTAAGCAAATGTTACGTTATGTCTTTTAGTGGTTGTTACGTCCCTTTGTTATGATTATTATAGTTGCGTCCCTTGAGTCATCACTGGGTCAACTTTTAATGTCTTTAATTAATTTAATTAACATGTTTTTAATTATTATTTTTGCAATCTATTAATTAATAATACAATCAACAACACGTTTAAGTGTGTAAAATATTTATTTCAATTATTAAAATTGGATCAAAACGTATACAATACGCTCGTTGGCAAGCAGGTTCTTGCGTACGCAGGCAAAAAAAAAAGGGAAAAAAAATATCGCAAGGAGGGACGTCACTAAAACATGAATATCTTAAATACTATGCGTAGGAATACAAAATGACTCATACATATTACAGTAGAATGGCAGCGGAGTAATACAGTGCTTTCGGTTTGTTTCTGTGTGAAACGGTTATAAAATAGCGCCCGATGAAAATCGGGAATTTGGAATTTTCCGCTATGTGTGACCGCGCGTGGAACTTTACTCTAGAATCTAGACTTGGCCTACATTTTTTAGATTAACTTTAATTTTCCAAACAATTTTTAATGGGGGGGCCCTTAGTGTTTAGTTAACTGTTTAGTGCACCATTGATCGTACCATAGTTCAATTAGTAAATATTTGATATAGCCTAGCTTATTTGGGTTAAGACTACAAACCTTTGAGTAGATACTGCTAGACAGTAAGAAACAGGAATTTAAAATGCATTCTTGGTCACTAAGTTTGAATTTCTTAAGGGCAAATTAAGTTAATCCTAGCTATTTTGTGAAAATTAAGGCTTAACCTTGACATCACCCTGCTAGTTGAAGCAAAACTGGATGTTTTTAGACATTAGCTGAGTAGCTATAATAGCAATGTCCTTAGTGACCTTAGACTTCAGAGGGGTCCAGTTAAATTAGTTTTACTTGCTTTGTTCTTGTCTGGCATACCTACTTTAATAATGAGGATGCATAAGAAAGGAGTGACTTGTAGAAAAGTGTACTAGTTGACAAAGGTAAATTTCAATTTAAGTAGCCTAATTAGCTAGCATTCATAATTCACAATCATGCCAAAATTCAGAGATTAGATCGTCTTGTATGTGAAATTGGTGTCTCAAAATACATTAACATTAATTATTGTCCTGATAGTGCGCAATTTCATTTATCAATATATATTTTCAGATCGTAATTATGCCAAAGAAGCAGCTAAACCGAAAACTGCAAATGCGACTGGTAGAGTTGTTGCAGTCATTGGTGCTGTTGTAGATGTCCAGTTTGATGACCAACTTCCATCAATTCTTAATGCCCTGGAAGTTCAAAACAGGTCACCAAGACTTATACTTGAAGTAGCCTCACATTTAGGTAAATTCCAAATTTTGTTTGTTCTATTTTTAACTTTTATTTGAAGCCCTTAGAAATTTTACGTTTTGGCACAGAATTGAAATGCCTTTGTGATTTTCAGGAGAAAATGTTGTTAGAACAATTGCTATGGATGGTACAGAAGGTCTTGTCAGAGGAGAGCCATGTATAGATATTGGGTCACCTATTAGGATCCCTGTTGGGCCCAAAACTCTTGGCAGAATAATTAATGTAATTGGAGAACCAATTGATGAAAGGGGACCGATCAACTCTGAGCAGTAAGCCATTATGATTTTGAAAATTTTCCAGTGTGCAAGTTTCTATTGGGGTAAATAAGTTTTTATGGATACATTTTTCTTTTTCCAGTTATGCTGCTATTCACCAAGAAGCACCAGAATTTTCAGAAATGAGTGTGCAGCAAGAAATTCTGGAGACTGGTATCAAAGTTGTCGATCTTTTGGCACCTTATGCCAGAGGTGGTAAAATTGGTAAGCTCTAATTGGTTCTTTGTTTTGAATGTTCTCTTCTACTAAATTTTAAACCCAATATACATGTATCTAAAAGTTCAGACCTGCTTCCATTTAGGCATACATTTTTACCACAGCCACAGAATTTTTTAAAATGTCAATGACTTATTTTATGTATTCTTGGCAGGTCTGTTTGGGGGTGCTGGTGTAGGCAAGACTGTACTCATTATGGAACTGATCAATAATGTTGCTAAAGCTCATGGTGGCTACTCAGTTTTTGCTGGTGTAGGTGAAAGAACACGTGAAGGAAATGATCTTTACCATGAAATGATTACAACTAAAGTAATCAGTCTTACTGACAACACATCAAAGGTACTAAATTATAAATGATTTTGTGCAAAGTTTTCATTAGCTTAATTGCCTGTATTCTTAGCTGCTAATTACTTTTTCTGCTCTATAAACATTCTGCTTATTAGTTTTTAAAATTGTTTTTTTTTTTTTTTTAAAGGTGTCTCTGGTATATGGACAAATGAATGAACCACCAGGTGCCCGTGCACGTGTTGCCTTGAGCGGATTAACTGTTGCTGAATTTTTCCGTGACCAGGAGGGCCAGGATGTATTGCTTTTCATTGACAACATTTTCAGATTTACACAGGCTGGTTCTGAAGTAAGTGTTGGTGGAAGCTTTTTTTTTTATGAACTTCGCTGATGTAGGGAGAAGTAAAGGTGCTTAGGACACTACCTTCATATTAAGGTCACAGAACCAATTGAGCTCTCATCTCCCATGGTCTAAAAATAACTTTAATACTGACAAATGTACCCTTTCAGGTATCCGCTTTGTTGGGTCGTATTCCATCTGCTGTAGGCTATCAGCCTACATTGGCTACTGACATGGGTAGTATGCAGGAAAGAATTACCACTACCAAGAAAGGATCTATTACATCTGTGCAAGTAGGCCTATGTTTTTGGATTTATTTTCATGCAATGCAGTTAAATGTTCTGATAGTAATGCTTTAAGGTTATTTTGCTTTTCTGTAACCCATATGGTTTTTCTTTTAGGCTATCTTCGTACCTGCTGATGACTTGACTGACCCTGCACCTGCCACTACATTTGCCCATCTTGACGCAACAACTGTGCTTTCTCGTGGTATTGCTGAGCTTGGTATCTATCCAGCTGTAGATCCCTTAGATTCAAATTCACGTATCCTAGACCCCAATGTTGTAGGTGATGAACATTACAATACAGCCAGAGCAGTACAAAAGATTCTTCAGGTAAAGTTATATTTATTTTATTTCTATACCTTGCAGTACATAAATTGCAATGATGCAAACAATGTGGTTTCCTGAGATTTTGTGAGGGTTCCTTCCTTGGACTGAGCAATCGTTGTACTGATAAATATTTGATCAAACATTGATTCTTTTAAAAATATTTTAACATCTCTTTATACAAATTGCAGTTGAGATTACTTTTTTCAGGTTCTCTAGTGTCATGGCCATTTTAGGCAAGGATCTGTGTAAATTACTCACTACCTAAACTCTTATAATACAAGAAGAAAACTAACTAAATCTGCATCACTTGATAGATTCTAAAATATTTTTTCATTTCCTTTTGACATAACAGCAAATTTCTTTTAATTTTAGTTTAACTAACTTTATATAAAATATTAATATTTTTATACATTTACTAAGATACATTGGTTGCAAATGATGTAAACATTGTGGTTTCCTGAGATTCTGTGAGGGTTCCTTCCTTGGACTGAGCAATCTGTATCATTAATAATACTGAGTTGTAGATATTAATGTAATATTTTTTATATAATCATGAAAGTGATTGCATATGATGAAGAATGTGACCACCTGATTTTTTTGAGGGTTCCTTCCTTGGACTGAGCAGTCACTTATTGGCATATTTGGTTTTTCTATTGGTTTGGTCAATTTTTAACTTAATTTGTTTCTATGCCCCTATAGGATTACAAGTCTCTTCAAGATATCATTGCCATTTTGGGTATGGATGAGTTGTCTGAAGAAGACAAATTAACTGTTGCTCGTGCACGTAAGATGATGAAGTTCCTCTCTCAGCCTTTCCAAGTAGCTGAGGTTTTTACAGGCTCTGAGGGAAAGTATGTGCCTTTGAAGGACACCATCAAGGGCTTTAAACAGATAATCAGTGGTATGTTGTAGTTTTTAAAACTAATGCTGTTTAAAATGATTGCACTGATGATAGTTTTAATAACCTTATTTTTAATGAAGGCACCTTCCTTGGACTGAGCATTCTTTATATGTATATATATTAATTTATTTGTTTCATTTTTATGTTAATTTTTGTTTTCTTACTTTTTAGGTGAACTGGATCATTTGCCTGAGGTGGCATTTTATATGGTTGGTAACATAGAAGAGGTGGTTGAAAAAGCTGCCAGATTGGCCAAGGAACAGTCATGAGCAACTAGCACCTAGTTTCTATTTTTTATGTAATAACGTGTGAATGTTAATCTTGGTTGAATGGGCAGATTTGCCTTGAAATTTAATATTGTGATATAGCAAGAATTAAAGTTGAAGGTCCAAGTTATAGCTGGTTAATTAGCTGCCAGTGAATTTAGTGTTAAGATCTCTGGCTAGCTTTGTAATTTGAAGCTATATTTTCTAAATTGTGAAGTCTGAAATGCAAGTTCATTAGATAAGTTAAATATTTTATTAAAAATGTTGATACCATTATTGCTTGTGAAAAACATTATTTGTGTGCTTGAGAAAAAGCTTGTCTGCATGAATTTAAATCATGTTTGTATGGAAGTGTAGTAAAGCATATGATCAGGTAATGATTTGGAATGCCTTGAGTACCATACTGCCATCATCATAATTGGACTATTATCTGAAATGAGAGTACATAAACCCTTAGTCCCAAGATCATTTCAGTGTGACTGCTCTTGCAATATTGTAAGCTTATGTGTCAATTCACGAGCATTTTAAACCTTTAAATGGGGAGGGGTAGTAAACACGCCACCTGGATTTTTTTTTTTATGGCAAATAGTTCGACCAAACGTATTTTGGGTCTATGAGGACGTCCACACGTTGAAAAATACATTTAAAAGTACTAACATTTATCCTGGTTTCGGCTATGCTAGTCTTTATTAAAAAAAACAAGACCTTTCAATTCACCACGTACTCTTACTACTACACTAAGGTCGTGGCCAACTTCATTAAACCATCTTTACTCTGGGTTGGTATCCATTTCTGGAATATTGACAAATGAATTTCAAAAGTGAAAAATCACTGGGTTTTGGAAGGTGGAGTTTCTACGTCCGTATTTTCTAACTAATTTTAGTGGTTTAATCAAATTTTCACAGATCTGCACGGGTCGAGACTAGAGGCTTATCCATTGTTCAGGTCGTTTGTTCTTTCACCGCTAAATGTCTTGAACGTAATGAAAGCAGATTGGGGGGGGGGGGGGCTGCACTAAGAAAGTTATAATTTGGAAAATTGTAGGCTTACGCTATTTTGTTCCACCGACCGAAACTTTTCAAAAGTCGGGACATTTCAGGTCTACTAACTAGAACTTGGCTGCCGCAATTATCAAGGTCCAATTATTTTTCAATGTAAATTTCATATTATTAAGAAAATGTGATCATTTTTTTTTTTAAATCTCGTGGATACCGTGCTTCTAAAATTATTTAGGTTAGCAAAATTTTCCCTCCCCAATTACATGGAATTTATATACTTATACCAGTCCCCACCCCCGAAAATAACAAGTGTTCCCAGGAGAAAATAGTCTGAACGAAACACTGATTGCGGGTTCTGTGCATAGGTCGGGGGGTGTCTAATAATTATAGAATAGAATCGCCAGGGGTCTCCAAACTACGGCCCGCGGGCCAGATGCGGCCCGCGAGGTCCTCTCATCCGGCCCGCGGCGATCTTTTTGTCCACGGAATAAATGTTTGTTAGAGGTGGCTGAGAAACTATGCCCAGAAAATTCAACACAATTTGAAACTCCACCTCTCAACTGCTTGTGTTCATTAGAGGTGTGGATGAAGACATAAATATGACACAAGAGCTGGCTTCCCTACATAGAATGTATGGCACTGTTACCGGAGAGAATATAGGTAGTTCAGAGACATGTTAAAAGATAGAAACACAGAATCGCAAAATTTACCATATTTCACAGCAGTAAGATGGCTAATTTGCGAGAAATTTTTCTGAGCAGAGTATTTAAGTTAAGAAAGGAAATAGATGACTTCCTTGAAAGTAAAGGCAAGCCACAAGCTGATATACTTACTGTCTGATGAAGTTTGCTGCAAACATGACTAGTCATTTAAATTTTCTGAACCTAAAACTACAAGAGATGGAAATTTAGTTTCTGATCTATACACCCACCTAAAGGCCTTCAGATCCAAACTTGTCATGTTTTTGGAACAAGTACAAGCCAACAACTTGACGCACTCTCAAGAGTGCAAGGTCTTTACGGGTGAAGCAACCACTGAGTTCCCCACGTCATTAGCATACGAGATCATCAAAGACTTCAAGCTGCAGTTTCAGTAGCGGTTTTCTGACTTGGATTCAAAGGCAGAAAAGTGAAACTGTTTCAGAACCCATTTGAAGCAAATGTGGCCGATTACAAAGATGAACTGCAGCTGGAGGTCATTAGAGACACGTTCAAAGAAGGGCGGGTGGGTTTTTATAAGTTTTTGCAAAAGGAAGATTTTCCTAATATTAAAACTTTTGCATCTAAGTACCTTTCAAATTTTGGAACAAGATACCTGTGTGAACAAATATTTTCAAGATTGAAATAGGTGAAGAATAATTTGAGAGCAAACTTGGACCTCGAGTGTGATTTTGGCCACCGACAGTGTTTCTTTCCCACTTTTTTCTCCGGGGGGGGGGGACGACACTTAAAATTTGTATATATTTCTATATAAATCATATTTTGTTAAGTGGGGGGAGGGGGGGGGGGGGGGCGGTACACGTTCTTCGGGGAGGGGGGGGGTGTTACCACTCCGAAGAGATGTCTTGAAGAAACTCTGGCCCCCGAACTGATATTTGATAGTTAATGCGGCCCTCGGACTGAAAAGTTTGGAGACCCATGGCGTAGACCAGGGGTCTCCAAACTACGGCCCGCGGGCCGGATGCGGCCCGCGAGGTCCTCTCATCCGGCCCGCGGAGTTCTTTTTGTCCACGGAAAAAACGTTTGTTGGTGATGGCTGAGGAACTTTGCCCAGAAAAATCAAAGACATGCCGGGAAGAAACTGGCCCCCGAACTGAAATTTGATAGTTAATGCGGCCCTCGGACTGAAAAGTTTGGAGACCCCTGGCGTAGACAAAAGAATTGCGCACCATGTGAACGGCAAACAAAATGTATATAATAGTGTGGGATATTATTAGTACTTTATAAATTCACATGCGTTTTTTGAGAAATCGGAAATAGCGTAAATTACTACTTCCGGTCAAAGGAAATTACTCAAAATTTGACAGAAGGCAGAGAAGGCAGTCTACTTTGTAAACGAAGGCAGTCTACTTTGTAAACGAGAAAGTAAAAAAAAATAACTTTCTTTAGTCAAAGCATTGGCCGCCCAACTGTGTTGGAGAGTTTACGAGCGATCCATGCAATGTTTCACAACGACCTTGTGACGTCACTGCACACAGCCATCGAAGTAGAATTAAGCCTACATGTGCGCGTATCGATGTCTGGTTTTATCCTATAACAAATAAGTTATTAAGTCAATGAAAACAAGATAAACCAAGGACCAGATATTGTTTCACTTGAACTCATTGGTCCGCGCGTGTTACTTATGTGATTTATCTTAAAGGAGAGATTAATCACACACCTTAGATATTCAAACAGTTGCTTCAACTTGCCACTTATCTCAAGTCATTTCGCCATTTATCTCTGCAGCAAACGGGTAGGCGTTTAATCACCTGAATATATTCGCTATACCTTGTAGGGGGTTCTAATCACTTCTTATTCCGCGGTGTATTATTTTTTTTTAATTTGTTTGGAAAGGGGGATAAACGCAATTTTTTTAAAAATGTCTCTTTAAAAATTCATTGTTCAGAATGTAATATGTTAAAATAAAGCAGATTTAGTATTTTGTAAGATTAAATGATAACAAATGCCAGGAGCTACATGTGACTTTCAAGCTTGTGAAAAGGCTCGAGGTTCTGATCGGGTGTGACGTTTTAGTTATACGCTGGAAGAACAGTAACCACCACTGTCCTCTAATGTGGATGTAAACACCACTGTCCTCAGGTGTGTGGATGTAAACACCACTGTCCTCAGGTGTGTGGATATAAACACCACTGTCCTCAGGTGTGTGGATGTAAACACCACTGTCCTCAGGTGTGTGGATGTAAACACCACTGTCCTCAGGTGTGGATGTAACCACCACTGTCCTCAGGTGTGGATGTAAACACCACTGGCCTCAGGTGTGTGGATGTAAACACCACTGTCCTCAGGTGTGTGGATGTAAACACCACTGTCCTCAGGTGTGTGGATGTAAACACCACTGTCCTCAGGTGTGTGGATGTAAACACCATTGTCCTCAGGTGTGTGGATGTAAACACCAGTGTCCTCAGGTGTGGATGTAAACACCACTGTCCTCAGGTGTGGATGTAAACACCACTGTCCTCAGGTGTGGATGTAAACACCACTGTCCTCAGGTGTGGATGTAAACACCACTGTCCTCAGGTGTGGATGTAAACACAACTGTCCTCAGGTGTGTGGATGTAAACACCACTGTCCTCAGGTGTGGATGTAAACACCACTGTCCTCAGGTGTGGATGTAAACACCAGTGTCCTCAGGTGTGTGGTTGTAAACACAACTGTCTAAGGTGTGTGGATGTAAACACCAGTGTCCTCAGGTGTGTGGATGTAAACACCACTGTCCTCAGGTGTGTGGATGTAAACACCACTGTCCTCAGGTGTGTGGATGTAAACACCACTGTCCTCAGGTGTGGATGTAAACACCACTGTCCTCAGGTGTGTGGTTGTAAACACAACTGTCTAAGGTGTGTGGATGTAAACACCAGTGTCCTCAGGTGTGTGGATGTAAACACAACTGTCCTCAGGTGTGTGGTTGTAAACACAACTGTCCTCAGGTGTGTGGATGTAAACACAACTGTCTAAGGTGTGTGGATGCAACCATCACTGCCCACATCACACATGTCTGAATGTACACGGCATTGTTGCCCTACCATCTTGAGCACCACTGGCGTTAGACCTACGAAGGTCTCTAGCTGTCTACTTTATGTTCCAGGATGGCAAGAAGAAGGCTGCCCATCAAACCCAGCTCTCCACAAGGACCAGGCCTTAAGATCAAACACGAGGCGATCCAAGCTGAAGCAGGCTCCACATCCAGTTTAAACTACACCAAGCTCATCTTTCTCGTCCTTCTACTTGTTGGAATTACTGGGGTGCTCTACTTTCCGAGGATTGTTTCGTTCGTCGGTAGATTTACTGGTGAGATCTCGACAAATCTCGCTAGCAAAGTGAAATTGCGAGAGCAGGAAACATCCAATAAAAATGGTGGAGTTCAGAACGACAATTTTATAGATGAGGACTTGGAACTTGATGGTCATCTTGAGGATGTAGGGGAATATCAGTCTAACAGAATACAAAATATTCAAAGTGAAAAAACTGATTCACGTAAAAGTGATAGAAATAAAGAAAAAATAATAACTAAAGAAACAAATAAAGTTGAAGACAAACGAATAAAACAAGCAGACAACGAACAGATTCGATCTAAAGACGAGCACTTAATAGGACGGAATGGCAAAAGTAAGCCAATCATCTTAAGTGGTGAAAACAATCAAATCGTGTTAGACCCATCGCAGATCAAGTTTGTAGACGCTCCATCTGAAGACAGTCAAAGCTCTGCTTCCCGTTCTTCCCAAAAAACGACACCAAAGGCCCAAAGTAAAATACAGAGAAAAGAGGCTAGCGAAAAGGCGCAGCCGGACACCCGTAAAGTGGAACAGGCGGGACCCGACTTGGATGAAGAACTGAAAAACTTTGTTCCCACTCTACAAACAACATTTACACCAAAGAAGATTTTTGCAGACGGCAGAAGAATACCGCCAGTTGAGTTGCTGCCAGAAAAGCCAACAAACAGTAGTGTCAAGTGAGTATTAGACAGCAGTGTCAAGTGAGTATTTAACAGTAGAGTTAAGTATCAGGCAACAGTGTCAAGTGAGTATTAGACAGCAGTGTCAAGTGAGTATTAGACAGCAGTGTCAATTGAGTATTCAAATTCAACAGCAGTGTCAAGTATCAGACTGCAGTGTCAAGTGAGAATCAACAGTAGTGTCAAGTACGCATAAATTCGATTTTTAAAAAATAGTTCGTCCTTCAACATATTTTTTGCAAGAGTGAGTATACAAACGCTGACTCCCGAATCCTATTGGCCTGCGTTATAGACGGATCTAGAGAGGGGGGGGGGGGTTGGAAGAGGGTTATGATGAAAGTCTAGAACCCAAAATGGCACAGCGCAGAATTTTGAAATGAGATCGGGTTTAAATATATTTATATATATATATATATATATATATATATATATATATATATATATATATATATATATATATATATATATATATATATATGTAACCGAGTCTAGTTGCATCTTCTGCTCGACAACGCCAAATGTAACGAGTCTATTTGCTTGTAGTGCCAAATGTTAACGAGTGTATTTACTCAGTCTACACAACATCGACCACAATATAGATACTCGAAGATGCAGGTTTACCATTGATCCTTTTATTACATGAATCAAAAAGAAATGCTTCACAATAATATAATGAATCAACTGACCCCCAACCGTCCTCACTAGTCTTCACATAACCGAATGCACATGTCTATCGTCCCTATTAACACAATACGTCTACAACGTTCAGTAACCAACTTGATACTGCCACACTTCTACTCCTCGTTCTCAGCTGTCGCCTTCCTATATATCCCTTCGTATTCGTAATCGTATTCGTCCTCATATTCATACTCGTATTCGTACTCGTATTCTAATCGTTGCATCAGAATATTAATTGCGCAGCTTCTGTCCTACAATCCGATTAATAAACCATCTGCACTGTTACGTCAGCCTGTGAACTGCGCAGCGGCTTTGTGATCGTTATCAGCCCAACATCTGCACTATTGCATCAGACTGTAATACGTTGTTAACCATAGTATGGTAACTACCCTAGTTACATATATATATATATATATATATATATATATATATATATATATATATATATATATATATATATACATACATATATATATATATATATACATATACATATACATATATATATATATATATATATATATATATATATATATATATATATATATATATATATATATATATATATATATATATATATATATATATATATATATAACGTTTGATTACTTATCCAGAGTGTTTTTATTCGACGAATTTTTATCGAACGAGGAGTGTGATGGTCTGATGAGAGCTCACGACAACCACGTGAAGGCACAAAGCAAACAGCCCCTGCTCTGCTTCGATTCTGTAGACACCCTGAGGAAACACATCTCAGACGCCAAGATGAAAGTGAAAGTAACGCCCAACGACTTCACTGCAGGTATCGCTACAACTTTATTTCTAGCATGCCGCTGGTGGTGTAAGGCAAAGTCTCACAGAGAGCGGCGTGTCCCCTCGCTTCATAGAGGAACAAATACGGCAGTCACGTGACACAAAGACTAGAGATTTTAATCCACTGAAATTCCCAACACTAACGGGAATTTCCTTTACTTTGATTACTTTGTTAAAATATCGAATCTGACACCATGGACCATGGGTAGATGACGTAGAGGTAATCTGTTTCTCAGACAACGGGATGTGAATAAATATTCTGGTCAGTATTATGTCCAGCCGTCCTTTCTTTCCCAGACCCGAGTCATAATTGGGGTGCCCCTAGGATTCCCGTGATCCGAACTTGAGACTTTGAGTTAGTAACCGAGTGCTTTACCACTAGACCTCGATGTCAGTTTTGTTTCAATTATGTAGGCCTACATTGAAAAATCTTATTTATCTGATCATGTTAATCAAATTCATATTGTGAAAAAAAATCATATTTATTAGATCACGTTATACTTATGAAATTGACATCAAGTATATACAATAATAGACGAAAGATAATTAGCGAATGGTCCCTATCTTTCACAACAAGGGACTCGTTGCATCAACTCGAGCTTCTCGGCTGAGCTTAGTTTAAAGCTGAACAGCAACTGGAGCTACAGCACAGCTTTCTACCCGGGGGAAAGCGTGTTTTCCAAGGTGAGTTACCACTTCTTGGGTCTCTCGTATTTTTGTGTGTGTTGGTAATCACTAATGGGCAAGACCTACATGTTCTACATATTCATCAGCGCTGTTTGTATAATTTATAATCTAGTGATACCCTATGCCGAACCCAAGCGGTTGAAATATCATTTTCGGGATGATATTATATTCGTCCATCTAACTATAACGGTACTTAAGTTGTCGTGTTCACACACATACTCACCACATATATAAACACACATATATAGGCTACATAGTAAAACTGGGGTTTTCCGATTCAAGAAAGTGTAAACCGTCGAGATTTCTGAAAATGTCAATGTTGATTGACTTCGTATAGAGAGAAAGTAAAAAAAAACAACAACCGCATGTTTATAAATGCAACGGAATTGTACGATAAGAATTGGGGCAATTGAGAAATTGAAACGTCATTACTCAAAAGTTGTAGGCCCATCGTTTATGTGTGTCACTACTCGCCTTAGTCAGTTATCACCAACTTAACGTCCAAGCTGTTGTCCTTCTTTCAGATTGCAAGTGAGAGAATCAATCGAGCTATGGGGCTTGATCCAAAAACTGGAGGGAAATTTCAAATCACATCTTACCCAGTTGGTAAAGGTAGGCAGTCAAGATCAAATCACATCTTACTCAGTCGGTAAAGGTAGGCAGTCAGGATCAAATCACATCTTACCCAGTCGGTAAAGGTAGGCAGTCAGGATCAAATCACATCTTACCCAGTCGGTATAGGATATTTTGTAAACATAGGCGTCAAGAATAGCTTACAGCCGTCTTCTGTTGAACCTGTCGGTTTAATTTTCCAATTCGGTAATTGCTGTCATTCGATTTGCAGTGGCGTAGCGAGGTCGGTATCCCCCGGTGCGGCACCTGATGGTGTCATTCCCCCCCCCCCCCCTCCCGTATTTTACTGTTACCTCTCACACAAGCGGTCAGCAGTTTCTTTCAGGTACCGGTATCTTCTGAACTAGTAGGCCGGATTTTATTTTCAGTTACAAGGTCTACCTAGCTATTGGGGGAGGAGGGGGGGGGGGCTTTGCCCCTAGTCAGTGTTCAAATCTTCACAGTTCGGTTTAATAGGTTAGTTTACTTTGGAAGGTTATGCTCAATATTATGCGATGTGTATCTCCCATTGCCAGCATACAAAGAACATACGGACTGTCTGATAGGAGGACAGGACAAGCGAGATCGTGTGGCCACGGTGCTCATGTACCTCAACAATGTTGAAGATGGCGGCGAGACTAAGTTTCCTGGTAAACATTTTTTCTTCTTTTTAATTTAAACGTAATATCTGAAGATTGTCAGAGGATAGAAGTTGTTTTCACAGACATGTCGAAATGTTTCAGAACTCGGCATCTGGGTCAAACCAAGGAAAGGGCGAGCACTGGTGTGGAATAACATGAGCCCTGCTGGAGACTGCGAGCCCCATTCAAAACACGTGGCCTCGATGGTCAAGACGGGAACCAAGTACATCCTCATACGATGGTAGGTATCAACCTCTGTAAACTATATGTATGATCACCATTTTGCATTTTTGGTTTATTAAAAAAATGCTTACTCCCCAGGTATTATTATACAACATTCTACTCGATTGGCCGGCGTCCTGCGCCTCCACATCTGCCAGCTCGAGACAGTGATCAGCCAATGGTGATGTGCGATACATACAATAGTGGTAGTTGCCGGTGGTACGATGAATGGTCGTATGAACCATTACTGGAGTATGAAAAAAATAAACTTACACTTATTTAACCAATTTGGCGTGTTCGCGGTTCCCCTAATTAGCTTTAAGTGAATATGTGGCGTGCATGCCTATCAGTGTTTCTTCCAGATTTTTTTCTCCGGGGGGGGGGGGGGGGGGGACATGTGTAATTAAAAGTATGTTTTCTATATATATATTCCATTTCGTTGGGGGGCGGGGGGGAGGGGTAGAGCCACCCCCGAAGAGATGCTTGGAATAAACTCTGATGCCCATTGACAGTGGCCTTAGCAAGGAGATCCTCATTCATGTTAGATCTACTTCCTTAAATTCATTTTAGAATATAATCTTTTGTAGTTGCCAAGAAGACTTAGATTCCTATCACACTTTGCCTAGCATGTATAAATTCGCTCCATCCACACACCTCCATTGAAACTCTTTATCAAGCACAAACATTTATTTTCTGACGCTAGGCAACGATTCAATAATAATATAAATGATAGCTGGAATAAGATCGCCATGGCATCGAATAATAAAGATGCGGAAACAAATCATATACCGTACAAGCAATGTCAAGTGACAAGTCTGGCCCCGAGTATGTCGCGTAGACTCGCCGTGTAATGTAAAGGCATGCACACGCCCGTTTGTGTGTGGCCGTAGAACAGCTCGCCTCGGACTACGAGAAACCGACCATCTCAAGTCGCGTGACTTGCAGTCATGCTCTGTCCGTTACCAGGTTCCTGCCAAAGCTTCCAGTAGTTTCCTTAGTTTATTTGATTGCATTATGATAAAGCCCCACGTAATATATGAAGCTTTGGTGATTACTCCTATAGAGGTGAAAACTTAGCCCAGTTAATTAACGCAGTTGGGAAAATTTAGGATGTGGGCATAGTTCTCATGCTCAACAAATCAATGCAGATTGTTGGTGTTAGACTATCTGCATTGTCTACAAGAAGAAACCATGAAACCAATGCCAATAAAACACTTTAGTTAGCACCCGCTTTTTGTATTGGATGGATCATATTACATTTCAAACGCAACCTTTAAACATAAGCACAACATACAAGCAGATAACAAACCATTTAGAAAATAATTTAAATGTATTTTTCAACTAGATTTCAAACAATTAACTTTGAACAATATAAAACAAGATATTTATGTGGGTAGCATACAAATATACCATCACTTGTGGGATTTGAGAAAACCGTGGAATTTATTTTCTCATTACCTCCTCATAACAAATGCATCCTCATTGCATATCACAAATAAAAATGCCATATGAAAGATGGGATAAAATGTATCAACTAAAATACTATGGTATATAGCAACATACAAGTATATGTGAACAAACTATTATGTGACATCAGGACATGATTTCAGCAAACCAAGTCCACTAAAGCATGCAGAAAACTACCAACACATTCAGTAGATATGGCAAAAATCTGCTTATGAAAAATAGAAAAGCAAACAGTGGCCAGAAAATTGTGGTCCAATTGATCCCAATAAGTATGTAGCTGCCAGACTATATCAAAGTGTAATTGGTCATTCATTGGTATAGAAACAGTGGTCAAAGTATACTTTTAGAAATGGTCAGAACTAAAAGTATATTTTGCTTCTTACAAAAAAAATGTTTACAGAGATCAAAGATTTGCTGTCAAATTAAAGTTTTTCAACAGTCACATGAATCATTATGATACTGCATTGAAAACAAAACCTTCAAGAAATTCTCTTACACAAAAGTTTAAACTAAAAGAATGCAATAAAGTAATCAATGAAATCACCACATTTTTGTAAAATTACTACCAGGACTATGTTAATGACTTGCCTCACATTTGCCTTTGCAGCCATTATTTCAAATTTTTTAATAACATAATAAAAATATATGCTTATACAAGAGTAAATGTACTAAGTACTATCATACTACAAGTCAAACATGTGTTAAAACAATTAGCAGTGTTCCACAACAGAATATCACATGAAAAGCCCAGCAAAATAAAACATTTGGGTCAACTGATTGCTTATGTTGTAACACTCATCACATCCAAGTTGTCAGCCGTGCAGCAGGTTATAAATGCGTGTGTATGTTAGTTACCCTCTGCTGCTGCCCCCACACACACAATGGCACCTGACAAGTCTTTGACCTAACTATTACATAAATACACTGGCCATTCATACAGTGGGGGAGGGAGTGGGGGTGGTTAAAACAGCAATGGACAAACAGTGTAGGGTCAACAATGGACGGTACTTTATGGAGGACAAATGCACTCCATAAATATTGAAAGAACTTTTAGCTGGAAAAAAGTAAACTTTGTGATGGAAAATCAACATGTCAGCACTATAACATACAATTTCATGCATCAGGATAGGTAGCGGATTTGTTTAAATAACCTGATGCCAGAATACAAATATGTTCAGAATAAGTTTGTAGAATGTTAAAATGAGAACTATATAATGTCTACATTCTAATTTATTTACAATAGATTTTCTTTAAAAAAAAACTATTCAAAGTATGTGAA
Source organism: Physella acuta (assembly GCF_028476545.2). Taxonomy (NCBI): domain Eukaryota; kingdom Metazoa; phylum Mollusca; class Gastropoda; family Physidae; genus Physella; species Physella acuta. Next base: position 186,158 of record NW_026731776.1, on the reverse strand, counting down.
TACTTTTGATTAGACGTAAACAGTTGCTAAAGAAAATACAAATATTCTAACATTTAAGACTCCAAAAAATTGCTGAACAAAGCACTTATTCCTTACCGTTTAACAAATTGTTTTTTTAAATGTAAGGAACACACAAAATCTTAAAATGTAAAATAATGTACACATTTTTCCAACAACCACTTAAAATTCAAACTATTTCTAGCACTGTTAATAATTATTAATTTTTTAAAACTTCATCCAAATAGAGTAAATTGTTCCCAGAATGAATAGATTCTAGCTTACAAACAAGCAATGTGTGATATTATGCTGGTTGTTCACTGTATTATTTGATAACAAATCACTACGAATTTACTGGGGAAGACTAAAAAGTTAAGCAGAGCAATAATGTTTCCCCTTCACACGCATCAATAAACAGAAGAGTAATAAAAACTTTGGATACGAAAATATTTTTTTTAGAAAAGGTAGTGCATAAAAGTTTTCATTTCAGTTGAAATACATTAGTTGAGGAGATGGGGGGGCCGATGGCTGTTTTATCAGACCCTATTTTTTTTTGTATGAACATGAGCTAAAACTAAAGCTCATTCTAACTAATACAAAATATGAGTGAATGAAAGAGGTTTGAAAAAATAAAAATAAACATGTATTGCAATATTATGATCAATAGTTACTTGCCTATTTTAAAATTACCCCAAAGTTGCCATTTTCTTGGTAGGCTTAACTGTATATATATTATATATTCTCCATGTTTAAATGTAGTTTTTGAGAAAATAAATATTTTGTAAGTTGTTTGAGGGCCATTAAACATTTAAAAACTTCATATATTTTATTTAGGATGGAACGTTACAGATTTTGATTTATGTCCCTGATATTTAAGTCCATACAACTTTCCAGCTTTGAATATTTGCTTACAAAGTTTCTAATACATGAATTACGTCAATGGAAAAAGAAAACTTCACTCAAGATTTAATATGGGAAACACAAACATAGTTTCAAAAAGATGAAACAATGGTTTTTGAAGAATTTTTGAAATACTGTTTTGAAAAAAATAACCTTTAAAAATAAATGTTTACTGACATTGCTAGCAAATGCACTTAATTATGGGAGTTATTTCAAATACCCTAAATGATTTTGAGTTGTTATAAAATTTAGAACACATTATTACTAACCGAACACTTAAATGTTTCCATGTTTCCCTTCAATGAAATCAAATATTTAAAAAAAGTCAAATCTTAAGTGTTAACGTATTAAGGGAAAATAATTGTTCAGAAAAATCCCAATGCAAGTAATTATCCTCTACTAGGGCATGTGACATCTTTTGTTTTCACACCTGGAAGCTAGTTTATTTTAAGACCTAAGGTAAAACCACATGTGTTTGTTTTGTTAGTCTTGATAAAAAGGTTTTAATATGTTTTAGCATAGCTGACAAAATACTTACATGAATTATAATACCTGAATTTTGTTGTAGACATTAGTAATCATGTCTTGAAAGCAATTTTTGTCTCCTTCAAATAATTTCATTATTTCACTTTCAAGAGAAAATGTTAAAAAAAAAATAATTGCAGGATAAAATAGAGATTTCTAGACTCAAATCACAGACTGAAACTATCGTAATAATAAAACACTAACCATTAGCTCTTATATATTTTACATTCAAAAATTTTCAAATAGTAAATTACAATAAAGTAAAATAAGTATATCAAATGTATTAAGGAAATACGAAAGGGCAATTATTTTTTTTAATAACACTGAAAACATTGCTACTGAACAGAAAGATTGATCTAGTAACAAGACTATCACTTCTTTCACTATCTTACACACAAAGAATTGTAAAGTTTGAGGCGTTCGTAAAGTCATGTTTAAAATATGTTCATATCACTATTAGTTTACTCACTGAGGCATAAAATTAAATGAAGTTTTATTTAATGAAATATTTATTGTTAATCGAATATGAGCCTGTTTTAATTTTTTTTCAACATAAAAGAGCTAATGGTACGGACTGTATACAGAAGAAGAGGCGTAGCGACCTTTCCCGGCGCCCGGGGACAAACTTTCAATTTGCACCCCCCCCCCCCTCAAACTATTTATAATGCAAAAATGCAGCTAAAATGACATTTTAATTTGATTTTACAACCCATTTTGGCGCCCCCTAAGGTCGGCGCCCGGGGACATATGTACCCCCCCCCCCCCAATTGCTACGCCTCTGTACAGAAGTGAAAGCTACATGGAAAAATAATGTATGGCAAAATGTTATAATACAGATCTTTGATAAGCTGTAACAAATTGGAAGTTTTAAATATGGCAAGGTGAAACAGACAAAATCATCAAGTCAATCTTTAACACCCAGTTATAAAAAAACACTTTGAAAAAAAAACAGCTTGTGCTATAAATGGTAGAATGAGAATCTTTTAAAATAAAATATTTATGGAAAGAGCAAAGTCAAATCTTTGATTCAGGTAAGGCATTGAATATCAAAATATACCCATAAATTGTGTGTAACTTTGTTATGCTGAACTTCAACCATCAAAGCCAGACGACAAGACAGGAGACTGTGAGCCGGTGTAGCCGTGTGTGAACTCACTGTCCACCAGATAGCTCTTCATCAGGGGATAAAATGCTGAGCCTTGACTGGGCTTAAACACAAACTGGTTCGGCTTAACCGGAGAGAAGAGCATTGGTTCTTTGATCTGTGGTCTTCTAAGAGGTTCATAGGAAATGTATATAAAATAATTGAGAAGCTTTTTACCATATAATATACACATTATCATTGTAGTAATACCAAACATAATTTATCTTCTTCATATTTAAAGCGTAGCACATATTGGCTTTAGATCAATTTAAAAAAAAGGGATTAACTACAACTGAAGTGTGAAAAAGTTCATTATTGGGAATGTAATAGGATAGCATAGTGGACCTTTGATTAGAATTATACATGGCTACACAGTAATAAAAAATCAGCTCTTTAAATACATTTTGTTTAAAAAAAAACTTACACAAAAATTACAATTTGTGTAGAGGTATTTCATAAAAAGAGAAACTACCTTATGATTGTTTTAAATGAATGAGTAACTCTTTTAAGAAGCAATTATCAATATTTCTGTAATTGGGTGCTTACTATTTAAGAAATTGATCTGAAATGATGTGACAGCCCAATAAATTTTTCCCTAAATATAAAACTTTGTTACCTTGATTCTTCTAGTATTGTTATGTTTTCCCAGCCATCTGGTGGTTGTCTAACAAATGGACAAGAAGTCTTTGGACTAGAAATGGTGTAAGGTTCAGAATCTGCATGCAAAAACAAAATACTTTATAAAAAAAACAACAACAGAAAGCATATGTTATTAGACATGTATAACTTAGTAAAAGCATTTTTTTAAAAGTCTGAATAAGTAATACATTCTAAAACTTCTGTTACATGTAGATCTGTATTAGATTCTTAAGTTAAAAACTTACATTTTCAATTAACTTTTTCTCACACATGCTTCTAACCAAGCAATAAGATGAGAACAACTGACCAACAAAGACAATTTTTTTTTACATCTGAATTGATAAAATAATTTGTCTTATTTGTCACTAAGGCTGATCTCAAAATACTTCCCCTGCCCCTAAGCAGATACCAATTCATTTTTGAGCTAATATTTTAAAATAAAATAATCGGACAATTTAAATACAAACAAATATTAACAAAAACTAAACTAAAAAATTTGATGTTTCCAGTAAATGTATACTTTTATGTACATTTATTTAATACTAATAACACAAATAAAAAAAGTTCACTTGACACCGCTTTTCCGTAGCAAAAATAGTTTTTGAACAACTGCTTTAAATAGCAATGACCTTTGTGGAAGTGTACTTGGCACAAATGACAACCAGTTGTTGTTTCTCTGGTTGTGTCAGAGCTCTTCTTGTTACAGTCTATAGAACATTGAAAACACTTGCGTTTTTATCACAATTTGAGATCATTCTGCAAAGGAGAATCAGCAGCATCCTTTAAAATAAAACTGTTAATTTCTGCTACATGGACCAAGTACCAGAACAAGTACAGCCAGCACTTGTTGCTGGGTCGACCCACTGTACTGGTCTGACAGGTCTCCTCAAAACAAGCTGGCAATGTACCTGAATACAGGGTGTGGAATGAGCTGTTCCCTGACTCTTTTTGTTCGCATAACCACCAAATACATTTCAGGGTTAGAATTAGGTGATAAAATATTGACATGTCACTTGTCAGTCCACAGGGAACCTCTTTGCTTCAAAATACATTCCCCTGTTTTTTGTTTGCTCTTTGGGAGTGGCCATCCCTTCCTGTTGGATCTTTTGTCCCACAACTGTATGTTCCTTGAGAAAGAAGGTCCTCAGCAAATTTCAAAGAAGAAAAATTGTCAAAAAAAAATTGGTGGCCTAGACATCATAAAAAGCCTTTTCTTGTTTTCCCATGTAAACCTGGAAATTTAAAACCTATCCAGTTTTGGCCTTGGTGCAACACCCAACCTTCATGACCCAGGGTGCAGGTTTGTCTTTATGTACTTCTTGGAGTTGGACAGTTTGTGAAGCCCTAACATAAAATGTATGTAAAGAAATTTATTTTTAAGTCACCCGAGTTAACTGGCTTCCAGTAGACAACTCTGGCTCCCTTCTATGCCTGTTTTTGTTCAGCATAGCGGTTTGTTTCAAGAGCAAACATGTTGATCATGTCATCAGTTATAAACAGTTTGAAATGATCTAAAGCACGACTGTCAACAAATAAATTGTGGATTCCTCCAATCACTTCTGAAAAACGGAATCAGTTGATCTGTCCATTCTAACTCACCATCACCAACAGCAGGCACTTCATTAACACTACCATCATTAGAATAAGAGACCGAGTCTGATTCAAAATTACAAGCAAGTTCACCTACCTTAATGTCAGACACATTATTTTGACTTAAACATTCTAGAAATTGTTTATAAATAAGGAAAAATATTCCCAGCGCTATGAAATTTCAAGTTGGAAAATTGACCTAATTTTCCAAGAATGAATAAAGCAAAAACAGCAGTTTTTTAAAAATATCTTAACTTTTTCGTTATATATTTAGTTTTTCACAGTAATAGCACGTAAACCAGCTTCCTGTGTAATGATTCAATAGAGAAGAAAGGGATAGCATTGTGTCTTGTCACATCCGGTCCCATCAGCATCAAAATGGGTTAAAGAACAACATCAGCAGCTAATGAGTTAAAGAACAAACAAAGTAACAAAATTTTGAGTAAAAAAAATTACCTTTGCTAGACTTGCTGTCTGTTGATTCAGATCTGCTTCCACCTAAATACAGACCCTCTCCACTTCTTGGACGTAAAGAGGGACTTATTGAGGCAGGTCTGCTTGCTGTAGCAGCTGTTGTGGTGGATGCTGTGATGTTGTCTAAAGGAGTCTGAGTGTCTATACTTCGAGTACAACTTAAATGGGAAATTTCAGGGACTGGTGCTCGATGTCCATCTGGTATTTCCTAGTAAAAACAAATTCATATGAATGCCTCTTAGAGTTTGTTTTACAAAGAGGGAATATTCTGCACATTTTTAATTCATACAAAGGATAAGTTTGATTATTGTATCTGTTTGCTTCCACAAGATCTTAGTAGTTTTTTTAACTAACAAAGAAATAACAAAGAAATAAAACGATATTGCATAAATATTAATGTACTTACCCTAAAAACATCTGTTTCATCCCCATCAATGCCATTAATATGCACACCCCTTACACTGGAAACTAGCTTTTCAATCTCCTAAAATAATACAAATTAAAAAATAATTAAAAAAAAAAAAACAAATTAAAAACAAGAACTAGGTTAGATACAAGAAAAAAACAACAAAACAACTGATTACCATATTCAACCCCTCTACACTGTTTCTTTGATATCTGTTCATATTATGCCTAGGAATGTTTCCTGATGAGGTCAACACAGTTTTGGTTTGAAGAGAACAAAGGGCTGGTGGTGCTGTGAGTGAAAGGGCTGAATGTTTCCCTGGGATTGGACTGGAACGCTGCTTGACGTCATTCTGTTTACAGCCTTCTTTGGATTTTTGTAAATGATGTTTGATGAACTGGAGCTTGAAAAATATAATTTAAAAAATACATATAAAAATTTAAATGAGGCTAAAATTTAAAAGTAGTTCACACACATTTTCATAGAGAAGTTGAGCAAGATCTCACAGGACAGTGATGTAAAAATTAATATCATTTTCACAGAACATTATGAACAACTATCCTACCTTTAACTGATCTCCTTGACCAAATGATGCAGATCTTTTATGCACCTTTTTTTTCTTTTCAGGTTTGCCTTCCCATTCAGCTACAGTCTGTTAATTAAAAATTGTCTGATCAAATATAGTGTAAGTGCTAAAAGCAAAAAAATAAAATCTATTAAAAAATAATGAATAGAAGCAAAGAAAAGGTACTTATTATATCAATATTGAAAAACAGCACCATTTGTTGCACCAATATTAAACAATGTGAAATTATTTCCTTTATACAGAATAAGCTTTATATAGTTATGGGGTATTGTGTGTTGCTTAGGGTCTAATATTGTGTTGTGGAATAAAACAATAGAGAACCACCAATTTATTAACACTCATTTAGTGAAAACTTTTTCACTAACCAAGTCTATTTTGATGTGTTTATATTTATGGGTTCTAATAGTCATTCATAACTAATCATAAGCTTGTTTCTATTGTCACTGTCTATATTAAGTAGAAGTAGTTTGTTTTTACCTGAGTTGATTTATCAGACATAAAAACTCCATCGGAATGAGAGCAGTGATAGCTGTTGATATCCTTGGGCCACTGTCCTGTTAAGTAGGTTGGAACAACTGCATCTGCAGAACTTGCTCTCCATTTTCCAGGAACTGGGCTTTGTCTATGTCCTTTACTTCTTTCTAGATAAAATGTAATTTGTATTACGTTTAGTTTAGGCCTCAACTCAACAAAATTAAAGACACATAAAAAACTGCTCATGAGATTTGACATTTTCACAAATATAGTAAGGTTAATTTATTTCTGTCATTATACTATAGACTACAGCACACATTAATTAGAATCCAGATTATCAAAACACCAAGTTTACCCTCTAATGCTAAATTAAACATAGCTTACATTATCAGCAAAACAATACAACTTTCCAATTTTAAAGTATTTTTTTTTGTAATTATGCAAATTATTTAAATTTGTTGTTAAATTCTATAAGAATAACATGGTAAAGTACTATAAAAACAGCTAAGTTTCAGCTAGTATGACTGACTTTAAATTTTAACTTCCAAGGAACCATGAACTATAAAATACCTTAATTTACATTAGATGCTTGAGCTTATTAGATTTAAGGTAAGGTAGTTTAGGCATTATATTTTTACTTTTATATCAGTAACAAGTGAAAATGCTAATAAAATTAACTACAATACTGATAGTAGGACTAGTATCTGAACTGTGCAGGCCTACAAACAAATTATAAATAGGTTTTAAATCAATTGTCCACCAGGAGCTAAAATAAAAATTACCTGCTATTTATTGTTATTTTGGGTCAAGCATTAAATTAGTTAAATATTGGTTCCTTTCACATACAGGGATGTATAGAACCAGTTATTGACTATTTAGGCTAGTAATTAAAATATGGGGTAAAAATTTTTTTGAAGTTTCCCCTTTTGAATGAAGATTTATAGTGAAGATGAAGAAGAGTTAATCTTTTTCTTGAAAGGATGAAATGATTTAGGGCCTATGCCCAGCAGACTTACTTTTTGTATTGTCTAGAGAGGTTTTTTTAAAATGTATTCTCTAAATACAAAAATTTAATGCATATCATGATAAAGATTGACAGATTCTAATATCAAGCTTTGAAATCAAATTGAGCGCACATTCACATTGCAACTAATTGATTGCTAATTTCAGTAGCATATTATTAAAAATGATAGGCCTAATAGTAGGCTAATTAATTAGATATAGTAATTTCTAGTAGGCCTAGTACTAGTATTAATAGTCAAAATATTAAATTTAGCCTAATTAAAAATATGATAAAATAAATGTGTATGCAAGGGCCTATTTTAACCCATTCCTTTTTTTACAACTTTTTCCCTAGTTATTTATAGGGTTGCCAGATACCTTTTCCGAAAATACTGGACACCTTTTCATCCTTCCCTTCTCAGGTATGCCGCAAAGCAGAAGAAGGGGGGTAACAGAGTATTATTCATATACTTGTCAAGTAGTTATATTTATTTTATCCTGGACAGTCTGCTCAAATACTGGACTGTCCAGTTCAAAACTGGACACCTGGCAACCCTAGTTATTTATTTAGATGTCCATTATCATTAGCACTAATTGGGCCTGTCCAGAGTCTAGATCTAATTTAGTAATTATTACCTTTGATTTTAATGCTGGTTGGATTACTATGATAAAAGCTGCCTGGGCTGGTTGGAGATTGGGATTTTGCTGCAGCAGTAAGTGATAATAGAACTGATCCTGCAGGACTGGTGCCTTCTTCAGGTGAGATTCTGTTGTCAGGGGATTTGCTTGATAATAATTTTTGGCTATCTCTAGGCGATGTAGAAGTAGGCTTATGAAGAACATCGGTTCCTTGTTTCAAGGAAAATACTTTTACAGCTTTAATGGGGCCCTGCTTGGTGATGGTAGATGGAGACCCATTTCGTCTAACTCTCTGGGGCACTTGGTTCGACATTCCTCACCACAAGTAGATCTACAGGTATCTAAACTCTTAACTATCTACTAGACTAGATATCTGGAATCTACCTACCTAGACTAAGAATCTAGTCTAGACTCTATCTAGATTCTAGAACTTTAATCTCTTGACTTATTCTAGGAATCTAGACTAGGTCCAGTAGTTAGTAGACTAACTTTAAATTAAAACCGATAAAATTATAATTTAATTTTAAAGAATATTGGAAAGACTAAAAATAGTTGGCTAAAATTGTGAAATTATTAAATTAATAACAAAAACGAGTGAATTCGTCATTGTCTGGTTCATATTTTCTATTCCAGTAAAATAAATGTCAACAAACCACTTAATTATACAATATGTTTGCTTTATAATAGTCTTTTTTTTTCTCAAAAATAATCAGATAGAGATCCAGAATCTAGATTTGGAGCACAAGAGTGCGAATCTTCTTTTCAGAGTGAGTAAATCATGAATAGCTGCATACTGCATAGCCTAAGCCTAGGCTATACAATGTATCTACAAAAAATTCTGTCACGTGATTAAAACCCATGCTTTCATTGGAGGCTAGTTTTTGTTTTTTTGGCATGGGCGAGATGATTGTCTTCTTTGTATCGCATTAGATCTAGATCTAGTCTATTTCAGTTAGATATATTGGTTTAGATCTAATTTAATTTAGAAATCTCGAGTTTTTGCCCTTTTAAAAACTTTTTAATCTGTTACTTTAGCCTACTTAAAAAAAAAAAAGAAACGATTTCTAGTCTATAAAAATTTAATAACATTTCTGTATGTCTAATTATCTCCCTTTAAAATTTACTTGGCAACAGTTACGATTGATGGAAAAAAAATTTTTTATGTTATTAAAATTAAGTTGTGCAGCTACAAATTTCAGTTTATTAATAAATATAAATAACTTAGTCCAACTTTTAAAATCTTAGACTTTTTAGATCTATATTTTTACAGCTAGCTTAGTACGTTTTTAATTTTTTAAATATTATTAATTAAAGACATTAAAATTATTTTTCCGCGTACCTAACAACATGCTTAGTAAATACCAGGGAGTAATCATTATTTTTAACAAAAAGCAAAAATTACTAATACATTTTTTTTTTATCATTAGCATGATTATTGATTATGGGCTCTTTTTATGGGTGCTATCCATATAGCGATATAGGTTAGTCAAACGGCCGGGAAATAAAACGCCGTTTTCGCCCTAATTTGACAAAATATAATGCTTTTTATTTCATAGTGTCGTATAGTCAGTATAGTAGTATATAGTATTACTTATACTATATAGTAGGCTAATCCTCTATATTTTAGTACCATTAAAAAGTAATTCTGCCTAATTTTTTAAAATAGTTGTTGATATTAGTAGATCTAGTAATATTACACATAGATCTAGATCTATATCTCATTTACCACTTGAAAACTAGACTGTCACCGAGATGATTTTTCAACGGCACTACGCAACGGATTTTGACCCTCCCCCCCCCCTTTTCAACTCCCGGGCCTTTTTTTTTTTTCCATTCAGCGTATTCCTTTGCCTTTACTTTACAAATACCTATAAAATGTGAAAAATTGAATAGCTTTTAAAGGGATACTAATTTTTTTAAAATGCATAAAAGACTAAAAATTCTAAATGTAGAAAAAAACAACAACTAAGCAATAGGAAAATTAGTGTGTGATTCTGAGATTGTATAAATTTTGTATTAGTATCGTTAATTTCTGAGCATTGCCAAAAAAGGCCAAGCTGGACAAAACACACTACAACGATCACTAAAATTGCTCTGTCTCAGCAAATGGCAGTTTTCTTTGTCAACAATGCACCACCAAGCTTAGAGTTTATAACACATCCTAGGAATAGATATCTATAGGTCCGTCTGCCTGCCTCTCTGTTCTCTCACATTCCAGGCCCACCATGTTGCTAACTATATATTATCATCTAGATCTAGAAGGAAAATAATGAACTGGCTATGATGATGACAAGGGAAAAAAGGTGAAATTTAAGAAGAGCATTACCACTGCTTATTCATCTGCTACGAGTAACCAGATTAGCAGTTTAACAATTTGTGGAAAAGTATCTCCAAAATGTTTAACTGATTGTGGATCAGAGCTATTTAATTTCACTTACCTAACTAATTATCAAAAAATTCTGAAAGGGAGGAAAAAACAGACCTCCATTTAATGCCTTAAAGCATGGAAAAAAAGCAAGACCAATGATTTTCGGTTAAGTTTAGGGATAGAATGTAGCATTAAGAGTGTAATTATTAAATGAATTTAAGTGACCGAAATAGGGGACTGGAATGAATTATGGAATTTCAATTAATTCCAATGTGTGTTATCTAGCTAGTTGTTGGAGCCATAGACAAATTGAGATGGAGGAGCAGAAGTAGAACCCAAATGTATAAATAATATAAAAATTGTCAATCTTATAATTAAGTATGCGGCATATGCAACTAGTATTGTATATAGACTAATATAACTTTAATTATTTACAGATACACAACACACTTTGTCTAGTTTGTTTACTAAAAACAATCTTCATTATAACTTGATTTTTAGAATCCAACTTTATTCTTGAACTGTTTATACAATTACACATACAATTTTATAGAGTGTAAATTAAAGCATAAGATCAATTTGATTAGAATACTGTTTAGAAACACTCACTCACAGCTCTTATTTAAAATAAGAAATTAAAGCAACACACCATACACAAATAAAAAACAACCAATTAGGAGTTATTTGTGCACACTACTTACTGTTGTACACTTAGCCCCTTTAATTTGATACAAATCAAAATGAGACAAACACATTTAAGTATAAAGGCCTACCTATACTATTAATATATTATTGATCATTTTATCAATGTCTTAAAATACCATACCACTGTTAAATATACAAATATACACCTAATAATATTGGTGTAAGCATTGTGTTTTAAAAGTCTCTGTTTTCTCTTAAAAAACTAAAAACAATTTTGCAGGAAAACCTTTAATTTCAAAACATAAAATATAGTCGATTGAAATTTGATTTGGAATGTTAATTTTCTTTCCTTGACTTTAATACAATGTCATTACTATATCAATATTATTAAAAAATGTTAACTACTAATAATTTTACATCAATAGAAGATAACTAAATTCAATGTAGTGACTGTTATTTGCTGTATTAACATTGTTGTTTGAAATAATTTTGACTCTAGAATTGATGCTTTTTGTATGGAGAGCTGCCAAGCACCAGTATTTATTTTATCCACTCTAAGAGGGTTAAAGGTAACAAGTGTTTTCTTGTAAAGAAAAATATAAACATTTTATTGTATAAGAATATTTTCTGAAAGTAGTTTAACCATTAAATATTTAAACAGGTCAATGTATGTTTAAAGAAAAGTTACAACATGAAGCTGTTTGTATTCTAGAGTTACTAAGTAAAGTCAATTGTGTGTTTAACATTCCAATTATACTAAACTATAACTGTAAAATATCTAAAATTGTAAACTGTTTCCATTTTAAAGTAGACACAAAGTAAAATATTTTTTTTAAAAACCATCAAGCACAGCACTCACAAAATTATTGCACATTGTTACGTCCATAAACTTAAACATTGTCTGTAATTAAAATAAATCCATTGAAACATTTATAATGTTGAACACACATTGTCTATTTTCCTCATGCTACAGTGTTGTGATCTACAGCATTTTCTCTAAAAATTACACTCACCAAGGTGTGAATACAGCTTCATTTTGATTTGACTCAAAATTGCTGGTGTTATGAGTTAAATTAAATGGATGCGCTGAATTAGTTTATTAAAAAAAAAAAATTAACATAAGCATTTAGAAAAAATTTAGTAGAAACTATTAAAAAGTTCTGTCAAAATTTGTCAAATAGCTTGATAAAATGAACTTAAATTTAAACAGCAAGTTTATTGCAAAACATTTCAAATCTTGGTTTAAAAAAAAGGTCTTTAACAACAGTCTCAGCTATTTCATATTTAGATGGTGTTCTGGAAAAGGGATTAGTAGTTGAAATGTATTAACAATTTTTTTAAAATATGTTTTTACTCCAACATAAAAGTATATTGTTTAGTTGGAGTCTACTCACAACATGAAAAATAATGACCATTGATAACATTAAAAAATGTTATTCAACAGCCATAAATTTATATTAACCATGGATTTGTATACTTGTATAATATAATAAAAACATAAATCTTGGTAAATAAGTGTTTAAAAAATACTAAATAAGAACTTAAAATACATATTGCATCCTATTACTATAACAGTAACAAGCACAAAAAGAAGGGTGATATTTGTATTTTACTATAATTATATGTAATTACATAAACTGTTACACTTACACATGAAATATTTGTCTGAAGGCACATTATATTGCAAATATTTAAGTTATGAAAATGATAATGAAACTATATTATGCCAAGTGACTGCACTTTGAAGTTGAATAAACTTAATAAACTGGTTTTGTCATGAAACTTTGCTAAGTAAAAATTGACTTTTTACATCAACATACAATTAAAACATGCCATTTCAACATAGAAAAAAAAAGACTAGAAAAATTTGATTTTGCACACTTAAATTACATAAACACAGAGAATAAATATTACAAAGTACACCTATCTTAGTGCAAATATTGTAACATATTGTCATTAACCATGTTCTTATTAAATATACATTTGCACCATGAAAATAAGTCCCTATAATAATTTAGAAATTTACAATTAAGAAAAGATTTCTTTTTTAATAACACATCAAGTACTGTTTAGTATACCCCATTCTTGTTTAATTTGACCATGGAGGATACCCTGCTGCTAAATGGATATTTTTGTATGTTTCTTGCTTATTCTTTTCAATGCACTTAATACATTTTTTTAAATATTATATAGGCCGACTAATGTTTTAATGAATAAAACAGACCTAACACTTTTTTAAAAAATGTTGTTCATCTCTTCTTCAGATCCATTCTGCAAAGCTGTAATTCCTCAAGGCAAAATAAATATTAAGATGCACCAAATAAAATAACCTCATTGCTTACTTTAAAAAAAAATCCACTACAAACTACAACTGAATACTTATTAAATTAGTGTATGTGAAAAGCTGCAAACTGAAAAAATAGTACAAAACACTGAATAAATGACATCAGTCTTCATAATCACTAGAATGTGATTTTACACTAAGCAGCTTAAAAAGTGGTAAAAACTAAGGCTGAATAGATGACATGGCTTATAATCACAAGAGTGGGATTATCACACAAACCATCTGCAAAGAAGTTGTATAACTAAGCCATTTTTTTAGAATCATTAGGACTAACTCTGATAAAAGTATTAAAGAATTTGATATTCTAATATTTGTTACACAGCCATCTTTTAGTAAATTTAAAAGTTAAGACACTTCATTTTCACTTATTAATAAAATACACTCCGTTATGAACAATATTTAACAGATGGCTTTTTAAAAGGGATAAAGTTATTAAAATAAATTGTCATCTCCCTTATACAAGCACACTTGTTGGCCTGATGATCAATTGTATACGGAGTTCATTTTGTTTTTACCACGGTATATCAAGGTATTATATAGCGCCATTTTGTTTTTACCACGGTATATCAAGGTATTATATAGCGCTATGCTCAGTCATCTATATATTTACCTGACTTAAATGGGTAACCATCAGATCTGGGTGAACTCAGGGATATTCTATACTTGAGCCCAAGACTTAAAACTTCTGAATTAGGAATTATGTGCTCTACCACTGTCACATAAAGTGAACTTAAGATGCTATCGGTTTGTTATTTTTACATTCTTTCTGAACAAAATCAAATATTTTGCTGATTATTGGTTCCGACAGATGTTAAAAAGAGGAGCGGTTAATACTTGTAATTACATAATACAAAATCTAATTGCTATGATGCATTGCATGATTTGAATACCCTCTGTTAACTCCATCAGCTGTCTCTTGCTGGTCTGTTTCAGCACTATCTGTGTGTTGTGGCATACTATTCTGGGAAGCTGTGAATGCTTGTGTTGAATCAAAATGGATTTCTGTATACGCTGGAGGCATGCTATTATCTCCATGGGTAGACATAATATGGCTATCCTCTGTTGAATGGAAATTTAAAGACAATTCTTTTAAATTAGCTTGTAGGGAAAATGAGTTATAAAACTAATGAGGTATGCTAAAAAAAAAAGCTAGGCAATCAAAAGCTTAGAAAGAGAAATTCAGGAATATGTTGTTTTTTTAATGAACACACAACACTTCTTATAAGTTATAAAAGAGGGGAAATAGGAAAAGGTAGACTAATAACATAAATCATTTATAAGAGTTTTGTTGTTAAAATGGTATGATAATGATTACTTGTGCTTTTAGAATGAATAATAATTAAAAGATCTTTTTATTTTCATGCTAATGGTTTTTTAGTAATAATAAAACATATACCTGGTTTATAGTTCCCAGGATACGGGGGAAGTTCAACTTTATTTAGAGAATAAAGGGCTGGTTCATTAACAACCTAAGATATGATTGAAAAATATTTTGTTGACATGAAAAAATAAATAAAACTATTTTGCGCAAACATTAAAATTTTTTAATATGGCACAACTCTGTTTACATAACCTAGTCTAAATGCCATTAAATTATTTAAAAAAAAAAACAACCTCCAGACTAACAATATTTTCTCAAACATGAAACTTAAATAATACTTATTGTTTATTTTTATATTTTTTTTTTACCACCATATCAAGCAGTAGGCATAATACAAACAGGTCATAACCTCATCCTTATCTAACTACTTGATCCAGATATTGTCTTATTCTACACAATCCATTACAACATCTGTAGCATTTTAATGATATCAGTATCAGTCATCATTTGGAAATGCTGGTACTAAGCAAGTCATATCAAACCATTATAAAATAACAAATTTCCATCTTAGCTGGATGCAAATTTTATTTTGTATTTGATAAGAATAATATATATCATTACCTCACTGTATGCAGGAGGTAAATTAGAAATTGCTTCAGGTCCATTAAAACCTGGTCCACTGTAAGCAAAGAAATTAAACTGTCTATTCCCATCTTGAATAGTTGTTCTATGTGCTCTTTGGCAAGGAGTTAAGATTACATTAGGTCTTGTAGGTTGAGCTGCTGAAGATCTTGTCAACATTGCTAAACGCCTTCTTCTGTAGTAACCACAACCACCAAAGCAAGACATCATCATGAATATGATGAGAAACCTAATAGATTAAAAACTGACAATATTATCGTTGGAGATACAAAAAAAAAGGTACAAAAGCTCACCCTTTTAAAGAATGGGGTGAATATTAAACTAAGAGGTTTTTAGTATTCCCTTTACAACATATAAAAAAAACTCATTGCTAGTCTCTCTCTTATTTTATGATTGTAAAAAATAATTTTGATAACTACATTTAATTTAGATTACACAGATATTTTAAATTGAATAAAAATTATGTATACAATGATTATATATCAAACTCAAAAAAGTGAGGGAGACATTGATAATAATATCATGTCAAGAAAGATTTATCATAAAAAAAGATCAGATTCAAAATTAATATTTCTTTTAAGCTTTATGAAATTAACACTTACCAAAAGTACCACATATTCCATATTTGAAGCCTACTGTAAAACAAACCATCAGGGCAGCAGGCAGTTTTATACTCACAACATTTATGAGGTGCAATACACCTAAAATAAAATCATAACTTGTTTTTACAAGAAAAATGTCATGGAAAATCTAATATAGGAATATGATAAAAATGTTGTTATTTCAATGTTATTAATTACAGCTTAAAAAATGTGAACAATTAAACATATGGTAATCTTTATTAATAATTTTTTAGAACACAAACATTAATATTAACGAACCAAAAAACTGCATTGGTCTGAAAAATACTGTTAAAAAATCTGTCTGCATACTTACTGAAGGTTGTTCCCACAGTCCTCCGCAAATATCTAGATTTAAACGATAGAAACAATAAAATACACAAGTTAACTAGTGGCATAAAGTCATTTATGATCAAGTTAGACATCAAATATCAAAAAATCAAATGATGCATAAACTTTTGATATAATTACCATAATGGAAGTTATATTTTAAGTTTGTTTGTAATTTAAATAATGTCAATACTGAATAAGTAGTAAGTTAGGATAATAATAATATATGAACATGACCATTTTATATTGGCTGGCTTTGGTCTCAAGTGCACATGTGAGTCTGTTTATGGGGATTTAGACATGATTGCCCCACCCCACCTTTAGAGTAGAACATTTATAGCAGACCATCATATCCTTAGTATATTGGACTACATCAAACTAATGGAGGCTCTTGTGGGAAACCAGGGTGCCAATTACATCCTGGTGGGGCACTGAAGGACGCACCTGATTTGATTTGGTCAACAATTATTGTTAATTAATGAATGTAGGTGCCATAGTGCTCACTGGGGAGCCAGGGGAGCTTCGGGTCATTCAACCCCTAGCACCCCGACGCAGGATGCCCAATCAATGAATACCAAGTGCTAAGATAGTCGCTCGGGAATTCTGGGCACCAAATAGCATCTGACTTTTATTTTTATATATCGTAGGTAAAGAAAAAAAATTGCTAATCTTCCCCAAAAGTTTCATGAGACTCAGATGAAAGTGTCAAGCCACATAATACCTTAAGTCTTTTACTTAGGCCGACATGCCTAACCCTGGCAGCCAAAAGTAGGAACAGTCATACCTAAAAAGCGGAATTTGAACCCAAAAAGAGGAACATACGCGCTGATGCTACTTTACTAAGTTGAAAATTAAAATAAATAGGCCCGTGTTAAAATGTGCAATGGAGAGAAACTACGATTTGCCATCGCGGCGATGTTTTTGATAGTACTGCGCATGTGTGTGTTTACAATAGCAGAACCCTAACTCTAACCCTATCCCTAATCTTAACCCAAGCTCAGCTATTAAAGTTACTGAGCACGCGCAGAACTATCTTTTGCCAACCAGGTGGAGATGCTGGGGCGAAAAATCTTTTTCCGAGTAGTCACTTCGATAAGTATAAGTAATTAAGTAAGTAAGAACTGTGTTTCAGTTGTGTTTATAATAAAATACGCTCAATCGGAGGTGAACGGGGTGGCAAATAAAATACGCTAATGGAGTATTACCTTGTAAAAAGTAAAAGGGTTGGGGGTTAGGGAAATGGTTAGCATTGACATATTCCAGCCATGTGTGTAATCTATCGTTTTAGATACGTAAAATCGCCCGCGACTAGTAATGTGAAAAACAGGTGACTCCTTAAATTTTAATAATCATTTCACATTTTTAGGAGGATTTATGTTTTGAAAAATACAAAAATGTTCCCTTGTTTCATTTATGTACCTGTTTTTAAACAATTGAATTAAAACTTTTCAGTAATAAATGAAGACTAGCGATGTTTCCAACAGATGCAACCATGCTCATTTACTATAGCAGCCTTCTTATTTTTTTTTTAATAGTAAACTTATAGCGCAAGATTCAGGGGAAGCCACTCTAACTTACAGATGGCCGCTTTTTATATAGCAAATCCTGCTCGCAAACACTGCTGTTTAAAGTAAAGATAATTTCTTGCCTATATTGATATATTTAGCCATTGATTTAGGTTTATTATTCATTTATCTATAATTTGACACAAATCACAATACCTAATTGAACTATTGAAGTATTAAAAAAAAAAAAGCCTTGAAAATGAGTTAACTTTTTTGTACATTACTAGCCGCGGGCAATTTTACGTACCTAAAACGATATATTAATAGATTACCTTATGTTACTAGTTGACTACCAGTAACCTTAACACCCCTTTTTTAAAGAAGATTCTATTATCGGACACTGGTATAAAAATTCTCACTAAAAATTTATTATATTAAATTAATGAAGTCAGCACTAAAACTAAAACTAGTGTTAACTACTAGATCTAGATCTAGTCTAGATCTACAGTTAACTCATAACTATTAACAGTTAACACGTTAGTCGTTAAGTGAAGAACAGAAGATTTAGACTTTAGTTTAGTTAGAGTCTAGTCTAGATTCTAGATCTAGATCTAGATCTAAATCTAGATCTAGATCTAGATTTAGTAAAAAAGTAAAAACTAAAAAGTAAAGTAGATTTATTTTTACCTGATAAATCAATACAAGAAACAACATTAATGCTAGAGTAGTCATTGTAGTTAGATCTAGATTCTATATCAATGCTTAGTACTTAAATTATCCTAGATCTAGATTTCTAGATCTAAAAAATTGTAGAAACAATATTTTTTATGAAACTGATCAGTGTGCTGGAAGACAGTTATGGCCGGGAATCAATGACTAATATCATATGTCCTTGACCTGAAACCAAAACATCTTTATTTAACTTTTTCACAGATTTGCCTACATCCAAGGGAGGTGACACATTTAAAAAAATAATAAATACCTAGAATCTAGATCTAACTAAGAATATAAGATTAAGAACCATGCTGATTTCATAATAATTTATAGAGAGATTGCGAGTTGGGTAATAATGGTAAGCCTAATCCTAATATTATGTTATATATTTTTTCTGTATATATTTTACGGTCAAAGCCCGAAGTCGGCCAATGCCCGCATTGGCTGGCCAATGCGCGCATTGACCAATATCGCATCCCATTGACCGGTCAAAGTCCGAAACTTTGCTTGATTTCGGCCTTTGGCAGGCCAATCCGCGGAATGGCCATGGTGGACCGGCCAAAGTCTGAATTAGAAGATCATCTGGCTAGGGACGACCGGCCAAAGTCCGAATTAGAAGATCATGAGCAGATTTTGGGTTTTTTTTATACCATAAGGATAATGAAATTAAGTCTTTATTGATTATTCATTAAAGTAAATGACAGAAACATTCAAATTTTTTATTGTACTTTAGTCTCAATCAATCAGTATTATCAGTTGAACTTTTATGGCATTTTGTTATTTTTACACTTGCAGCGATTTGTTGTGCACTTGGTTGTGCAATTGCAGCAAATATAGCCTTGGCCACCGGTCAGTGATTGTGAAGATGCGATGGTTCGTAGTGGTTTTTCCTCAGTGTCAACTGACGACAATAAGAGCAGTTTTTCGTGAAGAATAGAAAACTCACTACTAGCATACAGTTGTTTTAGAACTCGCACCATGTTTCGTTCCTAACTTGTAGAAAGCGCCCTCGACGCTCATGACTACTGCCATGACGCTTCGGGGATCACCGCGACCTCTGTCAACATCTAATATGCGGATGCTTACATTGTCACCTACTTCAGCTTGTTTAAATTTTGTATTTGATGTTTTAAGCATCTTAGCACCTTGAGTTTGCAAGCTAGTATGAGCTGCTGACCTGTTGTCCATTATTTCTTGTTTATTGTGACATAATCTGCAGGTAATATTTCCTCCGCACCCTTTGTCTGCTTCATTGGGTATTCCGCAAATAGCAGGATCCACAAGAATGGGCTGCACTCAGAGGCCTAGCGAGGGGGGGCGGGGGGGGGGGCGGACCGCACCGGGTGACACCATTTAGGGGGGTGACACCAAGGCAAAAAATAGCAAAATATACAGAGAAAAACTTGATTGGGGGGGGGTGCAAATCGAAAGATTGATTGGGGGGGGGGGGGTGCAAATCGAAAGTTTGAGAGGGGGTGCAAATCGAAAGTTTGAGGGGGGGGGGGGTGCAAATCGAAAATTTGAAAGTTTGTCCCCGGGAAGGGTCGCTATGCCTATGGGGGGGGGGGGTGACACCATTAAGTGCCGCACCGGGTGTCACCCGACCTCGCTACGCCACTAGCTGCACTACAATATTTTTCACAAACTACACATAATCTATTGGCCATATTATTGTCACGCAACTGGTCTGGACGTTCCGCCACGGCAGCATATGTGTTAGCAGAGGATGTCGTTGCATTTATGGCAATCTCCATTTCTTGTTCGATGTTCTCAAGATCTTCCCCAGTCACTAAATTATCGAGAGCCTCTCTTGGTAGATTCGAAGTGCTAAGTCCCACTTTTGCTTTGCATCCAAACAAGGCTTCGTATGACGATTGTTGGATTCCTTGATGAAAAGAAATATTTTTCATAAATTGAATGAATTTGAGACTCTCAGCCCATTGAGCTGATTCATGTGTCTGCATCAATGTTATCATTGTGTTTTGAACATCTTGGTTGGCACATTCGACTGAACCGTGGCTTTGGCTATGCCTTGGGTTTCCGTGAACTAGTTTAAGTTCAGGCCACTTGTTCTTTAGTTCAGAAATAACTTGATTAACAAATTCTCTTACATTATCTGATTGAAGCACACTTAGGGCCGTGAAGATATCCAGCAGCCCATATATGGAAACTAACATGGATTTACATTTTTTTCAATTGACAGCCATCTACTATGTCTATCTCATGGTCTGACGGCCCTTTTGGTCCTTGTCGCCTTGCATACCCAATGCTATACAAACAAGAGCTAAAATACGTTACTCACAATGAAAACGCACCCAGTATAATAAAAACGTGATCACAACTTAGTCTAGATAGAACATTGGCCAGGACATGCCGGCCAGTGCGCGCATTGGCCGGCCAATGTACGAAATACGCTCTTAGTGCTAAGTTCTTCGGGCTTTGGCCAAGAAAGCCGACCAATGCGCACATTGGCCGGCCAATGCGGGCTTTGACCACACTTCGGGCTTTGACCGTAACACACACACACACACACACTCACACACACACACATATATATATATATATATATATATATATATATATATATATATATATATATATATATATATATATATATATATATATATATATATATATATATATATATATATATATATATAAGCTAGTTGCACGAAATTTTTAAAGTAATTAAAATGACAAAATAATGATTAATAATTGTATTAAGGGGACTAAATGCTGCAAAATGATTCCACCCCCCCCCTTCCCAACCCCCGATAGTGAGGTGGGGGGGTCAGGGGTCACTTGTAATTTTCGGAAGCGGACTGAAGTTTCCGGGGGAGGGGGGGCGAACACTGTTAACAGTATATATTTTATATAAGAATTCCATTTCGTTCTGGGGGTGGGGTGCGATAGACTTCCCCCCCCCCCCCCCCCGAAGAGATGCCTGGAAGAAATGGTGCCCTGTCAAAACGGCCCGGGACAAATCGGCCCCTTCAAAACGGCCCCGTTAATATGACCCCGTCAAATCGACCACCGACAAAACGACCCAGTCACAATAGCCCCGTCAAAAGGGCCACGACATATTGGCTCCCGTCAAATGGGCTCCCGTTATATTGACTCGCGACATATAGGCTCCCGACAAATGAGCTCCCGACATTTAGGCTCTCGACAAATGGGTTCTCGACATATTGGCTCCCGACAAATAGGCTCAGGACATACTGGCTCCCGACAAAGTGGCTCCCGACATAAGGGCTCACAACAAATGGGCTCCCGACAAATGGGATCATGACATATTGGCTCCAGACAAATGAATGGCACGACCACTATTGGCATAAAAGTAACCATTTTGTCCTACCTCCACTACTACTATAACCTCTTTTTAATGCCTGAATGAAATTGTTTTTCATGAACCAACATCAATTCACAAACAAATCAAGCCCTTAACAGCTAAAATCTACCAATTCTAAAATTTTGATAATGGTTAATTTACAACAGTAAAGATCTGTTGCATAAAAGCAAACAAAGAAGTGAAAATGTACGATATACATGATGTTTACAGGTTAACATTTTGTTTTGATAACCTACAAGCATACCTACTGGAGGTAGGAAGGTACAGCGTGGACCCTTCTCCCTACACTCTGAGTTGGAACAGCTTATAACCGACTCAATTATGGAAGTCATAGATAGATTTAGATGAGCCTTAAATTAAAACATACTATATTTTATAATAAACTAATATAAAAATAAGGCCTGCCGAACAAGAGATACATACGTTGCAGTGGCGTAGCTACCGTAAAGCTAGCGTAAGCAAGGCATAGGGGCCCAAGACAAATAGGGGCCCTTTTTCGAAAGTTTGAGGGGGGTGGTGCAAATCGAAAGTCTGAGGGGGGGTGCAAATCGAAAGTCTGAGGGGGGGGGTGCATAGGGGCCCAAAAATCCTAGCTACGCCACTGATACGTTGTATTACTTAAGAGTGTTGGATAAGCTAACTCTAAAGAATATTGATGAAGGGGTCCCACTGGCAGGTGTCATATTCAATGAGACCGCTTTGCCAAATAGACTTAGTCCTATACAGAAACGGTATTGTCAGTGGTCCTTTTGCAGTGTTTCTTCCAGACTTTTTTCTCCGGGGGGGGGGGGGGGACACACGACACTCTTGAAATTTTCGGGGGGGGGGGGTAGACTTTCTACGGGGGGGGGCACTGTTAAAAGTATATATTTTCTATATAAATTATATAAATTTCATTTCGTTCAAGGGTGGGGGGGGGGGGGGGGGGGGGGGGGGCGGTAGAAAGTGTCCTTTTGTCTGGAGCCAAATTGACAGGAGCCTTTTTGTCATGAGCCAAAATGACGCTAGCCTATTTGTCGGGAATCGTAATGACGGGGGCCGTTTTGTGGAGAAACTAAATGGCGGGAGCCTATTTGTCGGGAGTCGTAATGATGGGGGCCGTTTTGAGGAAAAAACTAAATGACGGGAGCCTATATGTCGGGAGCCAAAATGACGGGAGCCTATTTGTCAGGAGCCTTATTGACTGGAGCCCTTTTGTTGGGAGCCTATATAACGGGAGCCTATTTGTCGGGAGCCTAAATGACGGGAGCCTATTTATCGGGAGCCTTTATGACGGGGTCCATATGTCGCTGGCCATTTTGACGGGGTCAATTTGACGGGGCTCTTATGTCGGGGCTGATTTGTCGGGGTCGTTTTGACGGGGCCGTTTTGTCATTGGCCGTTTTGACGCCGCACGGGAAGAAACACTGAAACATGTTTATAGGATAAACGGTTCTCTAGATATGACGGTTTTAGGCCTAGTGTAAAAATGCGGGGACAACTAAGCCTATTGAGAATGAAAACAAAAATCAGTCCCGTCGAGAGTATAGAAAAAGACGAATGGGAAATAACTCTGCGTAGGCGCACAGTTATAAACTATCAAATAAGTATTTTGTAAATGCATTTATAACTGCATGGGGTATCACTACCAACTACCGAGATATTAATTAATTAATTAATTAAAAATTATTTAAATAAAAATAGACCACTGGCAAGATTCCAGAGTTTCTTCCAGGCACTGTCCCCCCCCCCCCCCCCCCCCCCCCCCCCCCCGAACGAAATGGAATTTATAGAGAAAATATATACTTTTGACAGTGTTCCCCCCCTCCCCCGAAAATTTCAAGTGCACCACCGGAGAAAAAAATCTAGAAGAAACACTGCTAGATTCATTAATTTAACATCATAGTAATAGTAACAAGCAGCAACGTTATGGAGAATCGAGCATTTCTCGCAGCTACAAAGAAAGACGCAAGACACGAGGGTTTCTGTTCAACTTTTGCCTCAAGTTTTAAATACGACATCTTGCCACCTGGTTTTGAACGTGAGGGACAGTTCGGTCGTGGGATGACCTACGGTCACCAGCCCGGGTTTTCAGTTTAGTAAGCGTGCGTACTAGATCTACATATTAGACCACACTGTCCAGTCTTCCTTGTGCAAAAACTTATAAAAACACACCCGCCCTTCTGTGAACGTGCCTCTAATGATCTCCAGCTGCAGTTCATCTTTGCAACTGACCACATTTGCTTCAAATGGGCCTTTGGAACAGTCTCACTTCTTCTGCCTTTGTTTCCAAGTCAGAAAAACCGCTACTGAAACCGCAGCTTGAAGTCTTCGATGATCTCGTATGCAAATGACGTGGGGAACTCAGTGGTTGCTTCAGCCGTAAAGACTTTGCACTTCTGAGAGTGCGTCAAGTTTTGGCCTGTGGCTTGCCTTTACTTTACAGGAAGTAACATATCTCCTTTCTTAACTTAAATACTCTGCTCAGATCTTTCTCGCAAATTAGCCGTCTTACTACTTTGAAATATGGTAAATCTTGCGATTCTGTGTTTGTATCTTTCAACATGTCTCTGAACTATCTATGGTTAGATTAGATATCCTCTCCGTTAACAGTGACATACATGTTATGTAGGGAAGCCAGCTCTTGTGTTATGTTTATGTCTTCATCCACACCTCTAATGAACACAAGTAGTTGAGGTGGAACGGCTGTCCAGCGACTCATCCATTGCAATTGAAAAATGGCTAAACTTGCTTGCATTTTTAGCACAATTTCCATTCTGGAGAATTGCGTTTATTAACTCGTCATTTCTGGGAATGTATGGATGGATGAATGTATGGATGTATGAATGTGTGTCCGGCTTTAAGTCGTATCTCCTCCTCAACGAAGCAATATCGATGACTAGTTACAAAGCAATTATGTTAAGCAAGTTACGAGGATGAACATAGGCCATAAAAATTCCGGGTTTCTTTCATGGATTTCCCGAAAAAGCCAAAAAACCTCGAAAAAATTCAGTTTTTGGCCCATATCTCGGCAACCAGACCACTTAGCGACTTGAAACATGTACCAATCGATTCCTGCCATAATTTAAAACAATATTGCCGAAGAAAGTTTTAAAAAATATCCTTTCGTTCGGTCACAAAATTTTTTTTGAATTAATTAAAATTTGGACCGAATTAGTAGGCATGTTTTTCCAACCACACCACACGCGTCATCACGTTCAATAGCTGCGCCATCACGTTCAATGGCTGCGACATCACGTTCGGTAGCTAGGCGCGCAATGGTTTTTAGTCATGTTACTCTATTGTAAATAAAACATGTAAAATACTGAAAAAAAAAATTAATAAAAAACGTTTTAATAACTAACCAATGGTTTTACTAACCCTGCTCTTGATTTACGCTACGACAGAGCTATTTTTAGATAACATAAGGAAATTGCGCTAAAATTGTCACTAGACTTTTTTTAATTACTTGTTTCACTATTTGAGTCACGATGTCAGTGTTTCTTCCAGACTTTTTTCTCCGGGGGGGCACTTGAAATTTTCGGGGGGGCGGTAGACTTTCTTCGGGGGGGCGGACACTGTAAAAAGTATATATTTTCTATATAAATTATATAAATTTCATTTCGTTCGGGGGGGGGGGCGGTAAAAATTTTCGGGGGGGCAAAGCCCCCCCGAAGAGATGCCTGGAAGAAACTCTGCACGATGTTTTCACCAATGTCTGCAACATGGCGGGCAATGGTATTTGCAAAGCTAAATTTTCAAATCGTTTTGAATTTTCTGGACAAAGTTCCTCAGCCACCCCTTAACAAACATTTATTCCGTGGACAAAAAGATCGCCGCGGGCCGGATGAAAGGACCTCGCGTGCCGTAGTTTGGAGACCCCTGGTGTAGGGTGAGAAAGACCAGAAAAAAATGTGTTCAGAACGCTAAGCCAGCAGTACAAAATCCATGCCACTTATTTATGTTTCGGCCAAAACATTGAAGACTACACTACACAATGACGGCGGATGTGTTTCATTTAACATTTAGATCTACACAGTAAGCAAAACTTATCACTAGCCCAGTGACTAGCTAATGTAAAAGTGAATAATCTAAAAAGCAATAACAAACTAGATTCTAATTAAGTAAGCCTTAGTTAATAATAGTTAAGTTGGTAAAACTCCATTTCAGCGTATTTTATTCTCCGTTGCTTGTTTACCTCCAGTTGAGCGTATTTTATTATAACAACCGAAACACACCAAAACATTAGGAAAACACGATTTATTTTTTGTATTGTATTTTTGTTTTAGCAAATGAATAAAAATGAATATTTAAAAAAACACGACTTGTTTAGTTGTATTGTATTTTTTTTAAAAAAAAAGGCATTTGTCTCATGGTGAAACTGATACGCTGTTAATCATTCTGTTTTGTATTTATGCAATAAATGTACAAACTCTGTGTTTTTTAATTTGACAGTTTTGCTAAAACTGAAAAAATTATTTTACTATAGAGTTGTATGTTATTTAAATTCATAGTAAATCTACCATCCTTCCCTTTTTTGTATGAGTAAATTTCTGTATGAGTAAATTTCTGACTTTTAAAAAAAATTGATGTGGGGTCGTCCATAAATGACGTCACACTCGTAAGGGAGAGGGGGGTCAGCAATTTTATGACGGTGTGTGATGAGGGGGAGGGGGTGGGGTTTCAGATGGTGTGACGTCCCTTTTTTGCATTATAAAAAAGCAATGTTAGAAAAACAAGTTATAGCCGTTATTTCACGTTTTAGAAAACGGTTTTAATAAATTGTAATATGAATTGATCAAAATACTCTATGTTGACAGAGTTCTGACAAGATTTTGGAAAAATTATCGATGTTTTAAGAAAAATTCAACAGAAATTTTGAGGGGGGGGGGTTGTAGGCTGAAGTGTGACGTCATTTTAGGGGGGGGGTCTGACTTTTTGTGACGACGTGTAACGGAGGGGAGGCGGGAGGTAAAAATCGTAAAAAAAGCGTGTCATCACAAAAAGCAAGACCCCCCCCCCCCCAAAATGATGTAGCACCATCTGAACCCCCCCCCCCCTCATCACACACCGTCACAAAATCACCCCCCCCCCCCCTCCCCCTACGAGTGTGACGTCATTTATGGACGACCTCTAACATTTTTTTTTTAAATGACAACGTGAGTTGTCACACTTTCTTCTTTCTTTAACACTCCAAGCCATCCCTCACCAAATTCCCCCCCCCCCCCCTCGGCCAACTTTCGGCAGCATCATTGTGCCTTTTAATACTTTTATTCAGTTTAGTTGAAATTGGAACACTTAAATTAATTGTACAAAGTGTGCATCTCTATTTTAAGTATTTTTGTAACCAACAAAGCACTTCAGTCAGTCTCTTTGTTGTTTTTTATTCATTTGTTAAAACAAAAATACAATACAAATAAATAAGTCGTGTTTTTTAAACATTCATTTTATTCATTTGTGAAAACAGAAATACAATACAAAAAATAAATCGTGTTTTTCTAATGTTTTAGTGTGTTTCGGTTATTATAATAAAATACGCTCAACTGGAGGTAAACAAGCAACGGAGAATAAATTACGCTAAAATGGAGGTTTACCGTTAAGTTAATAAACAATATTAGTCATTAGTTAACATTAGCCTAGGCCCTAGGCTAAGACTAAGTCTAGAACTGGTAATCTATCGTTTTAGTAGGTACGTTAAAATAAATCCAGTGTTTCTTCCAGACTTTTTTCTCGGGGGGGGGGGGGGGGGTGGGGGGGGGGAGACGACGACGACACTTGAAATCTTCGGGGGGGGGGGGGTAAACTTTCTCCGGGGGGGGGGCGGACACTGTTAAAAGTATATATTTTCTATATAAATTATATAAATTTCGGTAATCTATCGTTTTGGGGGAAGCCACTCCATTTTACAAATGGCTGCTGTTTATATAGCAGATCTTGCTCTCAGACACTGCTGTTTAAAGTTAATTTCTGGCCTATTTCGATATATTTAGCCATTGATTTAGGTTTATTATTCATTTATCTATAATATTTGACATAAACATATGACAATATAGTAAACTTCTATTAAAGCCTTGAAAATGAGGTAACGTTTTCGTACATTAATAGCCGCGGGCGAGTTTACGTACCCAAAACGATAGATTACCCTAGAACTAAGGACTAAGGTCTAAGGAGTGATGTGATTAGGACTGATTAATTAATTAGTAATTAATTAGGCTACTAATAATAATAATTAGGAGGAAGGAGTAGGTTAGATCCTTAAAAATTTACTATTTATAAACCAAACCATAACAATGAACAAGTAGGCCTAATTAATTACTAAATTACTAATATAATAAGTTAATAACAGGTAGGCCTAATGTAATATTCAATAACAATGAGAAGTAGTCAAGTAGTGCAAGTAGTAAGTTGAGTGGTAGTTTAAGTCGCAAGGCCTTCTTGGGTTCATACCTGTATTTCTGTTTGCTTCAGCTGTCGCTTACCAAGAGCTACTATTTTTTATTTAGGAGTTGTCCATAAACGACGTCACACTCAGGAAAGTCGGTAGGAGAGTTTCAGAAAGTGTGACGACACGCTCTTGCAATAATGTTAGGGTAGATATATATACCGTGCTTTATTTACATGCTGTGGTTTTTAAAACACAAGCACAGATTTCAATGCTGATGTTTAAAGCTAGACTACCCCACCCCTTCTTGTAACTACAGTCACTTGTGTGAACTCACTGTGACCCCAAGTATGTAGTTGGTACTGCTTGGTAATGAGGATAGGGGGGATATAAGTCACATCACAGCTCATGCTTTGACGTATTGAAGCCTAGACTAATATAACCTCTTGTATGAAGGGTGGGGGGGGGGGGAGGATACGGGCAATTTTTTAATTGCAGACCTGTATCTCAGCTATGAGCATAAACAAAAATAGCTGCATCATTTTAATCAATTATTTTAATTATTAAAATTTTAGGTGGACTGGAGTAGGCAAACTTAGAAAAGTGATTTTCTGTCAATTTGGCTAGAGAAAGTTCAATATAAATATAGCTCAATTGCCTAAAATAAATGTCAGTTTAGTATAAGTAATTATAATGAGAGTACATATGGTGCATCATTTTATAAATTATTCTCTAACACATTATCTGTTTAAAGTCTGAAATTTTTCCATAAAAGTCTGGAAAAAGTCTGGAATTTCATTTTCAAAAAGTAGTAGGAACCCTGAAGACTTGAACTTGTATTAACTAGTAACTAGACTCTAGTTAACTTCTTTCACTAGAGGGTACTAGAGAAAAAAGTATAGAATCTTGATCGAGAATATAATCTCTAATAATATAGGCCCAATCTAATGTCTAGGGATGTTGGTAAGGTGCGAGACACAAAATGGGAAGGTGGTAAATTGCGAGAAGGGTTGGAAAACCTTCAGTTACGTGACATTTTTGTCTTGCATTTCACAGGGTAAGTATTGGGTGGGAATAAAATGCAAAGATACTTGCAAATATTATATCACACTTGATTCACAATGAACTTTAACACTGACTTAAAATATGTTTTGTTTGTATTGTTATAATTTCCTATTGACGCTAAACTTGCTGATGATTTATCAATTTCTTTATTTTGTGTCGACTTAGAACACCAACTTGTTCAAAACAGCCAGAAATGCTGCATTTAAAATTTTTACGTTGCTGTACCGAAGATAGATCAACGTTTTTGTTTGTGTGGAATACTGAAGCTGCCCTATATATTACTTTTGAACATCACTGTGCTTGAAACATGTTGTAAAGAAATTTTGTATTATTACGTATTCTATAAGTAAGATGATATTTAAAATCAACCCTTTGGATACCTGGCAGAACAAGGCCCCGGCGTGACCTCAACCAACCAGTGGGCTCGCTGGATTGAGTCGAATATAAACTTAAAATAATAATATAAGCAATCTTATTCAGATGAGGCCTATTTGATAAACATTTGGAGTAAACTACTTTATTTTGCATTACTAGTCTAATTTAATAAGTTCTCTAAATTTATTTAGTCTAAAAAAAATTAACTATAAGTATAAGACTACTTACTACTAAAATTTAGTACTAGCATTAACTTAAGTAATATTCACTGATTCAACTCATTCAAGTGTGTTTATGTAGTTAACAAAAGTTTAAAAAAAAACAACAACAAACAAACAGCTCAAGCACAATAAAGATTCATTTGAATCATCACAATCACTTTACATTCACTACCTGCACAGCATCTAGGTAGGATGGATCTAGAATCTATTTTTTTCCCTTTAAAAGTAAATTAAGAATTTCGATCGCAAGATTTGATTGGAAAGACAGAGAAAGCAAGTTAAAGAAAACGTGGGAAAAATGCATACAATGGGATAGCCTATTTAATAAATATTTATTATTAAGTTAGACCTACTAGGTATCTGGTATTGTAATCTAGATTATTTAATGTTTACAATAAAATTAATATCTAACTAGAAAAAATCAACTGTAGTATTGCTCCCTTGAGGTCTATTCACAGTAATTAAATATTTTCCCTTTCTAATGTAATTCAAAAATTGTTGTCTTGATAATGATAGATGCCAAAAAAGATCAAACATCATATTTTTTTTTTTTAAATGGTTTCTTATATATGTTGTTTAATTAGTTTCATCTAGCAAATTCTACAATGCTATTGGCCAGATTAGGCCTAAAACATTGAATATGTAGTGTTTGTCATACATGTAGCATATATTTTTTTAAATTCACAGATCTGTGATGAGAGATGAAGAAAATAATGTTTCATAAATTCACTAACTTCATACAGCAAGCAGTTGAGACGGTTAGTACCTGCAACTAATCTATATTTTGCCTACTGTTATTTTATAGGAGATTTGATGGTTAGTGCTTCTAAGACTAAAGAGTCCAAAACTCCAAAAGTCCTGAGTTTGGATCCCTGGCTGATAAGGCTCATTAACTGGGGATAGCAATTCATCTAGAAGAGACCATAACCCATCTAGATGAGACCCCTAAAAATCAAATGACTGCTGCCTTGCAGATTTTTCTTGGGTGGACAAAAGCTAAGTAAGCAAGTCCAGAAAGAAATGCAGGCTGAATCAGAATCAGTTAACCTTATGGTGCATAACATGATGACATGTGTATAGTTAATTGTGTTGGAGTATATCCCATTCAATATCACAGTTAAGTGAGAAGCTGAGCCCACAGGTTCAGGTGAATCTGTCCTTTTTACTAACTGATTGAAATTGTATGTTTTCACTTGTAAGAATGCCAGCTGGTTTGTTAAAGTTCTGATGCTAGCTTGTAACTAACAGCCAAACTACCTTTATATGACACTTCACTGTTATTCCTTGCTGTTATTTATTAGAACTGAAGATTTCATTTGACTATCAGTTAATAATGGGATGTCGTGGTTGTATGTTAAAACTTGCGGCTGCTGATCTGAAAGTCGTGAGATCGCATTGTAAGTTTGTAGGATTTCCCTGAGTTCACAAAACTCTGGTAGTTACCTGACTACCTGACTGTTAGGGAAACCAAGGCTGTTAAGCATAGTGCCGACCACACTATTCCTTCATATGCAGAGGTCATTGAAACATATGAATTCTACTTTATCCATGTGTCTTGGTCATGAACAGGAAGAGATGACGATCCTTTAATGATACATGAAATTCTAGTCTATTTTAAATGTAAATGATTTTAAAAACTTTACTTTCTTGAAAAAACAGTTTGCACCAAATGTTACCCCTCAAGAGGAATTCATATATCATTGGAAGTCAGTGACTAGTTATTTCATTGACAATAAAGGTAAGTTACTGATTGTGCACATACTATGAAACACAGGGGGTTAGATGGTGGTTTCTATTTGTTATTAGGGTAGGGGGGGGGGGTGGTATGAGATATATAACAGTGTTTGACTTTTTAAATTCTTAATTTTTAGAGTACTGCTATACAAAAATTCTCTGACAGATCAGTTGTGACTTCCTCAACCAGGGATTTTCTTTAAAATTTTAATTTATTTGATAAATTCCTATTCCATATTGTATTGTGGGGGGGGGGGTGCGGCAACAGAGAAATGTTGTTTAACTTGAGGGGTTGCGTTATTAGGAAATGTTACATGGGGCAAGAGTGGAATAAATAGTAAAAAATGTAATGGTTAGATGGTAAAATCTTATGCTTATTTAATAGAATCTAATTTTTAATAAAGCAAAAATAAAAATTTTAAGTTAGTTTGCCGAATTTTTGAAAATTTAATAATGAGTCAACTGTTTATGATATACTGCAAAATGGAATTTTGGACCCTTTCCTCACAGACATATAGATGAGCTGGATTACCCCACCCCCACCCCCCTCCCAAGTAGCCATCCACAAAATAAATAATTCTCTAATATATAGTGATGTATTCTTTTTGCATTTGTATGTAAATAAAAGTTAAAATGAGGTATCATGTGTTGGGACATAATATTAATTTTAGATTGCAAATAAAATATGTAAGTACAGTGGATATTTGGTTCTTGGCATCCATTTATCTAATTTAAAACAAAACAAAGTGAACTTATTTTTTTACTAACTAGATGGTGGAGCTAGAATTGAAGAGACAGCATTGCCTGAACATCTCACTTCAATGCTTCGGATTCTACAAGAAGAAGAATCCAATCTGGGTGAAGCTGGTACAACTGGGATGTGTATGGAGTACTTGCTACAACACAGACTCCTAGAGACCTTGTACACCTTGGGCCGCACAGATGTAAGCAACAACTCAATTGTTTACTTATGTACAGGGATTTTATATTCAATTTTTGCATTCCATAATTCAGTGTCCAATTATACATTTGAAGTTGAACATTATTTTTCATCTGGGTCAAACAATACCTTGGTATATATAAAAAAGTTTGTAAATTGATTTTGATATATTCCACAGCATCCTCCTGGTATGAAACAGTGTGTGTTAAGTTTTTTCACCAAACTTCTTTCAAGGGTCAGTCATCCTCTCCTTCCACATATCAATGTACACAGAGCTGTTCAGGTGAATACCAATATTTGTTTAAAGAAACCATATTCATGTTCGTTCTCAGTCTGATCTATTGAGTGGTTGTTTACAGAGCTCTTAAACAAGAGTTTCATTAAATATTACCCATAGACTGAACTGTCAAGTATTTTCTTTTTGTTAGTAAAAAACAAAATATAATGCATTTTTAAGTAAGAGTTCTAAAACACATGATAAAAGTTGATTTAGTTACTGCCCTTGTCATGATAAGAAAAATCTATAAAGCCAGGTAACACAAAGTCCTGCAGTTGAATAAGTGTCCCATGTTTCAGAGGCTAGTAAAAACATGTGGTGAGACTAAAGCTGGCCCTACAGAAAAGGAAGAAATTGAATTTTTATGTACAGTTTGTGCCAAAATCAAGACTGATCCATATCTTGTTAATTTCTTCATTGAGGTTTGTTGATAGGATTTTGTTCTTTAATTAAACAATCTGTTTGTTTATCTCCAGAATAAGACTATTTAGCAGTATCATTTTTGAAAATTAGGTTAAAAAGAAAATCAATCAAGGTTTATGTAGCCAGATTTCATATTTTTGTCTTGTCTGGGTTTTCTCTTTGTTTTTAAAATTTTGCCATGTAGTTGTTAATAAAAGCATAACATTTGTCAATTTCTCTTTGAATGATCTAGAATCCTAAAACCAGTGACAGATTGTCTGGAAGCAACATCCAAAAAAAACATCAAACTTTTAGTTTGGTGGATGCGTTACTTTCATTGGCTTTTAGTGAGGTATGCTTTTCTTTGTACACACTTGCTACACACTTGATTCTGGTTAATTAGTTTATCAAGTTTCCTTTTTGTTCCTCCTAAATAAACCAAGGAAATATATCAACCAAACCCATTAAAAAGATTCACTTGGAAGCTATAGCATGTCCAGGCTTGTTAGTTTAGAATATTTACAAAAATTTTAAAGAGCTTTTAATCAAGTAAGAATATGATATGAATATGATAACCAGATATAAAAAACATTGTAGTGACTGTATATTTGCTGAAAATGTTGTCTAGGACGCCAGAGTCTCAGTGAAGGCATGTGAAGGATTGATGCTCTGTGCCAGCCTGCCTGAGCAGTCAGCTGCTTCAGCCCTGATCACACAGACACAGTTTACTCAGTTGTTTGCCAACACTTTATCTCAGCTGTATACTAAATTACCACTAGCTATCTGTCCAGATGATATAGAGATGGTTGATGCTAAATGGGGGTAAGTCACTTGGTAAATAAAAACAAGATAGAAAATGGGTAGCTTCTCCAAAAAACTCTATGAAGTATTTCTTACCTTGCTAAAATAATAGTGTTGATGAGGTATAAATAAAGAAAAATGTACAACTTTTGATTTTTAATAAATATGCAAATGATTATTTAAAAGAAAAGAAGTTGTTGGAATTGTCTCTCTTAGTTGAGTGTGTGGGGAAGTTTTTGGAATAGCAAATGCGTCAAACTTAAGTGCTCATTCAAATCAAATTTTGTTTTTCTAGTTTTGATGATGTCAATGAGAGACACAGCCAACAAGGATTTACGGGGAAGCGACAAGTCATTTCTTTCCTATCCTGGCTTGATTACTGTGACCAGCTGATATCTTTAGCCAATCCAGACGTAGGCGAGGCTCTTTCCCTAGAAATCCACAGCCAGTTTCTCACTGGTCAAATGTTACCACATTTAATGCAGACGTAAGAATTCTCATAACTTTGATTTAGTTAAAATAGCTATGTTAAAGTTCTATTTTAATTTTAATACAACTGTTTATTGTTTTATTTTGTTTCATAGTTTTGTTTGATTAAATTGTGGGACAAGCTTTGCCGAATGTTATATTTTTGAAAGAAATGTCTGAATTGTTTAATTTTTTCCTCTCCACCAGGTCTGAGTCAGGTGTTCTAGTGGCCACTACCTACCTCACCAGGTGTCTACGTACAGTCTGTTCACCAGCACTACTGAGAGGCAGGTCACAATTTTTAGGATTGTAGAAACATTCTCTGAAAATTTACAAGTGATTCATAGCCCACAAAACACAATATCATTTCTAATGAAGTGAAATAAATTTTTTCGTAAAATTGAGATATATATTTTACTAACACAAGCTACAGTTTCAACGATACTGATAATGTATCTGCATCTGATACATGTATTTTATGAAAATGTTATATTCAACCTTGTGTCTTATCAGTTACAATAATTTCAGATATACCTTTGAGAAAAACTTAGGTTTGCATTCAAATAAAACAGCATACCTTAATTAAATAAGAAAAAAATATTTTACTTCTCAGAATGTCAAGGGTCGAGCTTGTTTTACATTCTGTACAATAATTTTCAGAGTTTTGCTTCTTCCTGCTTGGCCAAGAGAGAAATATTGAGGAAAAAGATTGCCCTGGCCATTTACTCACCAAAAGATTACTGGAGCGGTGCAACCATTTGTCTGAAGAGGTAAAGATAATCTTATCAATAATTGCCCAGTATTTACAGACCTTTAACTTTTTAAATCCTCAATATTTTTATATGCTATATTTTTTTAAAAATACCCCATTGTTTTTATAATATTTGAAAATTGATGGCATTTTTAATACAGACCCATTAAGCTTAATAATTTCAACAAAAGTTATTTATTATTTGTTATAAGTTTAAATAAGACATGTAATGTTAATTTAAAAAAAATTTCAGTGTTGTAGTCAAATGGTGGAGTTACAAAAGATATCAAGACATAGTAAAAAAAAATTTAATCAGTGGTTGAACTGAATTGTTTTTTTTATCCTCAGGTGTGTTTGGCAACATTGAAGCTGTTTGACACACTTTTGCAAAAGGAAGATGAGCACATTTTCCACAGTCTTTTGATTAGAAATGTATTGGGAAGAAATTACCTCCTGAGTAAAGCTCATATAGGAAAGAAATCTTCACCAGAAGAAGCTACAGCACCTAGAGCTGATGTGGAGACTTGTAATACTGGCTCAGTAGAGGCTTCAGCTCAAATAGTTCCACACGAAACATCCAACAGTTTAGAGGATCCTCTTGCAGCCCAAACCAATGTTGCTGGCATATCAAGTGATGTCCAGCAAACCAGTATAGCTGACCAAGAGGGGTCTTGCCTCGATCAGTCCCATACAGCGGGTACATCAGTTCCTCATTCCTCCACTTCATCCTCAGGTAGAGTACAGCTCTTTTGCATACAACTACAAGTTTATTACTCAGATTTTCCCCAGAAATATTTTAAAATATTAAATATTGTATTTTATTTAAATGATTTCTTGTTATTCAAGCAAAATGAAATTCCAGCTACAAGTCCCCTGATCTTTCATGCCTCCCACTGACCCCAGCTATGACCCCTGATCTTTCATGCCTCCCACTGACCCCAGCTATGACCCCTGATCTTTCATGCCTCCCACTGACCCCAGCTATGACCCCTGATCTTTCATGTCTCCCACAGACCCTAGCTATGACCCCTGATCTTTCATGTCTCCCACAGACCCTAGCTATGACCCCTGATCTTTCATGTCTCCCACAGACCCTAGCTATGACCCCTGATCTTTCATGTCTCCCACAGACCCTAGCTATGACCCCTGATCTTTCATGTCTCCCACTGACCCCAGCTATGACCCCTGATCTTTCATTCCTCCCACAGACCCCAGCTATGACCCCTGATCTTTCATGTCTCCCACAGACCCCAGCCATGACCCCTGATCTTTCATGCCTCCCACTGACCCCCAGCTATGACCCCTGATCTTTCATGTCTCCCACAGACCCCAGCCATGACCCCTGATCTTTCATGCCTCCCACTGACCCCCAGCTATGACCCCTGATCTTTCATGTCTCCCACAGACCCCAGCCATGACCCCTGATCTTTCATGTCTCCCACAGACCCCAGCTATGACCCCTGATCTTTCATGTCTCCCACAGACCCCAGCCATGACCCCTGATCTTTCATGCCTCCCACTGACCCCCAGCTATGACCCCTGATCTTTTATGTCTCCCACAGACCCCAGCCATGACCCCTGATCTTTCATGCCTCCCACTGACCCCCAGCTATGACCCCTGAT
The DNA here is from genome assembly GCF_028476545.2 of Physella acuta. NCBI lineage: Eukaryota > Metazoa > Mollusca > Gastropoda > Physidae > Physella > Physella acuta. Next base: position 148,926 of record NW_026731776.1, on the reverse strand, counting down.
CTTTCATGTCTCCCACAGACCCCAGCTATGACCCCTGATCTTTCATGTCTCCCACAGACCCCAGCCATGACCCCTGATCTTTCATGCCTCCCACTGACCCCCAGCTATGACCCCTGATCTTTCTTGTCCCACAGACCCCAGCTATGACCCCTGATCTTTCATGTCTCCCACTGACCCCAGCCATGACCCCTGATCTTTCATTCCTCCCACAGACCCCAGCTATGACCCCTGATCTTTCATGTCTCCCACAGACCCCAGCTATGACCCCTGATCTTTCTCCCACTGACCCCCAGCTATGACCCCTGATCTTTCATGTCTCCCACAGACCCCAGCCATGACCCCTGATCTTTCATGTCTCCCACTGACCCCAGCTATGACCCCTGATCTTTCATGTCTCCCACAGACCCCAGCTACGAGTCCCCAGTGTTTGGGCCATCAGAGATCCACAAAGTTGTCAACTGTTACCTAAGCCTGCTGCCTGAGGAAGCCAAGTCATCCCAACACACTGCTGATAGTGGCTATGACATGTACCTCAGAGATGCTAACAAACAGGTGGGCATGCCTGAATCAAATGGTTTATTTGTGCTTCTTTGGTCCTCTACAAAACTTACTAACCCAAAGCAACAACAGTTTTCTAGCAGTTATTTACAAATGGATGAAATGTTTTTTTAAATTGAGTTGACCAATGAGAACCTAATTAAAATGTCTCTAACTATTGTTTCAGTTTACCATTGCTGAGGCAGTGTGTAAGGGATGGGTTTGGTCATCTCTGTAGTTGAACTGACCAATGAGAACCTAACTAAAAAGTCTCTTTGTTTCAGTTTGCCATAGCTGAGGCAGTGTGTAAGGGATGGGTTTGGCCAAAGAAACCTGTGGCCATCCCAGAGTACAAGAGAGACACATTTTTTGAGGGCTCCTTCCTGCATATTCTGCTTGACAAACTCTTGCACCTATTGGATCAGGTTAGGGTCATGTCAGATAACTAGATGTTGTCTTAAGGATAACTATAAATTAGCAATATTTATTTTTCATGAAATAGACGATAGCTAAACACAACGCCATTTTTTTATCTAATATTTTTTAACCTCAGTTTAACACAAACAAGAAAAAAAAATAAGTTGATTATTTAAGATGGAATTTACATCTGAACTAAAACTTCATATGTGTCAGTTTTCTTGTCATATGTATTCATTCATAAGTAATTGTATGAATTTGTGTACTTTAAGAAGCAATAACACAATGCCCCAAGTAAGAGTTTCTTTGTCAAGTATCTGTGTTTTGGTCATTGAGTTTTGTTGAATTTTTTTGTTTCTGTCTTTTGTTACAGAGCTATTCAGTGAATCTCTTGTTGACGGCCCTGATATCCAAAGTTGCTTTGATCCCACATCCAAATTTACACGAGTTTCTTCTGGATCCTTTCCTGCCTGTCCCTGATGGAACCCGCACACTCTACACCGTGTTAACCAAGGTGGGGAATAGCGTTAGCTTCTGGGGTTGGGGTCATCTGGTATATGGTGGGATGATAATTTGCTTAGAATATTGGATTGCTCTACTGTAATACATTTTCACACCTGGAAAATTTGTGTGAGCTCATCATAGACTTAGTATTATTCGCTATAGATTATTATCTGGTTTTCCCTTTAAATTAAATGCATTTCTGTGGTAAGTAAAAAAAAATGATAGGCCTATATTATATTTATAGTTGCCACTACATTATGAGTATACTGTAATCATCATTTTGTTATATTTAAAGTTAATCAGGTTATTTTAGGTGTTTAAATTGCTTTTGTTTTAGGTGACCAATGAAATAAAGCACCACTTAAAATCTGACCCATCTTTCACTCAAAAACTTTTGTTGGCCAGAAAGCAGCTACTGGGAAACTTTACAACACTACACAGGTATGGTTTAAATTAAACAATCCAACCAACTTTAATCACAACAATACACGTCTATGGTTTAAATGACAAAATCCAACTAATTTTAATCACAAAAATACACGACTATGGTTTAAATGACAAAATCCAACCAACTTTAATCACAATACATGGCTATGGTTTAAATGATAAAATCCAACCAACTTTAATCACAATACATGGCTATGGTTTAAATGACAAAATCCAACCAACTTTAATCACAACAATACACGGCTATGGTTTAAATGACAAAATCCAACCAACTTTAATCACAACAATACATGGCTATGGTTTAAATGACAAAATCCAACCAACTTAAATCACAACCATACACGGCTATGGTTTAAATGAAAAATTTCAACCAAATTTAATAGCAACGGAACCACTTAAAAATCACAACACTACAAAAGTATGTCAGACTACTGCATATATAGGCCTACTGGTCAAATGCATTCTTTAATTGTTCTGACTTCTGAAACAAATGATCTCAGGTTCTTCTGTTTTATTGCCCATCCAATCTTGAACTACTTAATGCCATATGAAAGGTTGTTTATCTGACTGATACTTTATATATGTAATCTTGTACATTAGTTTAAGGGTGTCACATTTGAAATCTGAGATACATTGGTAAGTATCTTTATTTCATTTGCTTTTTACCAACAAACAAACAGCAAGTACCTCAGTAGTTTGCTGCAGTTGCTTTTCATTTATTTTCTATTGGTGATGGTCTAAAAAAACATTTGATTTACATAACCTAAATTTTGGACTTTTATTATTTTTTTAAAGTGACCGAGGAAGGTAAGTGGTTGTCATGGCAACACAACTGCATGTAAATACATTGCATGATCTTCTCAGGTCATACAGATAAATCCTTGTCTTTAGCAACTCCATGAACAAATGAATTGCAGCATGACTCAAGGGTACAGTAGTCTGCCTGATGTGTTATGTTGTACCAGTGGTCAATGTGATGTGTTGTACCAGTGGTCAATGTGATGTGTTGTACCAGTGGTCAATGTGATGTGTTGTACCAGTGGTCAGTGTGATGTTTTGTACCAGTGGTCAATGTGATGTGTTGTACCAGTGGTCAGTGTGATGTGTTGTACCAGTGGTCAGTGTGATGTGTTGTACCAGTGGTCAGTGTGATGTGTTGGACCAGTGGTCAGTGTGATGTGTTGTACCAGTGGTCAGTGTGATGTGTTGTACCAGTGGTCAGTGTGATGTGTTGTACCAGTGGTCAGTGTGATGTGTTGTACCAGTGGTCAGTGTGATGTGTTGGACCAGTGGTCAGTGTGATGTGTTGGACCAGTGTACAGTGTGATGTGTTGTACCAGTGGTCAATGTGATGTGTTGTAACAGTGGTCAGTGTGATGTGTTGTACCAGTGGTCAGTGTGATGTGTTGTTGTACCAGTGGTCAGTGTGATGTGTTGTACCAGTGGTCAATGTGATGTTTTGTACCAGTGGTCAATGTGATGTGTTGTACCAGTGGTCAATGTGATGTGTTGTACCAGTGGTCAATGTGATGTGTTGTACCAGTGGTCAATGTGATGTGTTGTACCAGTGGTCAATGTGATGTGTTGTACCAGTGGTCAATGTGATGTGTTGTACCAGTGGTCAATGTGATGTGTTGTACCAGTGGTCAATGTGATGTTTTGTACCAGTGGTCAATGTGATGTGTTGTACCAGTGGTCAATGTGATGTGTTGTACCAGTGGTCAATGTGATGTGTTGTACCAGTGGTCAATGTGATGTGTTGTACCAGTGGTCAGTGTGATGTGTTGTACCAGTGGTCAGTGTGATGTGTTGTACAAGTGGTCAGTGTGATGTGTTGTACCAGTGGTCTGTGTGATGTGTTGTACCAGTGGTCAATGTGATGTGTTGTACCAGTGGTCTGTGTGATGTGTTGTACAAGTGGTCAATGTGATGTGTTGTACCAGTGGTCTGTGTGATGTGTTGTACAAGTGGTCAGTGTGATGTGTTGTACCAGTGGTCAATGTAATGTTTTGTACCAGTGGTCAGTGTGATGTGTTGTACAAGTGGTCAGTGTGATGTGTTGTACCAGTGGTCAATGTAATGTTTTGTACCAGTGGTCAATGTGATGTTTTGTACCAGTGGTCAGTGTGATGTGTTGTACCAGTTGTCAGTGTGATGTGTTGTACCAGTGGTCAGTGTGATGTGTTGTACAAGTGGTCAGTGTGATGTGTTGTACCAGTGGTCAGTGTGATGTGTTGTACCAGTGGTCAGTGTGATGTGTTGTTGTACCAGTGGTCAGTGTGATGTGTTGTACCAGTGGTCAGTGTGATGTGTTGTACCAGTGGTCAGTGTGATGTGTTGTACCAGTGGTCAGTGTGATGTGTTGTACCAGTGGTCAGTGTGATGTGTTGTACCAGTGGTCAGTGTAATGTGTTGAACCAGTTGGTCATGTGTTGTACCAGTGGTCAGTGTAATGTTATGCACTTGTGATCCACCTTACAAGCTTTATAGATCATTAACTATTGTACTAACTCCCTTTGTATTTAAAATGATTGCATTGCATCTTTAAAGATAGTAATATTTAGTAAAGGTACTAATTCTAAACAAATGTAATTGGATGTCTTAATTATTTAAAATGATTTCTTTATTTATTTTACCCATTAGTTTGCTTTAAATCTACACTTTGTTTGTATGTTGTTAGGGAAATAATAGTTATAAATGAATCTCGAATTGCTAGAATAAGCTTGTTGACTTGTTGTTTTATTTTGACACCTTTAATTTTAAACTATTGGCCATACATTTTTTAAACTTAATACTCTCAATAGCTGATTTGTTTATGCATGTTTTGATTTTGCATGGCAGTAATTTTAATACTGTTATAATAAAACATTTTAGAAAAAATTTAATTTATTTTAGAAAATTTTACTTTAAAAAATGAATGTCATTACTTTTATTTTTTGATAGTTGTTCAACGTTAGCAGTTATTAAAAAAATTATATAAACAGTATATATTCTAGTTTTTATTTGCAAGACACAGCTTTTAAAATTTAAAATGTTTTAACAGGTTTGAAGACCAAAGCAGAATGGAAGCCATAATTGTTCTAGAAGAATTTTGTAAGGAGCTGTCTGCTATAATTTTTGTCAAGCATCATGCAGCAGTGACCAGGTGCTAAATCTGCCCCACTTTGCTCAGAGAAAAAACTTTTCAAATTGAGATCTGTCAATGAGTTATATAAGAACCACTACTCTAGCATTCAGTGCTAGTTTTGAGAACTGTCCAGTTGATTGTCATTGAAGCTGTCAGACATGCACACTGCCTTCACTGTGGCAGTGGTCAAACATAGCTGACCTTACTTGAACAGTTTCAGGTGAATGGAGATGACTAGAACAAAGTTTTCTGGTGTAGATGTTTGATTTGAAACTTGATCAAAGATCATGTAAACCAGTGGACTGCATGTCTTTGAATATCTTTTTGTTTTTGGTAGTGGGGTAAGTTTGTTTTTGTGATAGATATATCACATGGGTAATTTATCTGTTCAACTTCTGGTTGGTGATCTTGTGAAAGAAAATCTTGAGTCATGATAGTGTTCTTGTGTAATTGTAATTTCTAAGATATCCTGGCCCAGCAATGTGGAGATGAAACTTATATCTGGTTAGCCTGTTATTACCCAATGTCTGTCACATGCCTGTGCTGTCATTGGTGGGTTCTTACTAAAACACTTCCAACCTGTTTTTTTTTTTTTGGTAGACAAATTTATTTTTGGCTAAGCTTTGCTTTTTACTTAGATAATTTTGTTGTGGTATATGAAGTCAGTTAAAATAATGTACAATTCTATCTGTAATCATTGTTTATTTAAATGTCTTCCAAATGTTTCATAACTAAGCCAATATGGTTACAGTATTATTTATTAACTTTTTGTTTTAAATGCTGTCTCTTATTATACAATTATACACTTTACATGGCAATTGTCTTCCCTTGTTTTAGCCCTGTGTTCAGCCCTGTGTCTCTAGTCAGAAATTCACAAGAAAATTCTTGTCATTTTACATTTCATTGTGTTGGGTATACAGTAGCTGCTGATCTTGTGACTAATGAATCAAATAATAGAAAACAAAACCTGTTGTTAACAGTTGAAATAATGTGATTTTATTTCTGATTGCTAAAGGATTTGTGTGAATTTTGGGACTGTCCTGAGCAGTATGCCATCATTATTTTAACATTGTTTTATCAACTCCACTAATTTTTTGAAATGATATTGAACATTCAGGTTCCAGTGAATAGTTTAAAGCTGCAGAATTATTTGACTGTGACTTGCATATAACTTCATCTTTAAATATTTGTTATTATTTTCTTTATTTATGTGTACAAAAATTTTAAATATCTTTTTAATGGAATGAATAATTCATTTTCATGTATCATAGTTTGAATAATTTCAGCTAAAGTCTTGAAGAAGCCGCTTAGATTTTTAATGTATTAGTGTGTTATCTTTGATGAAAAATGTAGACAAAAATATGCATTATAGAGATGCATATTTTGGTTGTAATTTATCTTAATAATTTTACCCACTGTAAGTTCATTTTTAATTGTTCAAGCAAATTAGACTTGTTAACCCAGTAACAAATGTAACTAGAGAGTTTGCGCTACCAGCTCTGAACCAGTTCATGACCCAATTTTTGAGCCTGGTCTTGTGATTGGTTACACCAGAGCAGCAGCAGATCTCTACAGCTCTGTGTGAGGCTATCATGTCCAGCAGATCTCTACAGCTGTGTGTGAGACTGTCATGTCCAGCAGATCTCTACAGCTGTGTGTGAGACTGTCATGTCCAGCAGATCTCTAAAGCTCTGTGTGAGACTGTCATGTCCAGCAGATCTCTACAGCTCTGTGTGAGACTGTCATGTCCAGCAGATCTCTACAGCTGTGTGTGTGACTATCATGTCCAGCAGATCTCTACAGCTCTGTGTGAGACTGTCATGTCCAGCAGATCTCTACAGCTCTGTGTGAGACTGTCATGTCCAGCAGATCTCTACAGCTCTGTGTGAGACTGTCATGTCCAGCAGATCTCTACAGCTCTGTGTGAGACTGTCATGTCCAGCAGATCTCTACAGCTCTGTGTGAGACTGTCATGTCCAGCAGATCTCTAAAGCTCTGTGTGAGACTGTCATGTCCAGCAGATCTCTACAGCTCTGTGTGAGACTGTCATGTCCAGCAGATCTCTACAGCTCTGTGTGAGACTGTCATGTCCAGCAGATCTCTACAGCTCTGTGTGAGACTGTCATGTCCAGCAGATCTCTACAGCTCTGTGTGTGGCTGTCATGTCCAGCAGATCTCTAAAGCTCTGTGTGAGACTGTCATGTCCAGCAGATCTCTACAGCTCTGTGTGAGACTGTCATGTCCAGCAGATCTCTACAGCTCTGTGTGAGACTGTCATGTCCAGCAGATCTCTAAAGCTCTGTGTGAGACTGTCATGTCCAGCAGATCGCTACAGCTCTGTGTGAGACTGTCATGTCCAGCAGATCTCTACAGCTCTGTGTGAGACTGTCATGTCCAGCAGATCTCTACAGCTGTGTGTGAGACTGTCATGTCCAGCAGATCTCTACAGCTCTGTGTGAGACTATCATGTCCAGCAGATCTCTACAGCTCTGTGTGAGGCTATCATGTCCAGCAGATCTCTACAGCTCTGTGTGAGACTGTCATGTCCAGCAGATCTCTAAAGCTCTGTGTGAGACTGTCATGTCCAGCAGATCTCTAAAGCTCTGTGTGAGACTGTCATGTCCAGCAGATCTCTACAGCTCTGTGTGAGACTGTCATGTCCAGCAGATCTCTACAGCTCTGTGTGAGACTATCATGTCCAGCAGATCTCTACAGCCCTGTGTGAGGCTATCATGTCCAGCAGATCTCTACAGCTCTGTGTGAGGCTATCATGTCCAGCAGATCTCTACAGCCCTGTGTGAGACTGTCATGTCCAGCAGATCTCTACAGCTCTGTGTGTGGCTGTCATGTCCAGCAGATCTCTAAAGCTCTGTGTGAGACTGTCATGTCCAGCAGATCTCTACAGCTCTGTGTGAGGCTATCATGTCCAGCAGATCTCTACAGCCCTGTGTGAGACTGTCATGTCCAGCAGATCTCTACAGCTCTGTGTGTGGCTGTCATGTCCAGCAGATCTCTAAAGCTCTGTGTGAGACTGTCATGTCCAGCAGATCTCTACAGCTCTGTGTGAGACTGTCATGTCCAGCAGATCTCTACAGCTCTGTGTGAGACTGTCATGTCCAGCAGATCTCTAAAGCTCTGTGTGAGACTGTCATGTCCAGCAGATCTCTACAGCTGTGTGTGAGACTGTCATGTCCAGCAGATCTCTACAGCTGTGTGTGAGACTGTCATGTCCAGCAGATCTCTACAGCTGTGTGTGAGACTGTCATGTCCAGCAGATCTCTACAGCTCTGTGTGAGACTATCATGTCCAGCAGATCTCTACAGCTCTGTGTGAGGCTATCATGTCCAGCAGATCTCTACAGCTCTGTGTGAGGCTGTCATGTCCAGCAGATCTCTAAAGCTCTGTGTGAGACTGTCATGTCCAGCAGATCTCTACAGCCCTGTGTGAGGCTATCATGTCCAGCAAGAGCTCAGTTAACAAACTGGTTATTAGTGGCCAGATTAGGCAAAAATTCACACAAAAATTGATCACAGGCTTGCAGAAAGGCTTCAGTTACTCCATTTGACTGAAGTAATAATTTGCAACATTTTTAGCAAGCTGCTCACAGTTTATCTTAGTTAAATAATTTTGATTGTTTAATTTTCAATCAATACTCATATAAATGTGATATCAAAGATGCAGTCAAAAATAAATCAAATTAAAAGCATACATTTATGGAAAAAAATAGTTTGGAGTTTTTTGTATTTTGTAATGTATTGGCAAGTGTTGTAACCCAACTTCAGTATCAGAGAGTTGTATAAAAATGTGTACCTGACCTTCAGTCTCAGAGAGTTGTATAAAAATGTGTACCTGACCTTCATTAACTGCAGTCCACGCGCGGTTCCATGTTTTATAAAGAGGTGGCCGGCCTTGACCGAGCAAAAATCAAGCTTATACTGTAGGACATCATTCAGCACTTTTGATGTTGAACCTGTTTCAGCTTTTTGTTTTCTGTTTTTCTTTGTGGAGATTTTTATCCTGGTGGAGATTTTTAGTGCCCCTTGACATAACTCCATCATAATCGCCCAATAAAACGGCCACCGAAAATATGACTCCTAAAATCGAACCAGTTAATAAGAAAGGTGTAGTATGTTCATGGCTTAGAGCACACTACTTAATGTATAAGATGAGCTTATGAACAGCAAGAATGCAATGTCTTGCGTGAACTAAATATGCAGCGGGAGTTTAATATTTAAAAAAAGATTTGCTGGGTGATTAAACCTTAACAGGTGTAGTTTAATAATCTCTGGATCCTCACACACGATACGAGCTATGTCGAGATGTGCAGCACGCAAGGATCCCGGCGCCCAATGAACAGTGAGGAGAGCCTTTTGTTCCGCGGGAGCTTAATTAAGCTGCAGCTTGAGCTCTATACTCTACGTACGACGGTACTAGAGTCTGGGACGGGGTCTGCAGGTATTTTGAAGTGAGACTAATTGTTGCGCGCCCTACTGCTGGGAACTCTACTGTCGGGAGACATTTTCTCTGTGTTGAAGACAGGTGTCTTTTTTAATGCGGAATGACATTTCGCTTTCTTTCCTCGCCTAATCGCCCTCCTTACACCCTCACGTCCACAACTTAGTGACTACAAGGATGTTACACAGCAGGAGATGAATGATTTAATTAGAACAAAAAAAAAAACGCGCAGCAAATTGGTCAATCGTGTTTATTGTGTGTGCTACAATACAATTGACTAATAAAACACTTTGTAAAGAAATATTTTTAAAACTTGCTTTTTAAAGTAAAAGCATTGGTCGCTATAATATATCAGAATTTGCACTAGCAACCAATGCTTTATGTAAATAAAGCCACTTCGCTTTGTTTCAAAAACAATTTCAGTGCATTTAAAAATTGATCATTATAAGATTATTTTTATGTTTTATTCTCCCTTTTCAGTAATTTTTGTTCTCGAATAGATCGACATAACTAAGGATACAAGTGCTTTTTAAAAGCCAATCGGTAGTCTGCCGTCTATGAAACTGAATATAAATAAATCATAATATTCGTGCATGGCTCTCATGAGTAAAATCAACAATCTGTAGACTTCACGCTGTTACCAGTCTTTTCGGGTGTTCACTTGAGATATATCCGATTATTTCCCTTTCTGGGACTTAGTTATAAATTACTTTTAATGACTAATTTAATATCTGATTAAATGTGAATTTATTATTCTTGCGTTGTCTTTGGAGACTAACGTATCTTGAATGTTAGAAACGAGATCACTACATTTCAAAGTTGGTCAAAACTGAGTTACAAGATTTTCCAACACTAAATGAAGGGAAGAGGGTCAGACATACTAAAAAAAAATCTTGAAAGAAAACGTACAGAAAACATTATAAAATCAGCTTTTAATTTTACTGAAAAAATAAAATAAAACAAACTTACTTTCTTTAACAAAACTTTGGTCATTAAAACGTGACAAACTAATACTTTTAATTTTATTAAAGCTAGCAAGTAGGCTATGTTTTATTATTTTCAGTGCATTAAAAAGCTTATTATAATAAAAATTTTTAAATATTTATTTTGTAACTATTCTTTTTACATAAAAAAAACATTCTTAATATTCTGTACTGCGTTAGTTTTTATTTGAAGATAAAAATAGTATAAATTAAAAAGAACCAAACAAATATCAAACACCCTTCATAATTAGCTTTTCGTAGCAAAAATAAAACTTAAAAAACTTGATTTCTTTTCTAAAAGCATTGCTCCGTGAAAAAAATGTAGGAGACTAATGCTTTTATTAAAGAAAGCAAGTTGGTTTTAAATTTTCAGTGACTTCAAAAGGTTAAATTATGAAGGTTAAAACATGTTTTATTTTTATAATCTTTTACTAATTCGTTCTAATATATATGACAAAAAACATTTGCTTTAAAAACCCAATCAGTAGATCGTGATCTATTGTAGACAGATAGCTTCCTCTTTCAACGATTGTACAAACCAACCGTCCGCGACAAACAAAACATGTTCAAAACAGGCTGATCGCTTGAGATTAATTTTGTTGTTAAGGTTTGTCGTAATCTTTACAGTGGCGTAGCGAGGTCGGGTGTCACCCGGTGCGGCACTTAATGGTGTCACCCCCCAGAGGCGTACGACCCTTCCCGGGGACAAACTTTCAAGTTTTCGATTTGCACCCCCTCCCTCAAACTTTCGATTTGCACCCCCTTCAAGTTTTCGATTTGCACCCCCCCCCCCTCAAGTTTTTCTCTATATATTTTGCTATTTTTTGCCTTGGTGTCACCCCCCTAAATGGTGTCACACGGTGCGGTCCGCAACCCCGCCCCCCCCCCCTCGCTACGCCCCTGAATCTTTATATTAATTTTTATTACAAGCTTTTATTTAGTTCATTATGTCTGTTTGTTTGTTTGTTTGTTTGTGTGTTTGTGGCAAATCTTGTAAGTCAATTTTGACCCACTTCTAATGCAACGATTTCGTTCAAACTTTCCAAACAAGTTACACGTTGATGACAATACAAGTGTATCTAATTTTTTATTTATTTAGATTCTTAATTATTCATTAAAAATTAATTAAACTTTTAGAAACAAAAGGGAGATAACAAAATTAAATCAATCGATAGATTACTATTTTCAATTACAGAAGGGAAGATAACTAGCTAGACGCAATCGCCAGACCAGTCTGGTGATCTGTGGTTCAAGAGAGTGTTTACAATTATTGAGTTTGTCGATATAGTGAAGGTGCAGGTAATAAAGTTTTTAAACGATTTGAAACTAAGGGGAGGTAACAAGATTTCGAACTTATTGTCGTCTGTAAAATATGGCCACGGACTGCTTCTTTCACGAGCAGATAATCGTCAGATAATTGTCTTTCAGATATCGCGAGCTACTGATGGTGTTTTAAAGCAAATATTTTTAGTCGTGTCGACGTAATAAATTAGGAATCACTAAAAAGTAAAAATATAACAAATAAAAAAAAAACACGTTATAGCATTAAAGCTTTTAAATGCACTGAAAATAAGAAAATAAAACTAATCTGCTTTCATTCATAAAAGTTGTACATATTTTAGCAACCAAAGCTTTTTCGAAAGAAAACAGGTTAGTTTTATTTTCTTATTTTCAGTATTTTTAAAGGTTGTTGCTCTAAAGGTTTTTTATATTTGTTTTATTAATTACTAATTTCATATCTAATTAGCTTGAAGATTAGACATTCCTGCATTGTCAACAAAGACAAACTCATCTGAAATTTTTTATCGCTGCATTAGAAGTGGACTAAAATTGAGTCTCAAGATTTTCAATAAACAAACAAATAAACAAATAAATCGGAAATCTAATATATAAAGCTCAGTTCTGTATGTAATGCATTTGTATGTCGTTGGAATTGTACGAATTTAAGTGTTAGAAAATTATCGTGCGCATTTGTCTAAATTTATGAGCTAAAAAATTACTATTGAAAGTGTTGGGAAATAATTTTCATTTTTCAAATTATAGTAATAATTGTCGGCATGTTCATTAAACACAAGTTTTAAAAAAAATATCATCTTTTACAAAAATTCTAATTATGTCTTTATTTAGTCCTATAGCACTTACTTCCCTTCGATAAATTAGGAAAAACACAATTACTTCCCTTTATAAAACCATTGCATTCCGTGAAAATAATTTACTTTTTAATTACTTTGTTTTGGTGTTGGGAAAAAAAAATAATTACATAATTAGCGGGGATTGATCAAGTGCAAATGTTGTAGGTATTTTACGGATAAGCTTGGAGTATTAAAATTGTTTATTAAATTGAAACAGGCGCGTTCGTTTAAGTGAGTGCAAAAGACTGTGAATAAGTTGGGGTACTATAGTCGTTCATTAAGCTAAAACAGGTGATTCCGCCCCGGGCGTTTATGTTCGCGTTAGTGTTTTCTTTGTGTTTAGGTGGGTTTGCGTTAGTGGTTGCGTTTTAATTTGGTTCGTTTTTGTTCTTTCTTTTTTCGTTTTTGTTTGTGTTTTTTTTGTTTGGGTTTGTATTTGTGTTTTTGGTTGGTTTTGCGTTTGGATTTGGTTTGTTTTCGTTTGCTTTTTTCGTTGATTTTTTTTGTTGGTATTGGTGTTTGTGGTTGGGTTTGTTGTTAGGTTTTTGTTTTCGTTTGCTTTTTTGTTTGTTTTTTCTTTGTGTTTGTATTGGTGTTTGTGGTTGTGGTTGGGTTTGTTGTTAGGTTTTTGTTTTCGTTTGTATTTGTAATTGTGTTAGCGTTATGTTTGCGTTTTGTTGTTTTGGTTGGTTGTGGTTTGGGTGGGCAATGCCGGGTTTATGATGATTACTAAACACACAGGTAATGGTCTTTAACAGAAAGGTTTTTCACAGAAGCCAGAGCAGGGCCTGGCCGGGACGGCTAGTTGTAAACTAAACAAATGCTTGTAATAAAAAGAACGCAGAAAGGCCAAAGTACTTATTCTTGAAATCACTTACTGCAAACAGGTTTTCAGATAAATCGATAACTTAATATTTTTAGAGGAGGCTGGGGATGGGGGGCAACAGCTAAAGGGGGCACAGTTAGGCTAAATACCCTAGCATATATATAGTGACCCGGGATTTAATTGGAAGGGGTAAAGAAAAAGAAGGAATATTTTTTGTTATACTAATTTCGCCACTGTTCACGTCTAGGTTTAAGTAGTTACATGCACAGAACACATTGGATATTTCCCACAAATTATAATATTAACGCCCATTCTAACAAAAGTTTTAATTTAATTTGGCCGCACATGCCGCCCCACCCCCTCCTGACCGTGTTTTCTGCTGTATCGGTCTCTCGACCCAAGTAGAACGCTTGAATTAAAGCAATAACAACAGCAGTCGAAGTGTCACTTGCGATTATCTGCTTAAAAATGCGTTTTGAAATGTGTCATTATGTCTGATAGTCTTTCGTTTAAAGTCATAACATCCTTTACATGCTCCACGTGAGCTTATATCATACAAACGTCAGCAATGTTACATGTTAAGTATCTTTTACAGCAATAACAGCGTGTCACATGAACCCAGAGGCGCAGCTAACTATTCCGGCGCCCGGGGCGGACTATCAATTTTGCGCCCCTTCCCTCCCATTTATATGTATATAGCTACTCCTGTCTGTGAAAAGCGTCCCCCCCCCCCTCAGTTGGAAAATTTAAGGCGCTTCTTACCAGTTTTATATTTTAGTGCCACAAAATTGATTTAGAAAACAGTTAAATCAGTGCTAAAGCCTTGTAGTCGTTTATTTTCGAAACTTCGACTGTGTATAATTCAATAATTCAGTTCAAAATAGCTTTTAAATTAATTTTCAAACCCCTTGGCGCCGACCTTTTGCGGCCGCCCCCCCCCCCCCCCCCCCCCAGCTACGCCATTGCATGGGCCTTTTTTCACAATTATTCTATTAGCATAAAAAAGGAACTGACTACGCTATATAACACGTGATAATCTAGGTGGCCGATCGTTTACAACACACGCAAGCTCCATGCTAACCCTAATTATTGCTAGTGCTTCAAGGTCAGCCTTGTTACCGTATATACTCGCTCAGATGCCCGATCCTCTACCCCCTTCCCAGAGGCGTAGCTAGGGTAGGGGGCGCCAAACGGGGTAGAAAATATATTTTAAAATAATTCAGAAGTGTATTAATGAATTAACAACAAGGTTAAGAAAATAGACGTCAATATTAATTTCAATATTAATGAAGCTGGGTCAACATTTATCAATTTTAATTGCGTTCACAATTATTATTTTTTAAAAAGAGAAATGGTAAAATTTAGTTAAACATTACTCTTAAAATAAAGCGAGAGTGATCTCTCCTAAACTTTCTCGAATATTCTTATATAACACTACCAGGGATGGCAACTCGGGGAATATACATGATTTTTAATCAATTTTTAAATAATTAAACTTTTAAAATAGAATAGAATCTCATAGAAAGAAGAATTGCGAAGAATTGTAATAGTGCAGAATATTAGTAATTGCGTTTTTGATAAATCTGAATTAACGTGAAGTACTGCTTCCGGTAAAGGGAAATGACTCAAAATTTGAAAAAAGATCTACTACTTATGTGTTACATTTAATCTATCTATCTGAAACAGTACTTAAGGCAGAGGCGTAGCGAGGGGGGGGGGGGTGCGGACCGCACCGGGTGACACCGTTTAGGAGGGGGTGACACCAAGGCAAAAAATAGCAAAAAAAAAAGAGAAAAATGATTTTGTTCCACTTAATTAAGTGATTAATTCGAGTGTTAAATAGTCTTTTAAGAGGTGCAAATCGAAAGTTTGAAGGGTGGGGCGCAAATCGTAGGGTGGGGTGCAAATCGAAAATTGAAAGCTTGTCCCCGGGAAGGGTCGCTACGCCTCTGGGGGGTGACACCATTAAGTGCCACACCGGGTTATACCTGACCTCGCTACGCCACTGACTTAAGTTGTAGGCTTTTGAATAAATCCCACTTCCGGTTACCGTGAATTGCTGAAAAGTTGATACAGAACTACAACTTTGATATAGGCTAATACGCACGTATGCAATTTCATCAACCAAACTGTAATGGTACTCAAGTTATCGTGTTCACAGAGACATACAAAACTGCAAAACTAGATCTATGTTTTTCCGACTAAGGAAGGTGTAAAGCGTCGATATTTGTGAAAATCTCGATTTCAATTTTTTGCACGATTACTATACTTCCTTTATACTTTGTACACGAGAAAGTAAAAATGCAAAGTATGACGTCATGAGTTCTTACACCCCATCATCATCGTCACAAATGTATGACCCCGTAGGATTTTGTCGTAATATACGGAATGCCCTTTTTAATTGGCGCAGGAATCTATCATAAATAACACTTTATATTATTCCCATAAAAAACAATGTTTAAAGTAGGAATTAAAAAAAAACCTATTCCTAGTCCGCACATCTCTAGATTATGATTGGCGGAAGAATTATGGTAGTCCGCACTTTAAAAAAAAACATCGTCGTAATTGTAAGGATTGTAGCGCTAACTTTATTAACTAGGACTGTTCTGTACGTCGGGGGCTACGATGTGCATATCACCGAGCATGCTACGTTTCCCTAAATAACGTTCCGTAGAGTAAATACGGTAAAGTTCACCATGCAGACCCATTAGCTCCCTTCGTCTCACCAACTGCGTTCCCAAGCTGTTAGTTGAAAAGTTGAAGGCACGTTAACCTTACAATTTATCCCAGGTCATCCTACACCGATTGCCTCAATTCTTTCTGCCACAAGCGTACCACTATCCTACATACGTTGTTATTCTACACAAGTTATACCATGTAGGCTTACACAAGTTTAATAAATGCAGAAAACACTTCGAGCTATTATTATCGCGCGGATTCTGATCTATCGACCCTGTCCAATTTATTACCAACATAAGAAATCCGTCAAAACGGCTCCTGATAAAACGCCTTCTGTTGTGCATGAAATCGTCGTGTTGCGGCTGTTCTTCTTGTTTCTAAAGAACGAATAGTGGCGGGCGTTTGTGGCTTAATACCAGGACAAAATGCCTCCAGAAGATACCCAAGAATAGGCTAATGTTCATGGTGAAAAGTTTCTGGTTGCTATAGAAACTCAGTGACGTAGAATCTTAATCCCAGTCTAACTGTTGGGTATCTTGGGTATGGGGACACTATTACGTAGATTTATTTGAAATTGCATAAGAAATTACACTTAAGTTGTATTTGTGAAATGAATACCATTGACGGTTTATAAACGGAAAAATAAACTTGAGTACAGTTACAGCTAGGTTGATGAAATTGTATATATAATACTCATGGTTTTGTATAAACTTTTCAGCGATTTCCGGTAAGCGGAAGTGGAACTTATTCTACTTTTATGTTCAAAAGCCTATAACTTGAGTAGTGTTCCAGATAGATAGACGAAATTTCACATGCAATTAAGAGATTTAATTCTCCACCCTCTGTCAAATTTTGCGTAATTTCCCTTGACCGGAATTAGTACTTTACGCTATTTCCAATTTATCAAAACAAAACGACTATGAATTTATAAAGTACAAATATTTCGCAACATTATACACATTGCTGTTCACTTGGTTCTCAATTCTTTTTTCTAACGAGATTCTATTCTATTTTTAAAAGTTTTAAGTATTTCAAAATTGATTAAAAATCATCTCTGTATCCCGAGTTGCCATCCCCCGTAGTGTTATATAAGAATATTCGAGAAAGTTTAGGGGAGATCACTCCCGCTTTATTTAATATACAGGTCTAATGTGTATAATGTGTATTTTCTCTTCGCAAAGACTTAAGGCTAGTTGCTCTTGTCAAGCAAAAAAGTTGTATTGTAAAATGTAATTTAGTTTTATAATGGATTGAGAAAAATAAACTTCTATCAGCAGTGATGCGCGGTCCCTTGCTCAAATATATGATACCCCTCACGGAAACGTACATTTCAGAAACACATGATGCCCCCTACATAAAAATATGATGCCCCTTACACAAACATATGATGACCTAACAGAAACATATGAAGCCCCTTACACAACATATGATGCCTTAACAGAAACATATAATGCCCCTTATATAAACACATGATGCCCTATCGACATTAGCTCCCCCTCTTAACCTTGTTGTTATACAACGGAAGTGGTTTAAATTTTTAGCAAACATTGTCAACTCCCAAAAACGTAGTTTCCTAGATCACCGAACGATCAAAACGGACATGCTAATCAGACATTCGAAAGGTTGAGGGGGGGGGGGGGGGCAAATCGTAGTGGGGGGTGCAAATAGAAAATTGAAAGTTTGCCCCCGGGAAGGGTCGCTACGCCTCTGGGGGTGACACCATTAAGTGCCGCAACGGGTGACACCCGACCTCGCTACGCCACTGCATGTAAGCACCGTATATATGACAGGGGCACATTGGCTAGAGTAGATTTAAGCACCAGAGACATGACAGGGGCGCAGCTATAGAAATAAGCACCAGAGACATGACAGAGAAATATAGGTATCTTAGCTAGGCTTCGTTTTTATTTTTGATGATGTATGCATCTCAATGGGGAAAAAAATGTTAATAATGTATGCATCTCAGTGATTTTTTTTTGTGTTAATAATGTACGCATCTCAGTGATTTGAATATTTTTTGTGTGTTAATAATGTACGCATCTCTATGATTTTAATTTTTGTGTGTTAATAATGTACGCAGGGGCGTAGCGAGGGGGGGGGCGGGGGGTGCGGACCGCACCGGGTGACACCATTTAGGGGGGTGACACCAAGGCAAAAAATAGCAAAATATATAGAGAAAAACTCGAGGGGGGGGGTGCAAATCGAAAGTTTGAGGGGGGGGGGTGCAAATCGAAAACTTGAGGGGGGGGGTGCAAATCGAAAGTTTGAGGGGGGGGGTGCAAATCGAAAACTTGAGGGGGGGGTGCAAATCGAAAGTTTGAGGGGGGGGTGCAAATCGAAAATTTGAAAGTTTGTCCCTGGGAAGGGTCTCTATGCCTCTGGGGGGGGGGGTGACACCATTAAGTGCCGCACCGGGTGACACCCGACCTCGCTACGCCACTGAATGTACGCATCTCTATGATTTTAATTTTTAGCGCAATTTCCATACGGACAATTGCGATTATTAACTCGTCATTTCTGGATGGATGAATGAATGAATGGATGGATGGATGGATGTGTGTCCGCAGCTTTAAGTCGTATCTCCTCCTCAACGAAGCAATATCGAGGCCTAGTTCCAAAAGCAAATATGTTAAGCAAGTTCCGAGGATGATTGTGGGCCAAAAAAATTCCCGGAATTCCTTCCTGGATTTCACGGAAAAAAGCCAAAAAACCTCGAAAAAAAATACATTTTTTTGCCCATATCTCGGCAACCAGACCACTTAGCGACTTGAAACATTTACCAATCGATTCCTGCCATAATTTAGAACAATATTGCCGAAGAAAGTTTTCAAAAATATCCTTTCGTTCGGTCACAAAAATTAATTAAGAATTTTTAAACTGAGCATCGTGTAGGCCTAGGATGATATTTTTAATTTAAACTGAGCATCTTGTAGGTTTTTAGCGCAAAAAATATCCTTTCGTTCGGTCACAAAAAAATTAAAAATTGTTATGGATAACATAAGGAAATTGCGCTTAAATTGTCACTAGACTTTTTATTAACTTGTTTTTGTGTTAATAATGTATGCATCTCAGTGATTTTTATTTTTTATTTTTTTGTTAATAATGTATGCATCTCAGTGATTTAAATTTTTGTGTGTTAATAATGTATGCATCTCAATGATTTTTATTTATTTATTTTTTGTTAATAATGTATGCATCTCAATGATTTTAAATTTTTTGTGTTAATAATGTATGCTTCTAAATGATTTTAATTTTGTTTGTTAATAATGTATACATCTCAGGGATTTTAATTTTTTTTTGTTGATAATATATGCATCTCAATGATTTTAAATTTTTAGTGTTAATAATGTATGCTTCTAAATTATTTTAATTTTGTTTGTTAATAATGTATGCATCTCAGGGATTTTAATATTTTTTGTTAATAATGTATGCATCTCAATAAAAAAAAATATTTTTAGTGAATGATGTATGCATCTCAGTTTAAAAAAAATGTGTTTGTACTTTATTGCTACGTGTTTCGATACGCACGCGAATATGCTGGTTGATTAAAGTAGAAACATAGGGCGACACAATGGTTTCAGTTAGGATTAAGCTCGTTAATGTTCATTGTTTGGTCCTTTGGTAGCGCTTTGTGGGATACGATCAGTGGGACATTTGTAAAAAATGCTTTAGATAACTTGAATGTGAAGTAGATTGATGAATACTAAATCCACGCACGTAAACTCATTGTTTAAAACGTATTCAATCCACGCACGTAAAATTATTGTCTAAAATTTATTGAATCCATGTATCTAAAATTATTGTCTTAAACGGGTCTGGCTTTTGGTCAGCATATCTAAAAATAGAACGTGCCGATTCGTACAAAAAAAAAAAAAAAAAAAAAACCTTCGTGACCTCGATCGATGGGACGAAAGTTTAGCGCTTTAAAACTCCACTTTACATTAAACCCCTAACTGCGCGAAGCTAGATCTAAGCGCTTAGCATATTTTCCCGATTTGTTCCGTGAGACTTTCCATAAATAGCTCACTTAAATCTTTGAAACTGCTGAAGAGTCAAACACGTGGGGATACAAATAGAACATAAACAACCGGTTTCATTGTAGGCCTACACGTATAAGTCCATTCTTGAAATTTTTTTCTCAAGGCCTAGCTAGTTCATTAACCCTAAGACTCGCGTTAAAATAGTTGAAGTTAAAATTTAACGAGTCGACATAATTTTCTCTAAGATTTATTGGTCGTGTAGGTAGCCTACTTGTTATACAAAGAATGTAGGAGACATATATTTAACATTTTCAAAGACCGACACCCTTCGTATTATAAAACACTTCTAGGACACCACTTCTCCTCCCAAACAACTTAATTTTATTGGGAAATATGTTATATTGTTGAAATTATGGGAATACCATCATTTTAGAGAGAATCTCTTCATACATCTTCATTGACAACTATTAGAAAGCCGTATTTTGTCTTACTATTCTGATCAGAGCAATCTGTTAAACAAAATTGATGTGGTTTTTAATAAGTGGAGATGTCTGGATGAAATAGCATCAACGAGGAATGTTGGCGCATGCCAACTAGATCCAAGCACTTTGTAGGAACGAGAATACCTAACGGTGGACGCCAGCTGCTCGGGAAGTATGCGCAGAGAGCCGAAAATATTAGTCTAAAACCTCAAGCTAATAATAAACACAAGCGAAACTATTTCTTTTAAAACATTTTTGTTCTTTAAATAATAATTTTCATTTTTACTTTCTCGTATATACGAAGTATAGAGAAAGTCTTGTAATCGTGCACAAAAAAAAAAAATCGAGATTTTTACAAATCTCGACGTTTTACACCTCACTGATACGGAAAAACATAATTTTGCAATCTTGTCCGTATGTCTGTGAGTCTCTGTGTGTGTGTGTGTGTGTGTGTGTCTGTCTGTCTGTCTGTCTGTGTAAACACGATAACCGTTACAGCTAGGTTGATAAAAGTATTAAGTATTTTATCAAAATCGTAGATCCGTATAAACTTTTGAGCGATTTCCGATAACCGGAAGTGGTACTTTTTCTACTTTGAGTTTTTCAAAAGCCTATAATTTGAGTACTATTTCAGATAGATAAATGAAATTTCACATGTAAGTAAAAGATCTAATTCTCTACCTTCTGTTAAATTTTGAGTAATTTCCGTTGACCGGAAGTACTAATTTACGCTATTTCCAATTTCTCAAAAAACGCATGCACATTTATAAAGTACTAATAATATTGCGCACTATTATGCACTTTTTTATTTGGCGTTCACTTGGTGTGCAATTCTTTTGTCTACGAGATTTTATTCTATTTTTAAACTTTAAGTATTTAAAATGGATTAAATATCGGGTCTATAGCCCGAGTTCCCATCCCCTGTTGTTTTATATAAGAATATTCGAGAAAGTTTAGGGGAGATCACTCCCGGTTTATTAAATTCAGTAGGCCTACTTTACGAAATTATTTGAACATTTCAAGCAGATCTACATTGGTGAAATAAAATAACGACAGATCAACGCAGAAGCATTCTGTCACTCTGTGGCAGTGTTTCTTCCAGACTTTTTTCTCCGGGGGGGGGGGGGCATTTGAAATTTTTTTGGGGGGGGGGGGGCGGTAGACTTTGGGGGGGGGGGGCGGACACTGTTAAAAGTATATATTTTCTATAGAAATTATATAAATTTCATTTCGTTCGGGGGGGGGGGGGGGGCGGTAGAATTTTTTCGCCCCTCCCCCCGAAGAGATGCCAGGAAGAAACTCTGATCTGGGGGTGTATGTTTGTGTTTATGTTTGTGTATGCCTCTATATTGTCAGTGAAGGTTGCAGATTATTGTGAGTGGTACAGAGTGTGGGAGGAGATAAGCCTGGTAGGACAAAGTCATTAAAATTCTTTCATTTTTATCAGGTGATTCAAGTGGAAAATTAAAAAATATGGAATGTTAACTATTCTTAATAAAAATGTTTTCTTTATAAATACACACCCTGTTTTCGCTCCAACCCTGCAGCAAATCACTCACTTGTCGAGATTAATGTTCTAGCTCTTTGAGTTGACTTAATAATAGACTCGGTTCAGCCTGACAGTTCCCATCGTGCGCATTTAGCCTCCTAGAATAGTTCGTTACTGGCACATCCTGGATACAAAGGCCAGATTTTTTACATTTCTAGAATTCTTCATTTTTGCGTGTGAGTTTGAGGTCACCAAAATGTAAGGGGAGCTAATATAGATCTAGGTGTGGTACCACGTAAAGAGAGCTAATATAGATCTATGTGTGATACCACGATGTAAAGGGAACTAATATAGATCTAGGTGTGGTACCAAAATGTAAGGAAGACTAGAATAAATCTGTGCCCACCACCCAACTTGTGCCCACCACCCAACATGTGCCCACCACCCACTTGTGCCCACCACCCAACTTGTGCCCATCACCCAACTTGTGCCCATCACCCAACTTGTGCCCATCACACAACATGTGCCCAGCACTCAACTTGTGCCCTGCCCACCACCAAACTTGTTCCCATCACGCAACATGTGCCCATCACCCAACTTGTGCCCATCACCAAAACGTGTGCCCATCACCCAACTTGTGCCCATCACCCAACTTGTGCCCAGCACTCAACTTGTGCCCACCACCAAACTTGTGCCCATTACCAAAATGTGTGCCCATTACTTAACATCACGTGCAACAAGAGTTGATGAGCCTACCTGTGTTGAATCAACGATCCACTTCACTATTGATTTTCAAGCAATAAAATATCTGGAATTAATTTAACATGCGTACAGGCTCGAATGCACAGTGAATGAATGGCTAATGTTGAAAATCTATATGAAACAGAATTAATATCTTTTTTAACTTAATAAAAATTAATAAGTTATTAAGAATTACTCAACATGATATATATATATATATATATATATATATATATATATATATATATATATATATATATATATATATATATATATATATATATATATATATATATATATATATATATATATTATATACTAGACGTTCATGCCAGGCCTTCATTGGCCCGTGTGAAAAAACTGTAAAGGTCCGTGAGTAGTGTATTTCTTACGCAGCATTTACCCGGTTTAGAAAATACATTACTTTTACAGTTACATTTCTAAGTTTGAGAAAACAACACACAATGTTAACTCTAAACATAACCCTTAACAACAATCAACCACAACCAAAATACAAACACAAATGCAAATCAAAACGCAAACACAAATACACTAACACTATCAGCAACACTAACACAAACGCAAACGAAAACACAAACTCAAACGGAAACACAAACAAAAGAACGCTGTTCTGTGCAATTTTCCCGACCTGAGTCCAGATGTATCCTGATGTATCTTGGTCGATCCTTTCTCTACTATACGTGAGGGTTCCACCTCAATGCTAGGCTAGTGATATTGGTTGACGGTCTGTTCAGTGTGTGCCTAACCAAGCCAATCTTCTTTTCCTAATTTTTGACATAAATGTTTTCACATAAATTATAATTATAGGTATATATATATATATATATATATATATATATATATATATATATATATATATATATATATATATATATATATATATATATATATATATATATATAATTGTTCTTTTCTCCTTAAATTGTTTTTAGCTGTTTTTGAACGTTGAGACAACTTTCATTTTGTTGGTCCATTCTTCTGCCCCCCCCCCCATACAAACCCTACCTACGCCACTGCATAGTGCGCACATGATGTGCCATTGGGGCACAGAGCGGACTGAGGCTGTCCAGGAGGAGATAAGTGCAGATAACTCTGGCATGGTCTGACGCACGTCCTGCACGTGAACCAGGGGGCAGTTTGGTCGAGGCTTGACCTACTTTCACCACAGGTGTTGGGTCAATGCTCACGATTAATGTTAGCAAATTTTAATCTAAATCGCTGCTCGCTTTTCTGCATTTAAAAAAAATGATTGAGTTTTAAAATAATTGAATTAATTGACTAATACTTAAAGGCAGTTTTTGGTTAACGAAAATAATTAGTCAGGAATGCAATGTAAATCTATTTTAAATGATAAGGTATAGTTCTTTCTGAGGACCAAGCTATATCCATCTTTATAACACGAAGTTGATTTCAAATATAATCACTGCCGACGTAAGTTATTTATAGCGCAGCATGTTGCCATGTTACGTAAATAAACTCCACGCTAAATGTGCACGCACATGCAGGCAAAAAATAAACAAAGGTGACCTTTCACGACGATTCAGGTCGCTTAGCACCTGACTGATTTCTTCAGACAGCCTGCATGAGTATTTTACATATTTTTCAATGATGTGAACTGTTTCGGAATCGTACCTAAAGCAGCGATAGTTTAACTAAAATTAGTTTAAAAGTTTGATTTTAAAGAAACAAAACAATGTCCGCCACAAATTTCTGTTTGGCATTTACGAATTAATAATTTGAAATTACTAAAATTACAAAATTAAAATCCTAAACGTAAGTTATTTGTAAAATTGCATCAGATAATCAATAAAATATGTTTTACTAGATCGCCCTTTGCGCGTTTTAATTCGATAGGGTGTTCAACAAGAAAATAATCATCGATGTGATAAGCAAATCACCCTCTAAAATCTTCTCAGAGTTTCCCCCTTCTTTCATCAGAGCAATCTGATTGGTTGATTGATACAATACAGAGGCACCGTGCACGTGAGTATGTGCTGCTCTCAACGGCTGACACGTGGCCTATTTCCAACGAACTTTGTGCTAACCACTTCACCTTACTTTCTCATCGCTGGACGTTGATATTTTGGGCTTGGAAAAAAAAACATGACACAAATTTAACATCTGGCTTTCAGCTAAGAAAGTGTCTTAAAATGTCGGCACTTAATATTCCTCTTTTTAAGCCGATGCACAAAAACAACAAAAGCATGTGCAGCTAATATAAAATCGGGTTTCAGCGCCAAAAATATCGTAAGAAACTTTGCTGAAAAATTCGGTAAATCAAATTATTTAAAGTTTACAGTAAATAATTATGCTTAAAAGCAATTAATATATCATTAGGCAACATTAGTGGCCCATGTCGAGGCGCCCTAACTTGTCTAAACATCGTTATCAACGGTGACATATTTGAAGCGGCTAAGTCACCGGCTATCAAACACGTCAGCCAGCGCGCGCTGCGGGGTGGACTTCTGCGTGGAGGCGGGCACCAGAGGAGGGCATTGGAGACGGTAGGCAGAGGAGGGCATCATAGGAGGGAACTGGAGAAGGGCACCAGAGGAGGGCACCAGAGGAGTGCATCATAGGAGGGAACTGGAGAAGGGCACCAGAGGAGGGCACCAGAGGAGTGCATCATAGGAGGGCACCAGAGGAGGGCACCAGAGGAGTGCATCATAGGAGGGCACTGTAGGAGGGCACCAGAGGAGGCACCAGTAATGTGCATTGGAAGCGTGCGACAGTGGAGGGCACCAGAGGAGGCACCAGTAATGTGCATTGGAAGCGTGCGACAGTGGAGGGCACCAGAGGAGGCACCAGTAATGTGCATTGGAAGCGTGCGACAGTGGAGGGCACCAGAGGAGGCACCAGTAATGTGCATTGGAAGCGTGCGACAGTGGAGGGCACCAGGAGCGAGCACCATAGGCGGGCACCAGAGCCTGGCCATGAAGAGCAGGTCCCACATGTTTAAAAACACCCAAGTTATGTGACAAGCTTGAAAACTTTGCCCCTACCCCATTATCCCCATGATCACACACACACACACACACACACACACACACACACACACACACACACACACACACACACACACACACACACACACACACACACACACACACACACACACACACACACACACACATATATATGTATGTATATATATATATATGTATGTATATATATATATATATATATATATATATATATATATATATATATATATATATATATATATATATATATATATATACATATATATATATATATATATATATATATATATGTATATATATATATATATATATATATATATATATATATATATATATATATATATATATATACATACATATATATATATATTAGTTGACGTGAGGAAGGATAGATAGGTGGGCTCACTGATTCAGTTAAAAGGAAAATCTCGCAATCGCATTGACTATAAATTAGCTCCCCACCAAAGTTTGTAACTGAACTCCCCATCAAGGACTGTAAAACTCACAACTGTAACTAGAGTTTTCAGGGGTGTTGCCATGCCTAAATCCAAGCATTATAGGTGTACTCACACCACTAAACCCTACTGCTGCTGTATTATAAAGTTGGTCTATTCATGCCACCAAACCCTACTGGTGCTGTCTTATAAAGTTGGTCTATTCATGCCACCAAACCCTACTAGTGCTGTCTTATAAAGTTGGTCTATTCACACCACCAAACCCTACTGGTGCTGTCTTATAAAGTTGGTCTATTCACACCACCAAACCCTACTGGTGCTGTCTTATAAAGTTGGTCTATTCATGCCACCAAACCCTACTAGTGCTGTCTTATAAAGTTGGTCTATTCACACCACCAAACCCTACTGGTGCTGTCTTATAAAGTTGGTCTATTCACACCACCAAACCCTACTAGTGCTGTCTTATAAAGTTGGTCTATTCACACCACCAAACCCTACTGCTGTTGTCTTATAAACTATTGTAAACAATTTGAGTTAAAAAATAATTGGAGGCTGGGGTGTTGGAGGAGAGAACGATAGCTGAAAGGAGGTGGGGAGGTGGGGGAGGTCTGTTTACACAAGTAGAGGGGAGGGGGAGCTGTAAACATCAGTAAACGGGTTTGTATACTAGTACATGTCAGTAAAACATGTTCACGGAGCCCCTAATGAGGTGGTGACCCGCTAGTTTTGTAAACCTAGGGTCAAGGTCGAGGCTTTAAAACATGGACCTGACCTAGTATGGCGGCCCGGGATATGTCAAAGTTCTACAAAAGCATCTCTTCACTACCCCCTCACCCGTAGACCTATGACCTATGTACCAAGGAAATGCGAGCTACGTAACGTTGAGGTGATTACCGGCTGGCTGATGTTTTCACGCAATATTTACATTCACGACTACAGCGCATAGCTTATATATAACAGTCAACTAGAAAATGAATGTTACCAAGCAGTTTGAATTTACCGTGTTTGTAAGCGTACGGGGGAGGGGGGGCGAGGGTGAAAATTGTAATTTATGTTTCGTACTGTTTTACATGATTTGTTCTCATAGTCCGATTTTTTTTTAAATAGCGGAAAACCAGCAGTTAGAAATTTAAAATAATTCCATATTTCGTCTAAAATGTGTACATTCCTGCTCCGAGGTTATTGCACATTAATTAAAATATCTCTCTAATTGGTTGATTGTTGGTATTTGCATTCTTTATTGGGAGGGGTGGTGAGGGCGGATTTCTGAATTAGAGTTCACGAACAATTAACTTCAAATTGTTGAGCTGAGCCAACTTTAAAAAGCATCACGATTTTTAAAATAAAAAAATTAAACACGTCATACGGTTCATCAAACCTTGACGAATGACGTCATACGACAGAAAACGCCTGAGCGACATCTATATCAGGGCTAATCTGAAGTTTCTTTTTACATTTCGAATGCTATTTGATTGGTACCGGGGAAAATATCGGCTTTGATAGCGCAGGTGGGTCAGCTCGCTTACAATTGGACGGCAGGCAGGTAGGCGACGCTCGCTGTGCGGACCAGCGCTGTGTGATCTGGCACTATATAAGTTCACCAGCTGCTCTATGTGAGAAATATTCCGGTACAGCGCTAGTCGGATACCAGACAGAGGGGCACTTGAGTCACACACGACTGCCTAGCGTCGCCTGAACAGATCCAGAGAACAGGTGCTGTGTTCCTCAACATGTCGGCACCAACTTTATACGCTGTCGCCACCGTCTTACTTTCTCTGTGTTTCTTTTATAATCATTCGCTTCTCGCCAAGTCTATCAACGACACGGAGTTTCAAGACCTGCTATGCAATGGTACCAATGATTCTTTGTACTGTCCCAACAGCGTGCTGAGCGCCACACCAGCGGAAAGTGGACAAAATGTCTCAATTGTGTTAGATGTCGTACATGAAGATGGACAAAATGTATCAATCGAGCTAGGTGCCACGCACGAAGACGAACTAAACGTCTCAGCTCCGCCCTTTGCCGGAGGCCCCTTTAATCTAGAGGAAGAAGGCGATTACTATGATGACAATGAGACAGAAACTCAAGATTACTTCGAGGAAAACGTGGATGGCTACAGTTCCAGAAAGCCGACATTCTGTGGTGCCGCCTGCCGAGAGACCAGGAAAAATGTCCGAATAGCCGGCATCCAGCAAACTATTCTGAGCATGCTAAAAATGTCCAGTGCTCCCAATATTAGCAAAGATTCGGTGCCTACATTCCCAACGTTGAACCGCCTTATAAAAGAGTACAATAAACTCGAGGGCATGTTAAGTGACCAGCCGTATGATACCTCGGTCAGGGAGGACATAGACGAGGATGAGGTCACTGAGACTAAGACCATGTTCCAGGGTGCAGTCACAGGTATGTGATCATTCTCTTCAACACTTACAATTACATATTTAGTCACATGTATGTGGGCATTCTCTTCAACACTTACACATTTAGTCACATGTATGTAGGCAATAGTAGGCATTTTATTCAACACTAACACTTACACATTTATCACAGGTATGTGATCATTCTCTTCAACACTTACAAATTTAGTCACATGTATGTAGGCATTCTATTCAACACTAACACACATTTAGTCACAGGTATGTGATCATTCTCTTCAACACACATTTAGCCACAGAAATGTAGGCATTCTCTTCAACACTTACACTTACATATTTAGTAACATGTATGTAAGTATTTACACCTACACTTACAGATTAACATTCTAAAAAAATCCAATTCAAATAGTTTTATTTGAATCGTATTAAATTGATCAGAACACTAGAAGTAGTTTTTGATATATAAAACACTATTCCTGCATATCGTAACCATAGCAACTGTTTGTACACAACGTTTAAAGTTAGATACTGGTTAGAGCGGTGGTCAAGTATGTTTAATCTTGATGTTTACATAGCGAAAACAATAGTTCGATCCTCGCAAAGCGAATTGATGGTAAGGTTTAGGAGGTAAACATTTCAAATCACTTCCAAATTGCAAGCTTCAGTGTTTTACGGGAGATGGAATAAAAAGTAACCCATTTCTTCTGAAATACAATATATATATATATATATATATATATATATATATATATATATATATATATATATCACTGTATATTGCTCTATAAGTGGATAGTTAATTATTTGCAATCGAAAATACTCGAGTTAATTTAAGGCGAAAGGCGCCAGGCTAAACTTCATCGTGTAAGAAAACAATATTGTTTTTAATTATAAAAAACTTTTAAATGGACTGAAACGACTAAAACAAACTTGTTCTCTTGCATAAAACCATGGACGCTAAAAATATGAAAGCGATGTCATGACTGATTAATGCTTTTGATAAAGAAAGCTAGGTTTTTTAATGAAATAAAAATTCAGCGTATTGAAGGTTTACTATTATAAAAGTATATATATTTGCTACATTTTCTATTTTGTATTAGTAGTTATGAATTTTTAAAATAAAAAAATGTCACAAAAAAACTTTTTAATAACAAACTTTTATGTAATAATGCACTAAAAAGTAGAAAATCAATTATACACTACTATTTAAATTACTATAAGGAAAAGCGTGGGTCACTTTAGTATCTATTGGATACCTTTACTAATATTTAGGAAGAGACCCACGCTTTTCTTTATAGTAATTTAAATAGTAGTGTATAATTTATTTTCTACTTTTTAGTGCATTATTACATAAAAGCTTGTTATTAAAACGTTTTTATAACATTTTTTTTAGTATTTTATAAGTTTTATTTACACTAGAGCTGCATGACTAAAAACCATTGCGCACCTACTGAACGTGATGACGCGTGTCAAATAGCGCGGTATAGTTTGATGAGACAGCCTACTAATTTGGACAAAATTTTAAATAATTCATAAAATATTAATCAGGCAACCAATTAAGTAAAATTGAATGTCATGTTGCAGTCTTCGTGTCTTGACCCACGTACCAACTACGAACCATATCTGTTAGTTAGAAGTGCCTGCAATTTCACTCGGGCGTTTCGATCGAGACAGACTGACGACAGACTGACGACAGAGGAAGTGAGTTAAATAAAAGCTTGTAAAAAGTAAATATTTACGTTTAAAAAAAAACAAATGGACCCGAGTGAGAAAAGTCTTAAAGGTATCATGCACGGCGTAGTTAAAATTAATATGGTTAGAAAATTATGTCAGTTTAGTTTTTTTAAGTAAAGTAAAAAAGTAAGTAAAGTTTCCCTTTCAAACCTGACGGTCTATGAGGCAAGTGAAGTAGAGTTCACTTGTTTCTGTGACCTCGGCATTTGAAGAGATAGTGTGGTCAGCACTATGCCCAGCCGCCTTTACTCTCCCTAACGTGAGTTAGGTACCCATCAGAGTTGGGTGGACTCAGGGACCGTCTACTGGAGTTTTTTTAAAGACTTTACTAAAGATTGGATGTATATAATGTTTTTAATATTTTCGGTAACTAAATTTAAAAAAAAAGCAAAACAATTTTGTTTTCGCGTGTAATGACGACATAAACAGTGGCCTCCTGCTATTCGATAGGTTAGCATAAATGTTATTGTACAAATTGTAAACAAAAAATTGGCATATACTAAAAGAAAAAAAGCGGGAATGTTATCCCCTAAACTTTCTCGAATATTCTTATTTAGCGCTACGGGGATTGCAACTTGGGATATAGACATGATTTTTAATCAGTTTTTACATACATAAACTTTTTAAAAATAGAATAGAATCTCGTAGAAAAAGAATTGCACACCAAGTGAACAGTAAACAATATGTGTATAATAGTGCGGAATAGTTGTACTTTATAAATTCATATGCATTTTTTTGAGAAATCGGAAATATCGTACAGTAATATTTCCGGTCAACGAAAATTACTCAAAATTTGATAGAAGCCAGAGAATTAGATCTTTTACTTACATGTGAAATTTCGCTTATCAATCTGAAATAGTACTCAAGTTGTAGGCTTTTGAATAACATAAACTTCCGGAAGTTATTGTGTTCACAGACATACAAATACTCACACACACACAGACATACGGACAAAATTGCAAAACTATGTTTTTCCGACTCTGGGAGGTGTAAAAGGTCGAGATTTGTGAAAATCTTGATTTCGATTTTTGCACGATTACAATACTTCCTCTATACTTCGTATGCGAGACAGTAAAAATGGCATAGCCTTGTCATGTGGTTTAAATTTGCATAGCTATTTAAAAATTTTATCTGCAAAGTTTTGTAAACAAAACAAAAAAACCTATTATGTGGGGCTGTCAGAAATCGATCACGGAGATCCTGTACAGCCAATCAATGTTTGTCTTACGAAAGTGAAACATCGGGTTATAACTTAGGCTTGATGAAAATAAATAGAAATGTAGCATTAAACTCATAAAATTATTTTCAAGTTCTCTGGATTTGCAACTTTTATAACATTGATTCTACTTTTTTCTTCTTCGTTCTTAATTTTAGTATTGGAAGGGATCCCCTCCAGCACAATTAAGTATATGTTAACAATATGATGGAATCGTCAACTCGGTCGCCTCCATTGTAAATTATTTTTCTAATTAGATTTTGTCGCCATGTCTCTGCGATAATTCTGTCCTCGTTTATAGTTTTAGTGACATCACTTTCATGAGTTCCCTGTAATTAAACTATCCTCGTTTTTTTTATTTCCTTAGTTTTAGTAACATCACTTTCATGAGTTCCCTGTAATTAAACTGTCCTCGTTTTTTTTATTTCCTTAGTTTTAGTAACATCACTTTCATGAGTTCCCTGTAATTAAACTGTTTTCGTTTCTTTGATTTCCTTAATTTTAGTGACATCACTTTCATGAGTTCCCTGTAATTAAACTGTCTTCGTTTCTTTGATTTCCTTAGTTTTAGTGACATCACTTTCATGAGTTCCCTGTAATTAAACTGTCCTCGTTTGTAGTTTTAGTGACATCACTTTCATGAGTTCCCTGTAATTAAACTGTCATCGTTTCTTTGATTCCCTTAGTTTTAGTGACATCACTTTCATGAGTTTCCTGTAATTAAACTGTCCTCGTTTGTTTGATTTCCTTAGTTTTAGTGACATCACCTTCATGAGTTTCCTGTAATTATAAAATAGATAAGGACTGAATTACATTTTTAGCAATAGACAACCATACAGTATAGCGTATTTTTTAAAATTGAAAATTAAGTATATTAGCAGGTTAATATCGGTTATTAATACCGAAACATATTACTTTCAGACATATTTAAATCAATAACGGGCATCAAATAGTGCAAATAATGACACGAAACATGAGTTTGAAGACGTAACTCAGGTTTGTTTCAGTTTCTGCGACAACATTTGTCTAGGATTTCACAGGAGAACCAATTATTTGCATCTCTCTCCTTCTGTCTCTGTATATATATATATATATATATATATATATATATATATATATATATATATATATATATATATAGATATAGATATAGCTAAACGCTTTCGCCGAACGTGTTTCTGTTTGTTAGCGTCACCCGATGAAAATCCTTAGCCACATTTAAAAAGTTATGCCATGGTATTCAAAATTGGATTTAACTATATAATCTTTAATTGAGGCTATAAAAGACCCGTTTTCGTACCGCGTATTTTATTTTAATATTTTATTTTCACTTCCCGTTCATCAGAGGATTATCAAGATGAGTAAGGCGTTTTGATGATTTCACTGTCACAGCCTATAAGTGCAGTGAAACGGGACAGATAATTTTGTTCTAGTGTTAACTATAGTTTCTGTATCCATTGAAACGGACTTAAAATTTTGCTAAGGGGGTCATTCATAAATGACGTAACGCTTTTTTGACGATATTAACTCCGCCCTACCCTCCGTCACACATCGTCACAAAAAGCCAGACCTTCCCCCCTAAAAGCCTACCCCCCCCCTCAAAATTGCAGTTGAATTTTTCTTAAAATATTGATATTTTTACAAAATCTTGTCTAAACTCTGTCAATATAGAGTATTTTAATTAATTCCCACTACAATTTATTAAAACAGTTTTCCAAAACGCGAACTAACGGATAAAAAACATTTTCTAACATTGCTTTTTTTAAATGTAAAAGTGTGACATCGCACCATCTGAAATCCGCTCATCACACACCGTCCCAAAATGACGGAACCCCCTCCTCCCCCCCCCCCCCCTTCCTACGAGTGTGTCGTCATTAATGGATGACCCCTAAAGTGTTGTTTTTTTTTTAGTTTCTGTATCCATTGTATCAAGGCGGAGTTAATACCATAGAGCAGGGGTCTCCAAACTACGGCCCGCGGGCCGAATGCGGCCCGCGAGGTCCTCTCATCCGGCCCGCTTAGATCTTTTTGTGCACGGAAATAAGTTTGTTGGTAATGGCTGAGGAACTTTGCCCAGAAAAATCAAAGACATGCCTGGAAGAAACTGGCCCCCGAACTGAAATTTGATAGTTAATGCGGCCCTCGGACTGAAAAGTTTGGAGACCCCTGCCATAGAGTATAAAGTCCAGTTTAGCCTAGGCTAAAGCGGATGGGGAGAGGGGTACCGTTTTAGGCGCAATTTTTATGAACCACGACACATATAACTAGGATTCCAAAACAACATATTGTTATTTGAGCTGTCTTATGTCAGTAATCTAATTTTGGTGTCAGCGACTAGTTTAGTGTAGGTATAATATGAGAAGCTAGAGCCGAAATTATCCAAAGACTGTATCTTTTTACAATAACGGTTTACATCGTAACAATTTATATCTGACGTACATCTAAAACTAATAATACAATAACGCAGTAAAGTTAGGGATGGGCATCTGATTGCTGGTGGGCATCTGATTGCTGGTGGGCATTTGATTGCTGATGGGCATCTGATTGCTGGTGGGCATTTGATTGCTGGTGGGCATTTGATTGCTGGTGGGCATTTGATTGCTGGTGGGCATTTGATTGCTGGTGGGCATCTTATTGCTCGTTTCACAACACCCACCCCTACAATCTACCTTCATAATTCATACTCAGCCAACAAATGTACTCACACAATGTGCCTTAAAGACCCGCCCATCAAGCATGGGAGTTGGTGGTACAGTTGTTGGGTATTCGATTTATCCGGGAGTCTATGAAGTCTCATACCACTGATTTGTTTACACTTCTACACTCAAAAGTGTTATTTCAAGATCTATACAAATTAATTATAGTGAAGTATTATTCCAAGCCCTGTTTTACGATACGCCTAATTCTTAGTGCTGCTAATGACCTGTACCGGAATAATTTTTGTCTAACCTTGCTTGTAAGTCAAGTTTCTAATACTTCCTTCAGCCTACCTATACAGGCTGATTCTGCGCATGATTTGTGAGCTGACAAGTTAAGGCTTCATGTCACGGTGTATACAGACCGATAAAGGTGCGATGTTTGATAAAGGTGCGATTTCTTTGAAGGCTAGCACGACAGAAAGGGGTTATATTTTAATTATATCTGAAAATATTTGGAATAAAAATTATATACTGTAGTTCTACGTGTTAGAAGTCTTGTCCAGAGTCAATAAAAAACACACACATACACACATACACACATACACACATACACACATACACGCAGACATGCACACACCCATATATAAATGGCGCAAAATGGATATTTCGCCCCGTAAGCCAGAATATGGCGCTACGCATCTGCCACATGCTAAACAGCGCACTATATTCCAATTCTATAAACCTGTTAAAAACAGCGCACTATATTCCAATTCTATAAACCTGTTAAAAACAGCGCACTATATTCCAGTTGCTATAAACCTGTTTAAAAACAGCGCACTATATTCCAATTCTATAAACCTGTTAAAAACAGCGCACTATATTCCAGTCGCCTACGCTGAAATGCTGACCTTGGGAAAAAAAATTAAAGCTAATGTCCTCTGACGAGGGTAGACTGACCTGCAATTATCCAGCCTTCTGACTAACAAAAATCGCAAGGTATTTTTTTTAAGTGGCGGTAATTTAGCCAGGTATGTTCGCGATTTAAAAAAAAACATTTGATGAGAAAGGTTCTCTCCCCTTGTATCCCTTGTAAAACCGAGTCATTAATTTATTGAAATTATACTGGGCTAATAAAAGACGTCATCAATGTATTGAAAATATTGCGGGCTAATAAAAGACGTCATCAATTTATTGAAAATATTGCGGGCTAATAAAAGACGTCATTAATTTAATGAAATTATACTGGGCTAATAAAAGACGTCATTAATTTAATAAAAATATCGCGGGCTAATAAAAGACGTAATTAATTTAATGAAAATATTGCGGGCTAATAAAAGACGTCATTAATTTAATGAAAATATTGCGGGCTAATAAAAGACGTCATTAATTTAATAAAAATATCGCGGGCTAATAAAAGACGTCATTAATTTAATAAAAATATCGCAGGCTAATAAAAGACATCATTAATTTAATGAAAATATCGCGGGCTAATAAAAGACGTTAGAGCCAAAACGTTTGCTAGTGCTAAATGAAACAGCTCTTTATGAAGGGACCAATTACTTGGTTTCAATCAGATTGTAATACTAAAATAGGCCCTGACCCAGCTCAGTGCCCAATTAAAGCTGTTGATGTCCTTGAGAGAATTAGAGCCGGGCCCTATATTCCTCTAGTGACAGCAATTAGCCGGCGAGTTTTGAAACAGCATCTTTTCCCGAGCTTACACCAGCGTCCCAGGTCGCCAGAACTGGGTCAGATATTCCCTGTTTAGCCGAGCCGGCTCTAATCTACCAGCTGTCAGGCAAGCAGCTGGCAAGTCGTCACACACGGGGCAGCCCTGCTTACAATTCGGCAACTTGACCTTTGCCCTTGGTTAGCATTATGAAAACAGGTGTCTTACCTCAGGTTTCCACATCAACATTCCGCGCCCCGCTAACAATGGTTTTTAGAACATAACAGCTGACAGTTGGTTTTTAAAAATTAACAGCTGACAATGATTTTTAGATTTAACAGCTGACAATGGTTTTTAGATTTAACAGCTGACAATGGTTTTTAAATTCAACAGCTGACAATGGTTTTTAGATTTAACAGCTGACAATGGTTTTTTAAAAATTAACAGCTGACAATGGTTTTTAGAACATAACAGCTGACAGTTGGTTTTTAAAAATTAACAGCTGACAATGGTTTTTAGATTTAACAGCTGACAATGGTTTTTAAATTCAACAGCTGACAATGGTTTTTAGATTTAACAGCTGACAATGGTTTTTAGATTTTACAGCTGACAATGGGTTTTAGAACCTAAACAGCTGACAATGGTTTTTAGATTTAACAACTGACAATGGTTTTTAGATTTAACAGCTGACAATGGTTTTTAGATTTAACAGCTGACAATGGTTTTTTAAAAATTAACAGCTGACAATGGTTTTTAGAACATAACAGCTGACAGTTGGTTTTTAAAAATTAACAGCTGACAATGATTTTTAGATTTAACAGCTGACAATGGTTTTTAGATTTAACAGCTGACAATGGTTTTTAAATTCAACAGCTGACAATGGTTTTTAGATTTAACAGCTGACAATGGTTTTTTAAAAATTAACAGCTGACAATGGTTTTTAGAACATAACAGCTGACAGTTGGTTTTTAAAAATTAACAGCTGACAATGGTTTTTAGATTTAACAGCTGACAATGGTTTTTAAATTCAACAGCTGACAATGGTTTTTAGATTTAACAGCTGACAATGGTTTTTAGATTTTACAGCTGACAATGGGTTTTAGAACCTAAACAGCTGACAATGGTTTTTAGATTTAACAACTGACGATGGTTTTTAGATTTAACAGCTGACAATGGTTTTTAGATTTAACAGCTGACAATGGTTTTTTAAAAATTAACAGCTGACAATGGTTTTTAGAACATAACAGCTGACAGTTGGTTTTTAAAAATTAACAGCTGACAATGGTTTTTAGATTTAACAGCTGACAATGGTTTTTAAATTCAACAGCTGACAATGGTTTTTAGATTTAACAGCTGACAATGGTTTTTAGATTTTACAGCTGACAATGGGTTTTAGAACCTAAACAGCTGACAATGGTTTTTAGATTTAACAGCTGACAATGGGTTTTAGATTTCACAACTTACATGGTTTTTAGATTTTTACAGCTGACAATGGTTTTTAGATTTAACAGCTGACAATGGTTTTTAGATTTAACAGCTGACAATGGTTTTTAGATTTAACAGCTGACAATGGTTTTTAGATTTAACAGCTGACAATGGTTTTTAGATTTAACAGCAGACAATGGTTTTTAGATTTAACAGCTGACAATGGTTTTTAGATTTAACAGCTGACAATGGTTTTTAGATTTAACAGCTGACAATGGTTTTTTGATTTAACAGCTGACAATGGTTTTTAGATTTAACAGCTGACAATGGTTTTTAGATTTAACAGCTGACAATGGTGTTTAGATTTAACAGCTGACAATGGTTTTTAGATTTCACAGCTGACAATGTTTTTTTTAGATTTCACAGCTGACAATGGTTTTTAGATTTAACAGCTGACAATGGTTTTTAGATTTCACAGCTGACAATGGTTTTTTTTAGATTTCACAGCTGACAATGGCTTTTTAGATTTAACAGCTGACAATGGCTTTTTAGATTTAACAGCTGACAATGGTTTTTAGATTTAACAGCTGACAATGGTTTTTAGATTTAACAGCTGACAATGGTTTTTAGATTTAACAGTTGACAATGGTTTTTAGATTTAAAGCTGACAATGGGTTTTAGATTTAACAGCTG
This sequence comes from Physella acuta, assembly GCF_028476545.2. NCBI lineage: Eukaryota > Metazoa > Mollusca > Gastropoda > Physidae > Physella > Physella acuta. The sequence continues at coordinate 110,916 of NW_026731776.1, read as the reverse complement.
ACAATGGTTTTTAGATTTAAAGCTGACAATGGTTTTTAGATTTCACAACTGACAATGGTTTTTAGATTTAACATCTGACAATGGTTTTTATTTTTCACAGCTGACAGTGGTTTCTAGATTTAACAGCTGACAATGGTTTTTAGATATAACAGCTGACAGTGGGTTTTTAGATTTAACAGCTGACAATAGTTTTTAGAACATAACAGCTGACAATGGTTTTTATTTCACACAGCCGACAATGGTTTTTAGATTTAACAGCTGACAATGGTTTTTAAAAATTAACAGCTGACAATGGTTTTTAAAATTTAACAGTTGACAATTTTTAAAAACTTAAAGCCGACAATGTTTACCAGGTTTTTACCCAGTCCAAGCCCAACAATTATTAAATTAGCTGCCAGGTAAACCACTCTCTCACCGTGTCCACTCACCCTTATTCCACCCCCTTATACACACGTCATGTCCACTCTACCCCTATTCGACCCCCACCCCCCTATACACACGCAAACTCCTGACCGCAGCTCTGAACTTACCACTGACCTGTACAAGAAAACGTTAAATTTATTCTTAGCTAAACGATATTTGGCTATTTGTGAAGTTTTAGTATTCGAGGGGCTTAACTGTACGCTATTAATATAAAAATAAAAATAAAATAACAATCTCTAGTTGGTGCTTAATTAGTTGTACATTATATTTCAGAATACTAATTTATATATCTCTTGGGCTTAAAATGTTTTCATTAGTAAGGAAAACTATAATGTTTAAAAATAAATTTATATATGTTTTATCTATACAACTTAAAGTTATGTAACAAAATCATGTGTAACAAATTTGTAACAAAAACATATGTGTGACAAATTATGTAATAAAATCATGTCTATGGCAGGTTATATTTGACATAAAACTTTGTGAGCTGACTTTTGAGAAAGCTACATGTAAGACAGAATGACATGTAAGACAGAATGACATGTAAGACATAATGGCAGAGACATTTCAGCCAAACTAAGACAGCACTATAATTATGTAAGACATAATGGCAGAGACATTTCAGTCAAACTAAGACAGCACTATAATTATGTAAGACATAATGGCAGAGACATTTCAGCCAAACTAAGACAGCACTATAATTATGTAATACATAATGGCAGAGACATTTCAGCCAAACTAAGACAGTACTGTAATTATGAACTTGAAACTTCGATGTTTTGGATAAAATTCCACAGTAAATGATGTGTGGGATAAAAGCACACAGTAAATGATGTGTGGGATAAAAGCACACAGTAAATGATGTGTGGGATAAAAGCACACAGTAAATGATGTGTGGGATAAAAGCACACAGTAAATGATGTGTGAGATAAAAGCACACAGCAAATGATGTGTGGGATAAAAGCACACAGTAAATGATGTGTGGGATAAAAGCACACAGTAAATGATCTGCGTGATAAAAGCACACAGTAAATGATGTGCGTGATAAAAGCACACAGTAAATGATGTGTGGGATAAAAGCACACAGTAAATGATGTGTGGGATAAAAGCACACAGTAAATGATGTGCGGGATAAAAGCACACAGTAAATGATGTGCGTGATAAAAGCACACAGTAAATGATGTGTGGGATAAAAGCACACAGTAAATGATGTGTGGGATAAAAGCACACAGTAAATGATCTGCGTGATAAAAGCACACAGTAAATGATGTGCGTGATAAAAGCACACAGTAAATGATGTGCGGGATAAAAGCACACAGTAAATGATGTGCGTGATAAAAGCACACAGTAAATGATGTGTGGGAAAAAAGCACACAGTAAATGATGTGTGGGATAAAAGCACACAGTAAATGATGTGTGGGATAAAAGCACACAGTAAATGATGTGTGTGATAAAAGCACACAGTAAATGATGTGTGGGATAAAAGCACACAGTAAATGATGTGTGGGATAAAAGCACACAGTAAATGATGTGTTGGATAAAAGAACACAGTAAATGATGTGTAGGATAAAAGCACACAGTAAATGATATGTGGGATAAAAGCACACAGTAAATGATGTGTGGGATAAAAGCACACAGTAAATGATGTGTGGGATAAAACACCACAGTAAATGATGTGTGGGATGCACACAGTAAATGATGTGTGGGATAAAAGCACGCGGTAAATGATGTGTGAAAAGAAAACGTGAGATCGTATTGATTGTCCGTGACTCATTGAGCCCCAATGTAATCACACGACTTACAACCCCGGATCACTTCGCCCTTCGCAATTGGAATTATTGATTGGCAAATGTACATTAGCCTTTAAACACACTGTCATATTCAAGGATCAGCTGTCTGAAGATTTGTGCAGCGTTTTAAATTTATTCAAGTTCTCGAGTAAGGAAGGTCAATTTGTATGAAATTGTAAAAAATAAACCCATTTAACTTTGAAGCACGTAAGGTAGGAGCAGACAGGCTGATAAAATTGTACCAGTGGCGAGTTTCTGTCACTCTGACATTTGAAACGACACGGGATAAAACCAGACAGGACCAGAGCCTGTCACATTACAGGCGGCACAGATAAAGAGAAGGTTAAATGTTATGTGTGTCACTGTTGGTGGCTGGTCCTGGGGGGGGGGAATGTTGCCAGTAGGATGATGTCATAGTGAGGATATAGTGCCAGTAGGATGATGTCATAGTGAGGATATAGTGCCAGTAAGATGATGTCATTGTGAGGATATAGTGCCAGTTAGATGATGTCATAGTGAGGATATAGTGCCAGTAGGATGATGTCATTGTGAGGATATAGTGCCAGTAGGATGATGTCATAGTGAGGATATAGTGCCAGTTAGATGATGTCATAGTGAGGATATAGTGCCAGTTAGATGATGTCATAGTGAGGATATAGTGCCAGTTAGATGATGTCATAGTGAGGATATAGTGCCAGTAGGATGATGTCATAGTGAGGATATATTGCCAGTAGGATGATGTCATAGTGAAGATATAGTGCCAGTAGGATGATGTCATTGTGAGGACATAGTGCAAGTATTGTCTCTGACAAGTGTCTCACTGTCTCTGACTGTGATCTGTGCTTGTATTACATCCTAAACATAAAATACCCTGTTCCTCACCCCACATGAGTTTTACACACTTGTTCGTCGTCATTCCCCCCCCCCCCCCTTCCGTGACCTAAAACACACTTCCTTGTCAGCTGACCCCCCCGACCCCACGCTGTCATCATCCCCCCCTCCACACACACTGCCTCGTCAACATTCCCCCACCCCCACTGCCATGTCAACATCCCCCCCCACTGTCATGTCAACAACTCCCTCCCCCCCCCACGAGCTTGTCAGCATCCCCCCCCCCCCCACCCACACTGCCATGTCAACATCTCCCCCCCCACGAGCTTGTCAGCATCTCCCCCCCCCCCCACTCACACTGCCATGTCAACATCTCCCCCCCCCCCCCCACGAGCTTGTCAGCATCTAGAATACACAACCTCCCACCCGGAGACCAGGCGACAATTAGGGTCAAGCTGACCTCGATGATTACAGGTGAACGCTTTCATCGATCGCTTCTGGAATCAATCAACAGCTGGTTTGTGTTAGGTTTACGGCACGGGCCTAGTGGCTTAGTTAGGGTAACATCAATCCTCATTCTCATCCTCAATCGAAGTCAGTTGTGTTTGGTTTGTGGGCATATATTTCCCAAACATACACTACAACAGCATACACAACCACAACATACACCACAAAATTCTACACAACAACATACACCATCACAGCATACACCACCACAACATACACCACCACAACATACACCACCACAACATACATCACCACAACATACACCACCACAACATACATCACCACAACATACATCGCAACATAAAACCACAACATACACCACCCCAACATACACCACAACAACATACACCACCACAACATACACCACCACGACATACACCACAACAACATACACCTCCACAACATACACCACAACATACACCACCACAACATACACCACAACAACATACACCATTACAACATACACTACCTAAACAAACACCACAACAAACACCACCAAAACATACACCACCTCAATATACATTTACTTTTAATAATGTACATTATACTAAAATTTGATGAAAAATTGAATTAAAATTGGCAACATTAATTTTAGGGAACACAATATAATTGTTGATTTAAGTAATATAGAATATACAAAAAATGTAATGGTAAATCGAAATGAAACGAAGTTGTACGATTTATTGTAGGTAAGAAAAGAAAAAAAAAGTACTGATAGTCCGTGTCGGGCGGCTAAAAAGTTAAATGTGACGTCAACATGAAAAAGTGGATGATACCTCGAACAGTTGCGTGACTTGGTTTCTGTGGGGGAGTGGGAGGGGGGGGATACGACCTTTTAGATAAAAATCAATTGCTGCTATCGCGTGGGGCATTCATTTTAAATGTTTATTTTCTAAACAGCTATTGTTGGTGGGGGGGGGGGGGGGGGGGGGAAAGTAGCACAGTTGCACACGTTTCCAAAGCCTGCAAGTAACAGCTAGCCTCGGCCTTTAAACGGAGTTAACTTTACCCAGTTGAAAGTACTAGCACTAGAACCGTACATTGACACCACCTACGGGCACACTTTGTAAAACAATGTCATTGGTTAGTGGAGAGTTCAGCTCACGGCGTTTGATTGGCTGATACATTTTAAATCTTCTACAACTGTAGCATTGGTTTCATATAAAGCTTTGTAGAACTGTTACAATAACCACTTGATATAAAGCTCTGTACAACTGTAAGCATAGTAGGTGAATTTAAAATTAATATTAACATGAGTTAATTAACTTTAATGAAAAACTCCAAGTGACTTTGATATCAATACAAAAGAAAAACACGTTTTAAGTGTGATAATCACCTCAACTGGACTGTGGAGTCTCTTTTCTTCTTCGTCCTTAATAGTAATGTTGGTATGGGATCTCCTCCAACACAATTACGTATTACGTGTCAACGTGTTAAGTGCAATATGGGCAGTTGACTAATATTTCCGCCTGTTTTTATTTCCTGATTCCTAGTCTAGTGTTCCCATAAAGTTTCAAATTTATTCAAATTCAAATTCAAATTTATTCAAACAACGGCTACAATTGTAGGCACAAAGGCCTTTTTTCACATTGGCCGTTTATACAAATAAAACAATTCAATAACACATAGCAGTAACATAGCACTAAAAATGTGGAATAAAGAAACAATGTTACATAGTTATCATACATAATGAGATGAAAAAGAGAATATAATAGATGAATGAGAAATGTTACAATGAGTTTACCCGGCAGTTTCCTGATTTTCTCCTCTCTAATGTCCTGCAGTATCCAGAGTTTAAAACATGCGTAGAGTAGGATTTATTCTTATAAACAAACAGCGCATTTAAAACGTTGTTTAATCTACTACCGAGTGGGTAAAAAGTTGTTGAACACTTGCATTTTGAGTGGGACCAAAAACTACCTTGTGCAACTATTATTACTATAATAAACCGGGAGTGATCTCCCCTAAACTTTCTCGAATATTCTTATATAACACTACGGTGGATGGCAACGCGGTAAATAGACATTATTTTTAATCCATTTTAAATACTTAAACTTTTTAAAAATAGAATAGGATCTCGTAGAAAAAAAAATGAATTGCGCACCAAGTGAATGGCAAACAATATGTGTAGAATAGTGCGAATATTATTAGTACTTTATAAATTCATTTTCGTTTTTTTGATAAATCAGAAATAGCGTAAATTACTACTTCCGGTCAATGGAAATTACTCAAAATTTGACAGAAGGCAGAAAATTAGATATTTTACTTAAAAATGAAAGTTCGTTTATCTATCTGAAACAGTACCTAAGCTATAGGCTGTAAGTCCCACTTCCGGTTATCGGAAATCGCTGAAAAGTAAATACAGAACTACAAATTTGATATAATATTTAAATATGAATTTCATCTACCTAGCTGTAACGGTACTCAAGTTATCGTGTTTACAGACATACACACACATATACATACACACAAACATGCGGACAGAATTGCAAAACCCAGTTTTTTCGACTCGATTACGCATAAAACGCCGAAATTTTGATAAATTTGGATTTATAATTTTTGCCCGATTAAAATAAGTCTCCTATACTCAATATGTGACGAAGTACTGGGGTGTAAAACGGTGAAAATAGACAAAATTTCATGTGATTTTTGTGCACGATTACAAAACTTCATCTACACTCTGTATACGAGAAAGTAAAAACGAACATTTAATTGCCAAATTGTGCATTTGTAATTATCACTTCAGAAATGCACATGTACATTATTTGATTATCACTTTAGATTAAATTGTTTGTCATTACATTAAATCTATTTTTGTTTTGTCATTACATTACATCTATTTTTGTTTTGTCATTACATTACATCTATTTTTGTCTTGTCATTACATTACATCTATTTTTGTTTTGTCATTACATTAGATCTACATCTATTTTTGTTTTGTCATTACATTAGATCTACATCTATTTTTGTTTTGTCATTACATTACATCTACATCTATTTTTGTTTTGTCATTACATTACATCTACATCTATTTTTGTTTTGTCATTACATTAGATCTACACCTATTTTTGTTTTGTCATTACATTACATCTATTTTTGTTTTGTCATTACATTAGATCTACATCTATTTTTGTTTTGTCATTACATTACATCTATTTTTGTTTTGTCATTACATTAGATCTACATCTATTTTTGTTTTGTCATTACATTACATTACATCTATTTTTGTTTTGTCATTACATTAGATCTACATCTATTTTTGTTTTGTCATTACATTACATCTATTTTTGTTTTGTCATTACATTAGATCTACATCTATTTTTGTTTTGTCATTACATTACATCTATTTTTGTTTTGTCATTACATTAGATCTATTTTTGTCTGTCATTACATTACTTCTATTTTGTCTTGTCATTACATTACATCTATTTTTGTTTTGTCATTACATTACATCTATTTTTGTTTTGTCATTACATTACATCTGTTTTTGTTTGTCATTACATTACATCTATTTTTATTTTGTCATTACATTACATCTATTTTTGTCTTTTTCATTACATTACATCTATTTTTGTTTTTTTCATTACATTACATCTATTTTTGTCTGTCATTACATTACATCTATTTTTGTTTTGTCATTACATTACATCTATTTTTGTTTTTTTCATTACATTACATCTATTTTTGTCTGTCATTACATTACATCTATTTTTGTTTTGTCATTACATTACATCTATTTTTGTTTTTTCATTACATTACATCTATTTTTGTCTGTCATTACATTACATCTGTTTTGTTTTGTCATTACATTACATCTATTTTTGTTTTGTCATTACATTACATCTATTTTTGTTTTGTCATTACATTACATCTATTTTTGTTTTGTCATTACATTACATCTATTTTTGTTTTGTGATTACATTACATCTATTTTTGTTTTGTCATTACATTACATCTATTTTTGTTTTTTCATTACATTACATCTATTTTTGTCTGTCATTACTTTACATCTATTTTTGTTTTGTCATTACATTACATCTATTTTTGTTTTTTCATTACATTACATCTATTTTTGTCAGTCATTACATTACATCTGTTTTTGTTTTGTCATTACATTACATCTATTTTTGTTTTGTCATTACATTACATCTATTTTTGTTTTGTCATTACATTACATCTATTTTTGTTTTGTCATTACATTACATCTATTTATGTTTTGTCATTACATTACATCTATTTTTGTTTTGTCATTACATTACATCTATTTTTGTTTTGTCATTACATTACATCTATTTTTGTCTGTCATTACATTACATCTATTTTTGTTTTGTCATTACATTACATTACATCTATTTTTGTTTTTTCATTACATTACATCTATTTTTGTTTTGTTATTACATTACATCTATTTTGTCTTGTCATTACATTACATCTATTTTGTTTTGTCATTACATTACATCTATTTTTGTCTGTCATTACATTACATCTATTTTTGTTTTTTTCATTACATTACATCTATTTTTGTCTGTCATTACATTACATCTATTTTTGTTTTGTCATTACATTACATCTATTTTTGTCTTTTTCATTACATTACATCTATTTTTGTTTTTTTCATTACATTACATCTATTTTTGTCTGTCATTACATTACATCTATTTTTGTTTTGTCATTACATTACATCTATTTTTGTTTTTTCATTACATTACATCTATTTTTGTCTGTCATTACATTACATCTATTTTTGTTTTGTCATTACATTACATCTATTTTTGTTTTTTCATTACATTACATCTATTTTTGTCTGTCATTACATTACATCTGTTTTTGTTTTGTCATTACATTACATCTATTTTTGTTTTGTCATTACATTACATCTATTTTTGTTTTGTCATTACATTACATCTATTTTTGTTTTGTCATTACATTACATCTATTTTTGTCTGTCATTACATTACATCTATTTTTGTTTTGTCATTACATTACATCTATTTTTGTTTTTTCATTACATTACATCTATTTTTGTTTTGTTATTACATTACATCTATTTTGTCTTGTCATTACATTACATCTATTTTGTTTTTTCATTACATTACATCTATTTTTGTCTGTCATTACATTACATCTATTTTTGTCTGTCATTACATTACATCTGTTTTTGTTTTGTCATTACATTACATCTATTTTTGTTTTGTCATTACATTACATCTATTTTTGTTTTGTGATTACATTACATCTATTTTTGTTTTGTCATTACATTACATCTATTTTTGTCTGTCATTACATTACATCTATTTTTGTTTTGTCATTACATTACATCTATTTTTGTCAGTCATTACATTACATCTGTTTTTGTTTTGTCATTACATTACATCTATTTTTGTTTTGTCATTACATTACATCTATTTTTGTTTTGTCATTACATTACATCTATTTTTGTTTTGTCATTACATTACATCTATTTTTGTTTTGTCAATTCATTACATCTATTTTTGTTTTGTCATTACATTACATCTATTTTTATTTTGTTATTACATTACATCTATTTTTGTCTGTCATTACATTACATCTATTTTTATTTTGTCATTACATTACATCTATTTTGTCTTGTCATTACATTACATCTATTTTGTTTTGTCATTACATTACATCTATTTTTGTCTGTCATTACATTACATCTATTTTTATTTTGTTATTACATTACATCTATTTTGTCTTGTCATTACATTACATCTATTTTGTTTTGTCATTACATTACATCTATTTTTGTCTGTCATTACATTACATCTATTTTTATTTTGTCATTACATTACATCTATTTTGTCTTGTCATTACATTACATCTATTTTGTTTTGTCATTACATTACATCTATTTTTGTCTGTCATTACATTACATCTATTTTTATTTTGTCATTACATTACATCTATTTTGTCTTGTCATTACATTACATCTATTTTGTTTTGTCATTACATTACATCTATTTTTCTATTACAGATAAAACCTAGAATTCAGCTTGATTTTAACATATATTATACAAATACCTATGTTTTGTATTTTAGATATATTCTAAATTCATCTTGATTTCAACGTATAAAATAGAAATATCTATTTTTGTATTTCAGATGTAACCCAGATACAGCTTGATTTCAACATATCCCACTACGCCTACATCCACCCTCCCAACATTGAACCTGAGATGGTCGCGAGCGCTGACTTGTGGGTGTATCTTAAAAAACCACGGGTGGGGGAGAAGAAATTTCAAATCAACATACAGGTCTTGTACATTCTGGTGGAGGAGTCGTATAAATACCGAAAACTTGTCACGGAGATCATCCACAGCGAGGACGTATGGTCAGACAAGGTCGGGGGGTGGCGCAAGTTTAAGTTCACTTCCGTTCTGAAGAAGGAGCTAAAAAACAGGAACACGTACGGCGGGCTGCAGCTCAGAGCTGACGATGGCCACGGCAACAACTTGCTGGTTCACAAGGCGACAGATACAAAACAGGTAGGGAAATAGCAGGGATATTTATACAACTTAAGCAGTTGTTGGATTATACTCGCACACACGCACGCACACACACATACACACACACGCACACACACACGCACACACACACACGCACACACACACACACACGCACGCGCGCACACACACACACACACAAAATGTAGGTAAGGAGACCAAGTAAGCTTATGCTCCCGCTAAAACCATTTCCTCAACATTTGTTCGGACTAAAAAAATTGACAGCTTGCATTTTCCCTAGCCTTTCTTAGCCCTATGGGTCAGATTACAGCGTAAGTTAGTCATTTAGTCGACTTGATCCTATTACATCCACCGGCTACACTTACACTGCTTGTCATCGGCTTGTGATTGACGCTAGCCACAATTCCTCAGCCCTGGAGATTTCCAGTCAATTCCAAGAGTAGCCTCTGGGTGTTAAGTTAGGGCTCTCGTGGGTCATGGTTTATGGGGTGGGTCATGGGGTGGGTCATGGGGCGGTCATTTCCAGCTACCTTTAGGGCTACAAGCTCAGCGCAAGTCAGGTGAAGCAGAGTCTGCTCCATAGCGATGCCGGAAATTGGCAGATCTGTGGTAGACGAGAAGTTCTAGAACATCTCTCTTGTCTAGACTTTGAGTTTTGTGTTGTCGCTCTTCTTCCAGACCTATGGTACATGCAGTAGAACATTCTTGTGTGTTCTCACATGTAACTCTGTGGAGGCTCTTGTGATATTTAAGCTGGATGAAAGCGGTTCTCGCGGGAATATCACATATATTACACATGTTACCTTACATACTGGCAGAGTTCTTCCAGGCATCTCTTCGGGGGAGCGAAGCCCCCCCCCCCCCCGAAGAAAGTCTACCGCCCCCCCCCCCCGAAAATTTTAAGTGCCCCCCCCCCCCCCCCCCCGGAGAAAAAAAAGTCTGGAAGAAACACTGCATACTGCAGGATGGGGGATAAGTTTGTCACGTGCATAGTCAAGTCGTCAGGATGGGTCTACGAATCAATTAGCTTAGCTCAGTGTCATTAAATTACAGATAGGGGCACGAGCGAAGATAAATGGAGACAAAAGACGGGTTTGTTCTACTTTTAAGATTAGTCGGTCAACAACTTTAAATACATGATATACGGTGTTAAAAATACATGACATACCGTGTTTAAAATACATAACATACCGTGTTTAAAATACATGACATACCGTGTTTAAAATACATGACATACTGTGTTTTAAATACATGACATACCGAGATTACAAAGCACGAAGGCTGACATTTTTTTTCTGGAATGCTAATAAGTATTTAATAAATATATAGCTGAACTATTACACATTTTCAAATCAGTCACATATATTTTAGTACAATATCTGGGCCTGTGTGTTGATGCAGGGTTCAACATACTCTCTATGTGATGTGTCTGCCGTAGTTTTACCACTGCTCTATCATAACATAATCTGTATGTGATGTGTCTGCCGTAGTTTAACCACTGCTCTATCATGGTGTATTTTATAATAAAACGGCGGCTTTGTCTGTCCATCTCCGACTCATTTCAACTTGTCCGATACAATTACAATGCTCTCTACGTCAAATGTTTTGGATAACTTTAACATTCTTAAAAGAAATAAAGCTACAAGCTCAAATTTTGATCTTGGCTATATGCTGACACAAACTACTAGACGTTTTATGCACTCTTCTATCTACTTATATGTGTATGTATGTTAATATATATATATATATATATATATATATATATATATATATATATATATATATATATATATATATATATAATGATTTGCTTTTCCAATGTTTTAGAAACCCTGGCTGGAAATCAAGATCCACAAGTCTAAAGGCAAGCGGAGACAGAAGAGGAGCGACACCCTAATCTGTGGGGAACACACATCTGAGACCCGCTGCTGTAGGTACCCGCTCTACGTGAGCTTCGCCGAGTTCGGCTGGGAGTGGATTATAGCGCCGACTCACGTCAAGGCGGACTACTGCTCCGGCGAGTGTCGTATGACCATGCAGGACAGCACGCCCAACAGCTGGATCAACCAGCAGGTCGGGCGACAGACAGGGGGACCCTGCTGTGCCCCCACCAAGATGTCGGCCCTGCCCCTCTTATACTTCAACAACAATATGACCATAGTATACCAAATTTTGCAGAATATGAAAGTTGAAAAATGCGGATGTGCCTAAAATGGAATGTGATTGTACGAAAGTTGAATATTTGTTGATGTGAAAAGAAGTTTGATTGTGAGTGATTCTTAGTATAAGTTAGCGTGTGGGGAGTGTTTGCAGAAAATATCTAATAGGCTACATTACTGTGGCGATAAATTATATAAATAATTATGACACAGGCCTTTCATCGCGTTTGCCTAAGCGGTTTTTATGCTATGTTTGAAAAGAGACAAGGTGTGGTGATGACTGAACTTTGTGATTCAAACGTTTACAAATATTTGTGGACAAGCATTAACTATTTAAGAAATTAACTTTGTAAATGTACGCCGCTAAGACAGAGACGTGTGTGGGTGAATGAAACTTAAAAACAATGCACATGCATTTATGTGATATTGCTCAAAACTGTACCATCCATTTTGACCATATTTTAAAGTAATTTCCTTACCGGATTTCCCCGCTTTATATATGTTTGTTGACATGCTTTAAGCGTGCCCATATTGACATTACTTGCAACTAATTAGCTTAAACAATATAATTTTGTATTTAATTGTATTTAAATGCACTTTTCTTCTTGCTAATTTAATTGTGATATATTTGTTTACTTCAAAAAATCAACTGTGTTAAACGACAGGACAATGTTCAACAGCGCCTTCCATGCGATGTATGGACGTGTTTTCATCGTTCTGTGTAACAGTCCGTCCACCTAGTCGGCCTTCGATGCGATGTATGGACGTGTTTTCATCGTTCTGTGTAACAGTCCGTCCACCTAGTTGGCCTTCGATGCGATGTATGGACGTGTTTTCATCGTTCAATGTAACAGTCCGTCCACCTAGTCGGCCTTCGATGCGATGTATGGACGTGTTTTCATCGTTCTGTGTAACAGTCCGTCCACCTAGTCGGCCTTCGATGCGATGTATGGACGTGTTTTCATCGTTCTATGTAACAGTCCGTCCACCTAGTCGGCCTTGCACTAGCCTGTTGTTATGTCGCCAGTACGTTTGGACGCCGAGTCAAGTACATAATTATGACATATAGGTCATAGAACAGTCGTGCGCTGTATGCTATTATATATATTTTTACGTCGTCAATTTGTAGAAAAAAATTATGTTTATGAGCAATATATCAATGAGTAGCTAGTCCTATCTCATAGAATAATTACTGTATCTCGGTGCTTTGTTTCCTTGTTTTTCTTTTTTTTCCGTTTAGTTTTATCCTAAATTGTGTTCCGTTAGTTTTTTTCCTAAATTTGTTCCGTTTATTTTTCTCTTATTTAGGCCTACCTTTGTGGAACAAAGGAATGGCATCCTTCGAAAATAATCTGTAGATGCCCATAAAATATATTTTAAATCGATTAAGTGGTTTTTGTATGACTTTTCTTAAGATTTGACGTACTGGTATTAGTACTTTCCAAAATAATTTGAAAAACGCAACAAAAAAAATGTTTGTTTATTTTTTAAATTTCCCCACGGAAAATGTAAACAAAAATGGCCTATTGTGTTGCTTTTAAAAATATAAGTTTATTGAAAATAATCACCGGAAAATTTTTATGACATTGATTCTTAAAATATGAAATTTCTAAAACTTTTTTGGTTAAAAATTTTGACAGTTTTTTTTTCTATCCATTTCAAGAATAATGATTGAGGGGGGGGGGGGGGGCATCTCATTGAAATCGGCGGATGCTATTCGATCCTAACAAAAAATCTAATTTTCCTAAGTGTTTCGTGTAGTTTTGTGATGAGCGTAACTTGGGCAACACTGCTTTCAAAATGTTTCTGGCTCTTTAGACAGTAGTGACCACTGGTCACTGCATTTAATGAATTGATTTACGTTGTTTATTGTTGAATGTTTCAAAATCAATGACTCAAAATGGCAATGGAATAATATGCTTAAGGAGAGTTTTGTTTTTAAATTATTTTCTTGTATGGTGTTGTATTTATCATATTTTTCCTTGTCATCTAGCTGCTTTTTGTACACTGCTCAATGCTGTTCGTTGAAAATAGGAGTTCAAATTTCAACACCTGTTCAAAAAGAGAAGTTACATTCCGATTTAATAAATGAGGTAATTATATATATTTAAAAAAGGATGTCAGAAATACAATATATATGTTGGAAATAATTAGACTAGGGGGCTTAACCAGTGGCGTAGCGAGGTCGGGTGTCACCCGGTGCGGCACTTAATGGTGTCACCCCCCCCCCCCCCCCAGAGGCATAGAGACCCTTCCCAGGGACAAACTTTCAAATTTTCGATTTGCACCCCCCCCCCCTCAAACTTTCGATTTGCACCCCCCCCCCCTCGAGTTTTTCTCTATATATTTTGCTATTTTTTGCCTTGGTGTCACCCCCCTAAATGGTGTCACCCGGTGCGGTCCGCACCTCCCGCCCCCCCCCCCTCGCTACGCCCCTGGGCTTAACTAAACTTCGTGGGATATATGCTAAACTTAATAAGATAGCACTGTTAATTAAACAATGTGAAAACTATGTTAAACTTAGTTCAATTTACGGTAGAACAAAGCCGATTATGTTTGGAAACTCTAATTTATTCAATTTACACGTAAGGTAGAAACTACTGTTGTGAAGCAGTCTTAAAGCATTCACAAGTGATCCAATGCTGTAGAGTCTCAATGGGTTTTACAACATTGTTATATTTTTCTGTTCTGGAAATTACTGTACTTAGTGTGTTCTCTTCATTTTTGTTAGAAAATGTACGTATAATAACTCTTATAATGTAAACACTTAATTTACAAAAACACATTTGACATCAAAATTTGAAGTAAAAGACAAAAAGTTGGACCACACAGAAACCATCTTGTTCGGTAGTTGAGGCCATCTCGCGACCATTAGACAGAGGTCAGTGTATCGACTGACCACTAGACAGAGGTCAGTGTATCGACTGACCACTAGACAGAGGTCAGTGTATCCACTGACCACTAGACAGAGGTCAGTGTATCCACTGACCATTAGACAGAGGTCAGTGTGTCCACTGACCATTAGACAGATGTCAGTGTGTCCACTGACCGTTAGACAGAGGTCAGTGTGTCCACTGACCATTAGACAGAGGTCAGTGTATCCACTAGCTATAGCTGTTGTACGTAGCCTTATGGTTCAACTACTTTATTTGTTGTTTTTATAATCTGAAAAACGCGAACTTATTATTGTGCAAAATCAGAGTTGACAAATTGTTAAATTGTAAATTCGCTGGTGATTTAAGTACGCTTACTTAAATAACATTATGACTAAGCTTACTAGACTAGTAATGAATTACTTAGATAATTTGTCAAAAATTTCAAATAAATTCCATGTTTTATACTATATCATAGTCGGGCGAACTACTGTAATAAATTGCTATGTATTATGTGTTGTTATCTTCTGTGATATACGTGGTGCTTGTATTAAACCTGAGGTTGGACGGCTCAGCCCAATTTTGTCCTCTTTCTTTTAGCCCGAATCTGCTTCTCTATAAGATTGAATCTGCTTGTCTATAACAAGATGTACTGATTGTCTTTAAGATTTAATACTGCCTGTCTTTAAGACTGATTAGGACCTACTGCTTGTCTTCAAGACTCAAACAACTTGTCTTACGACGCAACGAAGATTTAAAATAGACCAAATTTGTGATAATAGAAATTTTTACAAAACATGAATAATGTATTTGTGATTTGTGTTAAAGCTTTTGTATACACTTTCATCATATTTTTTTTTCATATCATATTTGATTTTAACTGTACAAATAGTAAAAACTTGAGTTCCTGTAAATGTTTGAACATAGCCCGACTTAGAGTTTGTGTTTATTAGCTGGTAGATGCGAGTGTATTGAATAAATATTCAATTGATATCCAACTGTAGTGTTTTGCAAGTAATTTTATGATGGCCTTAAAATGTAATACTCTGGTTAATGTAAAGATTGGGATGACGATCCGGGGAACTGGGCATTACCCCCCCCCCCTCAATTACCCCCCTCCCCCTCCCGGAGTAATTACCCCCCCCCCCCCCAGTCAATTACCTACTGTCAATTACCCCCCCCCCCGGACATAGCTAGGGATAATTAGAGTTAGGGCTAGGGCTAAGTTAGGGTTAGGGTTTGGGCTAGGGTTAGGGTTAGGGCTAGATTTAGGATTAGGTTTAGTGTTATGGTCAAGGTTAGACTTAAACCAATGTCTAGAGTTGGTTTTGGTTTTGTGTTAAGTTTTAGGCTGAGATGAATGCTTAGGTTTGGTCTTTTTTCTTAAGGTTAGTATTAAGATAATATATAGGTATAGAGTTTGAGTAAGAGTTAAGATTCTAACTTGAGGGGCGGGGGGGGGGTAATTCCACAGGGGGGTGATTGACAGGGGGGTAATTCCACGGGGGGGGGGGGTGATTGACAGGGGGGGGGGGGGTAAATGCTCCGTGGCAGAGTTTCTTCCAGGCATCTCTTCGGGGGGGCGAAGCCCCCCCCCGAAATTTTTTTACCGCCCCCCCCCCCCCCCCCCGAACGAAATGAAATTTATATAATTTATATAGAAAATATATACTTTTAACAGTGTCCGCCCCCCCGAAGAAAGTTTACCGCCCCCCCCCCCGAAGATTTCAAGGGCCCCCCGGAGAAAAAAGTCTGGAAGAAACACTGCTCCGTGGGGGTAATTGACGGGGGGGGGGGGGTAATGTCCTTTAGCCGACTATCCGTTAGTTAGTTTTGTCAACATGCCGAGACCTTCGTTAACCCTTGACATGCCGAGACATCCGTTAACCCTTGACATACCGAGAACTACTTTAACCCTTGTAATTTAGAGACCTCCGTTAACCCTTGACATGCTGAGACCTCCGTTAGTTAGGAAGACCAATTATTTTGCTACGGTGCCATGTTGCAGACTTCTCAATGAAATATTCTTCACTGAGATAACTTGCCATACTCATTACTTAATGCAGTATGTTTTTCCTATCATACTGGTATAGTTAGGGGAGTGCCGAGGGTATTCCTCTTCGGATAAGTACCTTGATAGGATAGTGTCGTATTAACCACTGTTAGGATAATTCCATTGCCAAGATTATCCCTACGATTATCTGGTTGGTTGATTTTTTTGTCTAAGCTTTTCTCTCTTAGTTTGTTTGAAAATACGTCAAATATAATTTTGGGCTTGTTTTGTAACCTAAATTATAATATTGAAAAAACACGTCTTCATCTCATATATCACTTGATGGGAATAATCTTATTTCGTGCTAATTATGTTAAGCTGCATTGAACAGTATTTTGTTAAATCGTTGGGTCTTTATAGTTTTGTAAGTGACAAAACTTTTTTAGATTGTCAATACATCACTAGTTTTGTAACTGACAAGCTATTTTAGATTGTTAGTGTATCATTAGTTTTGTAAATTGTGACTAACAATTTTTGACGGATTCCCATTGTTGATGCTTGGTTTAGTAACCAACGTTGTGTGCCAGACTAACATTTTGATCAAGATCGTTGGCACAAGTTTATGTGAGGTGCTTCAAATGATTACTTCCACTTTTTTTTTGTTATGTTTTATTCATGTAACAATTACCTGCTTCACAAAGTACTGTTGACAGTGGCATTCCGCGTTCAAAGTACTTACAAGATCACTTTCTAAACTAAATGAGTCATCCATAAACTACGTCACGCTTTTCAAAGTGAGTTTGACTAACACTCGCGCCCTATCCCTAAAACCTCCTACCTTAGACTATAATTCTCTTCAAAATTGTTTTTTTTTAAACATCAATTTCTTTCTAAACCATTGACCTAGCTCAGCTTTTGGTATATCAGTCAATTGTTATAGTTTTTAAAAAAAAAACTCTTTTAAAATTGATAAAATAACAGCTGAAATTGAGTTTCCAAAATAACTTTTTGACATGCAAAGGTGTATCTTCACACTTTCTAAACTCCCCCTCCCCCTCGTCACACATAAGCCTGACTCCCCCCAGCCCCATTCACGTAGGGTGTGAATTTATTGTAAGATTTAGTTTACTCAGAGCTGTTGTCACTAAAATAAAAAGGTTTTCGTCAAAGTCAATGTACTCTGTGTTGGTGCTACTGGTAGCAATAAAACTCTTGGCTTTCATCCCTGCACACGACTATATCGTCTTGTTCCATTCATGCTTCTCTAATGCGACATACTGAACCTTAAAGAGATGCTAAAAAATATATTTGTCACGTGATCAAGGCTGCATAGGCCTACTTGAAGAAAGAAAACGGGCAAAAAGAATCCAGTGAGTAGTTTAACTTACCGTGGAATTTAAATGTTAGCAATATGGGTATACACTAATAAGGTTTGTTTATGATGATGAAATACTAATAAGGCTTATATATGTGAAATAAAATTTGAATGTTTTATTTTTAAAACATTATATGTAGTGTCGGTTTCAAATATTTTATTAAATGTAATGGTTTCTGAATATTTGCTTTATGTTTAATTATACTTTAAATGATATTAGAAAGGTTTCATTAAATCTTTTGTATTTAAATAAACCGGTAGTGATCTCCCCTAAACTTTCTCGAATATTTTTATATAAAATAACAGGGGATGGGAACTCGGGCTATAGACATGATTTTTAATCCATTTTAAATACTTAAAGTTTTAAAAATAGAATAAAATCTCGTAGACAAATTAATTGCACACCAAGTGAACGCGAAATAAAAAAGCGCATAATAGTGCGCAATATTATTAGTACTTTTAAAATTTACATTAGTTTTTTGAGAAATCGGAAGTAGCGTAAATTACTACTTCCTGTCAACGGAAATTACTCAAAATTTAACAGAAGGTAGAGAATTAGATCTTTTACTTACATGTGAAATTTCATTTATCTATCTGAAATAGTACTCAAGTTATAGGCTTTTAAAAAATTCAAAGTAGGAAAAGTACCACTTCCGGTTATCGGAAATCGCTCAAAAGTTGATACGGATCTACGATTTTGATAAAATACTTATATATGAAATTTCATCAACCTAGCTGTAACGGTACTCAAGTTATCGTGTTTACACACGGACAGACACACACACGGACAGACACACACACACAGACATACGGACAAGATTGCAAAATTATGTTTTTCCGTATCAGTGAGGTGTAAAACGTCGAGATTTGTAAAAATCTCGATTTTTTTTACTTTCTCGTATATACGTAGTATAGAGAAAGTATTGTAATCGTGCAAAAAAAAAAATCTCGACGTTTTACACCTCACTGATACGGAAAAACATAATTTTGCAATCTTGTCCGTATGTCTGTGTGTGTGTGTGTCTGTCCGTGTGTGTGTCTGTCCGTGTGTAAACACGATAACTTGAGTACCGTTACAGCTAGGTTGATGAAATTTCATATATAAGTATTTTATCAAAATCGTAGATCCGTATCAACTTTTGAGCGATTTCCGATAACCGGAAGTGGTACTTTTCCTACTTTGAATTTTTCAAAAGCCTATAACTTGAGTACTATTTCAGATAGATAAATGAAATTTCACATGTAAGTAAAAGATCTAATTCTCTACCTTCTGTTAAATTTTGAGTAATTTCCGTTGACTGGAAGTAGTAATTTACGCTACTTCCGATTTCTCAAAAAACTAATGTAAATTTTTAAAGTACTAATAATATTGCGCACTATTATACGCGTTTTTATTCGGCGTTTGCTTGGTGCGCAATGTTTTTTTTTATGAGATTCTATTCTATTTTTAAAAGTTTTAGTATTTAAAATGGATTAAAAATCATAACTATATCCCCAGTTACCATCCCCTGTTGTTTTATATAAGAATATTCGAGAAAGTTTAGGGGAGATCACTACCGGTTTATTTTTTTGCACGATTACAATACTTTCTCTATACTACGTATATACGAGAAAGTAAAAACGCTGTGCCTGTTTAAATAAACTTTCCCAACGTTTTCACACTTTTCCTTTTAGTTTTGATATAACATCAAACCTCTTTGGGCATAGAAAACTTAACACTTAGTTTTATTGCTTTATTGGCAGTTGTAATTAACTAATCAAATATAAAAGGTTTCTGAATTGGTTTGTTTTAAAATATACTTTGAACTACATGGAAAAAAGTATTGTTAAATCACTTTTCTTGAAATAAAATTGTGCTTCAAATATGTTTTATGCTTCTTTTTATGTTACATTGACGCAAGTAAAACAAATAGGACACAATAGGACCCAACAGGACACAATAGGACACAGAGCCCAAGTGGTTGATAACACATCATGGACACACAAGAAAAGCGGTTCCCGTCAAAAAATAGTGTATGGACCATATTGTCGGGAACCATAATTGAATTAATTGCTGTGTTCTTGTTTATCGACGATTATAAAATGCACAAACGTTTGGTGCAATCCACATCCCAATGTACTCAAGAGAAAAGTGGACAGGCATAGAAAATCTTAGAGTAGAGTGATGAAAACATAGGCTTGGGGCTCAAATAGAGAGAGCCATTGGAGAGTTGCCGCTACAGCCCTATGCTGCTCAGGGCTTCAGATAAATAAATAAGTCTATTCCAATCAGTAGTGTATCGAGGGGGGGGGGGGCGGGGGGGGGGACGGACATATGTCCCTGGGCGCCGACCTTAGGGGGCGCCAAAATGGGTTGGAAAAATAAATTCTTCCTTTCCCGCCCCCCCCCCCCCCCCGCCCCCCCACCAGAGCAAGTCTATCGCCTAGCGGCCGTAAAACGTGTTGATGGTCAATATGTATTGTTTTTGAAAATCTCACCTGCTAGTCTGTTACTGCTAGCCTAATATAGAAAACCTCAATGCGCATGTACGGTATTTCCTTATCATTTATTCTAGCCTATCAACCCATTGTTGGTTTTGTGGGTTTTTTTTTTTCCTTTTTGCCTTTAAAAAAATGTTTGGATACCGAAATTACTAAAATAAAAAGTTTAATCTATCGAACCTTTAGCTAAGTCCGACAAAAACCAGTCAAGTTTTTATTACTATATTTATTTACATGTTTTTTGTTTTTAAAAAAATATTTAATGAACCTCTCGAGACTTCACTTTGGGGTTCATTATTGATTGATTATAAGGTAAAGTTGGGGGGGGGGGGGGGTAAAAATCGGAGATCCTGTCATGGGCTGCTACGATGCAGTTTTATTAGAAATGTTCAATTACTTTTAATTTTGTCATAATTGGTACTTGGAATCCTGTTGTGCTATCTTTGCATTAGTGACAGCTACTTCTTACTTTGTCAGCCATTATTTGTTTATTAAAACAGTTCTCGCAGCTAAATCTGGCAACTAAATCTGGCAACTAAAGTAAACTTGTGTTAACTTCCAGTTACGCCACTGAGGTCAAAGGTCGTTGACTGCTGATCTACTTGCTTCAGTTTATCACGTGCTCAAAGGTGAGTCAGCTGACAGACGTGGAATTTGCTTGTAAAAACGTAACGGTTATTTTTAGATCGCACGAGCTCAGCTGGTCTAATCAAACGATCTTGAACGTACTTGGCTTGGGTTTCACGAACAGCTGATTCCAGAAGCGTCGCTGACAGGAAAAAGTTGTATGCCACTAGAATCATGGGGGTGGGGAGTGAGGCTAAACACTTGAACTTTTCTGGGGGGGGGGGGGTGAAACTGAAAAGTAAATATTTACTATATAAATACTATTTCGTTCGAGTGGGGGGGGGGGGGGGGTCCGCCCACCCGAAGAGATGCCTGAAAGAAACTCTGCGTGGACCGAGTTTCTTTTAGGCATCTCTTTTATAATTTATATTTTTTAAATACATAAATCAGTGTTGTCTCCCCCCCCCCTCCGAAAAATTTGCGCCCCTTTCACCACCGAGAGAAAATTTAAACATTTTAAAGAATTACTGTGTAGAACTAGCAATTAATTAATTGAACAGAGAAGGGCAGTAGTATTTATATAACAAAAATCGGTAATTGTGTGTCCTGTGATTAGGTCTACACCTAGTAAATGTGTCCTATAGTTAAGGCTACACCTAGTAAATGTGTCCTGTATTGAAGGCTACCCCTAGTAAATGTGTCCTGTATTGAAGGCTACACCTAGTAAATGTGTCCTGTAATTAGGGCTACACCTAGTAAATGTGTCCTGTGATTAAGGCTACACCTAGTAAATGTGTCCTATAGTTAAGGCTACACCTAGTAAATGTGTCCTGTATTGAAGGCTACACCTAGTAAATGTGTTCTGTGATTAGGGCTACACCTAGTAAATGTGTATCCTTGGATTAGGGCTACAGTTGGTAAATATGTGACCTTTGTTTTATAGACCTTTCAGATCCATAGGGCACTTGAAGTAGGGTTCACATGTTTTTTGACCTCAGCATAAGAAGGTGTGGTCAGCACTATGCCCAGGCACCTTTACTTTCCCCAACGTCAGACAGCTACCCATCAGAGCTGGGTCAGGTACCCACCAGAGTCAGGTACCCATCAGAGCTGGGTTAGGTACCCACCAGAGTCAGGTACCCATCAGAGCTGGGTCAGGTACCCACCAGAGTCAGGTACCCATCAGAGCTGGGTTAGGTACCCACCAGAGTCAGGTACCCATCAGAGCTGGGTCAGGTACCCACCAGAGTCAGGTACCCATCAGAGCTGGGAGTACCCAAGGATGGCTTACAGTCCTAAGTCCAAGCTTGAGACCTTCAGGCTAGTAGCCAAATGCTCTATTATTTGACTACCTCATCCCATCATATGGGAAATAGGTGTTTATAAATTAAAAGATTAAATATAATTTATAAAGGAGTTAAACCAAAATCCATTAAAAAAATATTTTTTTATACAAAAATTTAATATAAACTTCTAAGAGTATATACAATTGATATCATGTACATTAAAGTAGGAAGCACTCAGATATTTTTGATGATTGCAGACAAAATGCAGAGGACTTGGAGATATATTGCCTGAATCACTGGGCAGTATAACATCTATCATGATGATTACAGAACTGCTGTGTAAGAAAATTATTGTCAGTTTTAATTCACATTTCCTCTTAGTACACTTGTAAACAAGAGCTCTTCTGTCACCTTGGCATTAATTTTAGTTTAGGAAGTTTTATTCTCGTGTTGGTTACTTCCCCTGATATGTCTCTTCCAAAAGTAGCCCTACAAAATTAGGAATGTTTAAAAAAGAAATTAAATAAACCAAAATTTCATCATGAGTCTTGATATAAAACCACTAAATCAACAATCTTGAGTAGCTACAATTAGACTGCAGATCAACAGAACATGAGGTTAACTTTCAATAACTGCAGCCTAGGTGACTTATCAAAGTATGAAAATATGGCTTAAGTTAAAACAATGCCCATACTGTACCTAGCTTGCACGTCTAACAAGTCTGCACTTTCCAGGAAGTTTCTACCACTCAAAAGCTTTTCCATGCCATTCCTAGGGTTATAAAAAATTACATGATAAAAATTTTCATTCCAAATGTTTCATCACATCAATAATTTTACAGCAGGCTAAGTATTACTAATTATTAAACTAAAACATTGTGCAATTTAAACAGGAAAGTGTATGTTTAAAAAATTATATCAATATTACACATCATCTTTCATTTGAACTGTGAATCCCTAATTTATTTTTTTAGCTTTATAGCCTGTAAATATATGCTATTTTAATGATATGAAACTAACAATAAACTACTTGTGCTGCTTACCCATGTCTAACCCACTTTCGGCAACTTACCACAAATTACAGTTATATCTAACAAACTCTTGATAACCGCTATCTCTTTTTAAATAAACACATTCATTTTAATATTATGTGTAAATGAAAAGGGGCTGAGACTATCTTGTGTTTGTAAGATGATAAGCAACTATCTTCCAATTGACAGACTGTAAACATAAGCGCTTGTAACCCTATCCATCACGAGACCATCGCACTCTCCTTGCGTTTCTCGGCCTTACAAAAAAACTCTCCACGAAAAGCATATTTTCTAAGCAAAGGTTGTGATAAGCTTATCCTGCCATGCTTTCAGTCTTATCAGCCCCTGCCATATGACTATGTATCAAATTGTTAACTGGGAAAAACATTCCATCTATCGCTAATAACAGGAAATTTGTTGCAAGAAAGATTTATCTTTTTACAAAAAGTTTTTCTCACTCAGTGCAAGTCTGTATATATTAAAATAATTATGTGGCCTACTTTCTAAATGAACTGAGTGACACGGAACAATTTTTTAACACGGGTGTAGGATCGTACTCTTTTAAAAACATTCAAGGACATAAATACAATTTAACATAGTCGACACATAGTCGATCCCAGTCTTAATCCTCATGTTGTATACATGTATTATTAAACAAAACAAAGGCCTTAACTGTAAGTTATTTATAGATTAACTGACAGTCTAAACCACATAAAAAAAGTTTAAAGCACAGTTTATCTGGATATTTTATAGTGATAACCACAATTATTGACACAAACATGTTCAAGTTTTGAACTGCAGTAAAAAAAAACTCATTAAACTTACCATGCTATCATAATGCCATTGTCTGTGCACAACTTCTGTGGTGGGCAGACCAGCCTGTAGCCGTACTGCGAACAAATGTAATCCAAATTTTCCCTGAGATAGTTATTGCTAGCTACACCTCCAGACACCACCTATAAGTACAAACATACATCACAGTAGTCATCAGAAATACATCTCATCAGTGTGCAAATACAGTTAGACATTCAAGAGACTGGCTTTAAATTGCCTAAAACATCATGTTTTATTGACAGAATGTTACTGTGACTAAACTATATTTATCCTAAAAACACTGGGGAAAAAAGAAATGGTAATTAAAATATTAGAGACTTGTAAAGGTTGTTTGTCTTTTTCTCTGATCAAGCTTAATCCTAGTGTATTCTTTTAATTTTTGTTTAGTGCTCAATCAGGATGATGATGTATCACATTCACCTTTGTTTCTTAGAACTTGAAAAAAATAGAGAAAAGAAATATGACACACCCACAGGCAAAGCCAATAAAAGTGCAGTTCAAAGTTTTTACATTTACATTATGAAATGGTGAAAATATAAAGGTCTGGGAGAAATAAAATAGAAATGTTCCAAGATTCAAACATTGACTAATGAAAAAACAAATATTTTACCAATGTTTTGTTAGCACCTAGAAGTTCTCTCATGTCCACAAAAGCAAAGGCTCGCTGAAGCCGTCTGGCTATGTGGTAGATGAGGTTATACTGAAACCAAGCACACAAATCTGCAGCATTTGGGAGAACTTCTTCTTGGGGTATCCCTATATTTATACAAAGCTAAAATAATTTAATCAAATTTCAAAAGTCTCAGCTAGTTACACTAGTCAAATTTAATTTTAAAACTCAGGACTGAATTACAGTTAATTCTATAACTTTAAGTTTGGGCTGAATTAAAAATAAGAGATATCACTTGAAGATTTCTAAGATTTAAAAAAATAAATTCAGCACCAACAATCAAATATGTAAATATATGTAAAACAAATTTCAATATTTTAAGTTACCTAGTCTGGTATATTCTTGCAGGATCTGTCTCCTTGCAGCTATTTTCAATCCAGTAAAGGAAAAGTTACAGTCAGCTCTTTGAGTCATGACTTGAACAGGAGGGAAAGCCTGAGGGTCGCCATCTTTTGCCATCAGTTCCACGGCTGTTCCACCATTGAGGCAGCTGAACTTTTCTAGTTTGTTTAATTTCAACTCTCTGGCAGTCTAGTCAGAAGATAATTATGTCTTTAAACCCACCATCTTACATTGGGATAATTAATCTAATCTAATAATATCAATTACATAATGTTTCTTTAAAATGTTTGAAAAACATTATTTAGAAAAGTTAAGCTGAAGTAACTTGTTAATTTCCTATGAACATATTTTGACTAAGTTTGACTACTGATGTGAATGACTAAAAGTGGTACCTTATCAAAAGCCTCTCCTGGAGAGGTGTCAAAAGTTGAACCAAGTAACAAAAACTCATCAATGTCCTGTGCTATTGCAAGTATACAGTGGCCACCACTGACCAGTAACACCATAAAAGGAAACTCAATCCTATGAATATATAAGAACAGGTGTGGTCAGAAGTATTTTCAATTCTAAAAATTTAAAGCTATCATGTAGAAAATTGCAAGTTTTAAAGATGGTGTATTAAGCAAAGTTCAACTCTGTTCAACATTGATAATATACAGATATAAAAACTATCTAGCAGTACCATAATATCAAACCAAACTTAACTGATTTATTGACATTCTAACCTCTCAACCATTCTGGCAGTAAGAGCATGGGCCTCCATGTGGTGAACTGGTATTAACAATTGCCTAAAGTAAACACATTTTAATTACTATTTTTAAAACAACAATATTATTAAGATGTAGTATTTAGTAGAAATAAATAACAAGTTTTATTTTAAATATGTTTCTTTCCCGATGTACCTGGACAATTTGGCTAGTTTTTGAGCATGAACAAGACCTACACGTAGAGACATGATGAGCCCAGGTTTCACTGTAACAGCAATGGCATCCACATCCTAAACAAAATATTGAATGTTATTGCTACATGTGTTTTTTACACAATGTATACCATTTAAAACAGAAACTTTATAATTAATTTAAAAAGTCATACAAATGTTGCTGATAAAGTTGTCACTCAAACTGCTTACAGTAATAGAGAGCAAGCAAAAAATAAAAGATTATTTAGTTTTCAGATGTAAACAACTGTAATAAAACATAAAGTTTTCAAAATATGTTTTAATAGCTTCCTCTCACATAAAAATAAAATAAATAATTCACACAGCGTTTAAGAGAGAATACCTGAACTATCTGAATTTAAGTGTCATTAAAAATCAATCAAGACAAAAAGATTTACCTGCACACTCATGTTTGCAGCATCTAAAGCTTTTTGAACAACAAGTTCAACATTCTGTGAATGTAATTCTTTAGCAACATTTGGGATAATTCCACCGGTTCTGAAATATTTATGAAAGATAAATTAACTTAATTTTAGACACATTAGATTTCTACATGAACCACAGGAAACTTTTTCCCTTCCTCACAATGTATGCTTTACTGTGGAGTAGGCCTATGACACTGAGATATAGCAATAAATAATTACTTTGTCATAGAGGCAGAAGATGTTCCCCCCCCCCCCCCCATTTATTAGGTTACTAACCTTAACAGTACTATATCACTATAGCAAAGGATTTTTTTATGCCAGTAAAGTGGTTAGGTTCAAAATATAGGGTCAGATGAGGTTGCTAACTATGGGCCTATATACACTATTTCATAAAGTAAGTGTTCATGGCAATAAAAAATTACTCATTGTGAATGGATAACTGTGAATTCAAAGCCTCTCCTATAATGTTCCCATGTTCATCAACAACTGCTGCTCCAGTGTCATCACAGCTTGTTTCAATTCCCAGCACAGTTCTGAGTTTCTTGTGTTGAATTAGGACTGATGTTGTTTCAGCACATGGATACAGCAGCTGTGTACATTGACTATGAAAAGAGGTTAGTTGCAAAACGTCACTTTTTGAATACAACAAACTTCGGGTGTTTGTACAAAGCTTCCTGTTAATGTTAATGATGATTGGCACCACTGGTGGAGAAACCTGTTGTAGCCTAGTTAACTGCAATAACTTGAATCTCATTTTTACAAATCTGGAATAAATATATTAAATAGGTTAAAAAAATATTCAGTTCAATCAATATCTGTTAGTTGTTAGCTGTTAGTTGAATCAAATGTCTTGATTTGAGTAGGTTGGTAACTTGGTTCCTGTAGTGTAGGTATTATTTGTTGTTGAGACTACTATTACTTAATGTATTTTATTTATGATTGATTTACTATTTACTCAATACAGTACAGTAAGGCAGTAATTATATAATATAATTATATCTTGTAAGTTATACTTTAAATTATACTAGATCTACAAAATTCTAGATCTAGATCTATATATCTTAGTAAAGTTAGTAGGCCTTTTTTTTTTACTAGTATTACTAGACTACTATTAATAATATAATAGGCAGGGTAATCTATCGTTTTGGGTACGTAAAATCGCCCGCGACTTGTAATGTGAAAACCAGGTGACTCCTTAAATTTTAATAATTATTTCACATTTTGAGGAGGATTTATATTTTTTAAAATACAAAAATGTTTCCTTGTTTCATTTATGTACCTGTTTTTAAAGAATTGAATTAAAACTTTTCAGTAATAAATGAAGACTAGCGATGTTTCCAACAGATGCAACCATGCTCATTTACTATAGCAGCCATCTTGTTTAAGTTTTATTTTTATAAGCTTTTAGCGCGAGATCAGGGGGAAGCCACTCTATTTTACAAATGGCTGCTGTTTATATAGCAAATCTTGCTCTCAGACACTGCTGTTTAAAGTTAATTTCTGGCCTATATCGATATATTTAGCCATTGATTTAGGTTTATTATTCATTTATCTATAATATTTGACACAAACATATGACAATATACTCCTATTAAAGCCTTGACAATGAGGTAACGTTTTCGTACATTAATAGCCGCGGGCGATTTTACGTACCCAAAACGATAGATTACCAATAGGCAGTTAGCAATAGTAATAGTATTACACTATTACTTTAATATAGGCCTACTTATACTAATAATATACTTTGGATACCTTTAGCCTTTACTAGATCTATATTTCTAGAAGACTAAGAATAAGATGGTATAGTGATAGTCGGTATACTAAATAGTAAAAATACTAGATTCTAACTAAGGCCTAAGGTTTGACCCTAGAATAAAAATTAAAAGAATCTAGATTCTAGATGTAGATCTAGATCTAGTAGTAGCCTAACTTTACCCACCGGCTTTGCTCCCGGTGTACACTACCCAGTAGATCTAGTCTAGAGTCTAGATATAGACACTGGTATCAGTTTGAGTAACAGACATGAGTTTGCTGTTCACAATCACTGTGTTATGTTAGTTATTGCACAAGGCGAGGATAATCGCGGTCATCGGAGACCACGGTGCCTCGTTCTGCTTAATATTCAAAGGGTCTACTCGAAATATCAACCCATTCATCATTTTTTAACGTACTGTCAAACTTAAAATAGATCTAGATTTAGATTCTAAATCTTATTTTGTAAAACTTAATAATATAATAATCTTTATTAATTTTTGTTTCTCTGCATTTCAATGTTGTAAAGAGTCACGACATTTAGTTAGTCTTTGCTATTAATAAATGTCATGTGATAATACATTTTTGGAAAGTAAACATAAACCGGTAAGGGGAGTAAGTACGATTTTCCCCCCACCCATTTTATTATTTTATCACAGGTTTTATTATTAGTTATCCTATCGTAATATTTTCGCTATTACTAGATGATCTAGAATTCTAGATCTAGATCTATATTATAATTATAAATTATTAGATTTAGATCTAGACTAGATTCTACTTTTAAATTAAAAATTTGAATTATTTAAATCTGTTTGGCCTACACACAACATACTACTGGAGATCTAGATCTACTACTAGATCTAGATTCTAGAATCTACTAGCAACTGAACTAGGCCTAGATACTAGATCTAGATTCTAGATCTAAAACTATACTATATACTAGATCTAGATCTAGATTTATATACTAATACTACTATATATATAGATCTAGATTCTAAATCTATATATGGTGGAAGATAGAAGAGAATCTAGAATCTAGACCGTATTTTTATTTCTGAATCTGACACTGTGTGACTGTGAATGAATGAGGAATGTGATGACTGAGTGTGAGTCGTGAGGTATGAAAAAATTAAATAGAAGAAAAAAAGGATTCTAACACAATATTTTAAATAATTTTTAATATTTAGATTTAGATTAGGCTATATTAATTTTTAACTGTATGCAAGTTCAACTATTCAATACAATTACATACCTATATATAGTATATAGCATTATGATTATTATAAATATTATAGATTAAGATCATGCCTACTATACTAGTAACTATAAGTATAGTATAGGCCAATATCAATAATGCCAAGCAATATGATGTGAATATGTATATTCAGCAGGCAGGACTATGTACTATGTATAAAATCATTTATTTAAAATTAAAATGTATATCTCTCATTTTGTCCCCAGGTATCAAGCTACTCGTCATTTTGTACTGATGTTAACTAGAATTAAGCATTAAATAGAAGTTAAAACTCCATTAAAGTTCAAGATGTCTGTACAGAAATATAAAAAGACTGGAGATAGTCGAACAATTTTGGAAAAAATCCGTACTAGTCTTTCTACAGGAAATACAACAAAACTTTTTGAAGATGACTATTTTATTTTTGAATTGATAAAGGTTGAAATTCTTTTCCTCAATATTTTGTTTTCCTTTTTAAATAAGATTTTGATGATAAAAACAATATATGTAAAAATTAAATCATGTTGTTTAAAATAATTGGAAGCAAAGAAACAATATACAAATCTTATAAAATAAACACAACAATTTAAGTGCTGTTTCAGCTACTGTATATCATTGAAAACTATTTTTATTAGCAATTCAGAGCTGTATTATTTTATCTTGACACCAGTACTGTGCTTG
Organism: Physella acuta; assembly: GCF_028476545.2. Taxonomy (NCBI): domain Eukaryota; kingdom Metazoa; phylum Mollusca; class Gastropoda; family Physidae; genus Physella; species Physella acuta. Next base: position 80,241 of record NW_026731776.1, on the reverse strand, counting down.
TGATGTGGCTGTTTCTGTGCACTTGTCCTGTTAGTGTATTAAAGTGACACATAGTCAAGCTTATATCAATACCTCATGCTACATCCTATATAAACAATTCATTTGTATCTTGTAGGCAGACATGTTTGTACTTTTCTAGAAGTTATTTGTGAAGTTACTTTTGATAGGTCAATAATACTCTTGAAAAGCATTTCAATGTTAAAAATTAATTTTTTTTTTTAACTTTTTCATGTGTAAAAATTACAACATATATTTTAGTCTATAGTATTTCTAAATTTATTTTTCAGCTCATCTATGATGATGCGTTGGACACTCATGTAAAAATTGAAATTTTAACAGTTATTGAACAATATGGCAGTGGCGTTCTTCCAACAAATAGGTATATTAATGATAGTTTGTAATGTTTTAAAAGGTTTTTATTAAATTTTTGTTAAAAGTTAATGTAGAAATGTGTTTCATTTAATACATATGCAAAGAAAACATTGGGACCTGGTTATGTTTAAACACAATTAAAATTTATTGTATTATTTTTAAAAAGTAGACTTGTTCATTTGAACAACTGATGTATTTTGGTGGTTAATCCTATATTTTCAGTGTTGATCAAGCAATAAGTGCTCTGTTGGATATATTTAAAGATACAGAAGCTAACACAGCCACTGTTCCGGTCTCTACTCAACTACTCATTACCATCACAACCATATTTATTGTTAATGTGGAATTGCTGGTAACTATAGACATCATGAAAAATAAATTTACTTAAATGTGAAATGTTTGTGATAATATAAAATATATAAATAGACACGTTGGCAAAATTCAAACTCATTTTATGATTTTCTTATATTTATTATAAACTAATTAAATTGGGCTTGCTTGATTGCCAAAGCCCATACATTCTGGTTTTCTAGAATGATGTCCCATTACATTTTTGATCTATAGTAGGAATTATTTTTTTTCTGTGTAGGAAACAGATTTGTGTATGAGGTTTGTGAATCAGCTGACAGAAATTGTGACCAAAACCAACAATGTCAGCACCAGAAGACTGAGAGCTAGTTGCTGTCAGTGCCTCGTTCAACTTGTCACCTGGAAGCCTGTCAGTTACTTTTTAGTGTTTTGTTTTATTTAATGAAGGCTAAAGAAATTTCACTGTTTGTTATTTGTACTGAGTGATGTTGCAGTTATGCTTAGTCAAACATTGTTTTTGGGCATTTCTTCACATTTAACTCTCCCTAATCAATTATTCATTAAACCAACTCAAATATGTTCTAACACTAAAAAATTTTTTGCCTTGTAAAAACATTGTTATAGAATTTAACTAAATGGAGAGTCTTTCATAAACTAAAACAATTATAAAAAGTCTCAGGATTTCATGAAAGTTGTATTGAAAATTAAGTGAATAGATAAATTATTGGGTTGTTTTAAATGTATCTTGTATTCAATTCATTTGTAACAGGGGTTACTATGGCGATGGAAGGACGTATTAGCTAACCTTGCAAAAGAAGAGAAAACTGATGTGTGTCAGGACTACATGCACTTATATAGTTCCATCATTACTCATCCAGATAAGTATGTTATCTTTTTATCTATAATCCTAGACAGTAATACTTACTACTTGGCATTTTGAATCCTCACTTTTTAGATCAATTTTAACGGAGCATTGTTCAGGTTTTTTTTATATTTCATGTTGTACTTTTTACATATAGCCCAAAAACTTTTATACCTATATTGATGTTATTATTTATTTTATTATTTTACTTGGTAGTACTGAATTAGAGCAAGCCAGTAGTGAATTACATTCCAAGAAAATGGTAATAAAATATTTTGTGTTTACTGTAAAGTAGATTGGTTTAATATAATCATCTGTGTCCACTGTAAAGTAGATTTGTTTAATATAAGCTTTAGTGTTCACTATATAGTAGATTTGTAACAGGTTTTATAGCTTAAATAAAAAATCATAATTGAAAAATAAAATTAATTACTTAAGAAAACAAAGTAGCAGCTATTTCAGTATGTCTGTGTATTGATATTTTTGCTGTAGGTGTCAGGGAAAAGCTCAGAGAGACAGGAACTTCTGCCCATGGTTTCCCACATCATGGAGAACATGTTCCTTCTAACTCCGGCTGGCCTCGCCTCCATAGCCTCAGCTGTTGCCAAAGTAGTGAGAAACTCTCAGGAGATCTCCCCATCTGTGAGTAGTGTCCCTTGATCTGGCACTCTTTACTCTTGGTATGAGGCTAGCAATCAGAAATCCTATACAACTTAACTTAGGTTAAAGAAGTGCTTTTCTTTATTCCAACAGATATTCAAGCCTTTAATGCTGCAGTATTTGTCAGTTGTGGATCCTACCATTGTCTTTTTAATGCTTCATTTCCAGGTACTTTTACTCTTTTAAATATAGGGAATATAAATAGAATTTCTTTTAATTATATATTAATTTTTTTAACTTCTATGTGATAGTACATTAACATTCCACTGAACAACTAAATTTTTAACTAGTTTTAATGGAGCGTTACTTTCTTAAGGGATAAATGCTCCCACTTAAACTGACTGCTATTCCATCTTTAGAAAAAATTTAAGGGAGAAATCCTGTCAGCTAGTGAAGAAAAACAACTGTTGAAAAAAGCTCTTGATTGTGTGAATCAACCCAATCTAGGGTCCTACACCCGGCTGTTGATATGTCAGTGTATTTCATCATACCTGCAGGATGTAAGTATTAGAATCTACTATGTATTTCATCATACCTGCAGGATGTAAGTATTAGCACCTACTATGTATATGTCACACTTGCAGGATGTAATTATTACCAACTGTAGTGTATTTTGTTATACCTGCAGGATGTAAGTATTTCTCACATTTAACCTAACAATAACCTCATAGTCTGAAATAACTGAACACCTAGTTCCCACAGGAGGATGATTTAGATGCTTATAAAAATGGATTCTCGGTTTACTTTCCTATGTTTAATACATCGTAAGTCCAAGTTAACAGCATGTGTTGGTTGTCAAAGTTTGGGCTTGTCAAATGTGATATTAGTTTTTCCTTCCATCTGATAAAAATTATTTTATGCATGTCTGTTAACAAGATCATTTGCTAAATACCTGCACACCTCTTCCTTCCCCAGGACCAGAAGAAAAGTGGTCTCAACAGTTTAGCCAAAGACATGCGGCCAGTTGTGTTTGACCCACTGGACCTACACTTCTGTAAACTGACTCTACTGGGGTCAGGTCTTGGTGCAGACAGTCAGGGCAGAGGTGAGCTGTTTGACTTAAGTCATTTTACTTTCATTGGCTGGTTGGTTCAAGCAATTAGCACATTACATCTCTTTAAGTTGATTAAAGTACATGAGCATCGCCTGAGACATGAATAAAGTTCATTTTTTTTTTTACACTTTGAAATTGACATGGAAAATGTTGTCAATACTATGTCAAGCATGCCTCTAAGTTCCCCAACATGAGCCAGGTACCCATCTAAGCTGGGTGGGCTTAAATTCTAGAACACACCTCTGATTTATAATTAGTCTGTATAACCTCCTAATAAAAGGCTTGAGGCTACAGTGTTGATGGTAGCATGTTTTTGTCCTGACCAGATCTCTCTGCTGACCTACATTACCTCAAGCAGTTAGCTGAGACTACGGGTGGGGCTAGAGTCACCAGCCTCCTGTTTCACCTTCTGTTTCTCCATGTTAAAATCAACACTCAAGACGTACACACCAATGTCCTGAGGTCTGGCTTATATTTTTGTAAAACTAAAAAAAACTTCCATAGTCAGATATATTTTGATATTTTAGCGTTAAGCTAATCTATATATATATATAAAGCAATGTATGTCTGTGTGTCTGTGTGTCTGTCCTTTATGCATTACTACACCTCTTATCACATCGCTGTGAAACTTTGGGAAGTTGTTGAGATTATTCCTGGGGAGGTTTTTGCGAAAACAAAAATTTCAAATTCGCAGGGGTGGCGCCCCGGCAGGGCGCGATTTGTTTTTCTCTATATACGGTATATAAAAATAAAAGTCTATTTTGATTTCACACTGTTCATCCGATAGCCATGAGACTTTGGGGAGTTCATTATACCACTCTAGGGAAGGGTTCTGTAAAAAAATAAATTTTTAATTTCGTAAGGGCGGCGCCACGGGAGGGTCCGATTTTTCTCTATTTACGGTATATAAAAATAATAAAAGTGAATTGCAGTGACACCGTTTATCCGATAGACATGAGACTTTGGGGAGTTCATTATAAAACTAGGGAAGGGTTCTGTAAAAAATCATTTTTAATTTTGCAAGGGCGGCGCCACGGGAGGGTGCGATTTTTCTCTATATACGGTTTCTAAAAATAAGTCGATTTTGGTGTGACACCGTTATCCGATAGCCATGAGACTTTGGGGGAGTTGATTAGAACAATTCAGGGAAGGGTTCTGTAAAAAAAAAAAAACCTCTATTAATTTCTCAAGGACGGCGCAAAAAAATTTGTTTACTATTGCAAGGGCGGCGCACCACCCGGGGGGGGGAGCGATTTTTTTTCTCTATACACGGTATATAAAAAATATAACTCGGATGCGGTTCATCCGAGTGCCATGAAACTTTAGGGAGTAGATGAGAATACTCCCGAGAATATTTCTGCGATAAAGAAAACTTAAGTTTCTTATGGGCGGCGCCATATAGGGTACAATTTTCGTCAATACACGGTTTGACGCCCAGAGTTTTAGAGCGCCTAAGTTGGCACTTGGCATCCGTTAATCGAGTGTCCTGCATAGCGAGTAAGGGGTACTACTATATTCAGCGGTAAAACTACAACAGGCTTCTAAAAATAACTTTGTAACGCGAGGAAATCCTTCTGTACAGTTTCGTCCCCTTGCGAAAGATGAAAAAATAACTTTTTAAATATGAGGAGCCTACTGTAGAGTTTCGTCACTTTGCGATTGATGCAATAAGCACCTATTATTAGACAATCCAGTTAGAAATTGAGATCGAGCATCTAATAATAGACCATTAGTAACGCTAGCATATTGCATCAGTCACACTGATGTTTAAAACACGTCAAATACTTTTTTACGTGTTAAAGAAAAAAATCCTGTTCATTTGTGTCACTGTAGCGAATGACGAAATCTGCATCATTGTTCACATGATGCTATTTGGCACGATGGCGCCTGTTACTTTTAAGGAGCCAGGGGTCGTACGCTGCGTCTATACGGCAGTGTAATCGGGGGGTGGGGGCCCTGAGAGCGCCCCTCTACGTCTCTGACACATGGGCGGTCACCGAAGTGTGTTCTAACATTATTTCGGTGAGTGATTAATGTACACTCAATGTTTACATGCGGTAGTGTAGGTAAACCCGTGTCCCGATATTTTTTATTTAAGCGCAGGCATTATTTACATTTAAATAACTGACTTTTAGAAAAGACGGTCACGCGTCTAAGAACATGTGATTGGTAACGCGTTAGTGAAATCCTTCTAATACATTTCGCCAAAATTACTTCTATCCCCGCGGCAACGCGCGGGGGACGGGTACGCTAGTTATTTATAAAATTTTAAATAAGCACATTGTTGAAACGTATTTTTAAATTGCATATCAAACGAACACAATTTATTTCACATTTGCGTATCTATTTCACATTTCAGGATAACCAAAAAACTGTTCAAAAGTTTCCCTCACTTGATTCCTGTGATAGTAGATTTCTTACGTGCTGTTAAGGCTAATCAACCACATTCGTAAGTAAATTTGGTTTAAAATTAAAATTAGAATTTTCTTTTCACCTCAAGTGATGGGAGTGTAAAAATAAAATAAAAAGTAGTTGCAGCGTAAAATTAAAGTTTTCGTTCAATCATCAAGTGCTCTACACAAGGAAATCCTGTCCCTGTTACATGACACAGTTCTGACACTGGACATGAACACCTTGCTGGATAACTACAACAACTATCTGCAGGTGTTTTTTCTCTCAGCACAAGATGCCTCCATGCTACAGCAGGTGAGAAATGGACTGTATTTTCCTATAGGAGCAGTCATCTCCCCTTAGTCTCTAAGGCTTTGTATTTTGTTTTCTTGGAGTAGTCATCTCCCTTTAGTGTCTACCTAAGGCTTTGTATTTTGTTTTCTTGGAGCAGTAATCTCCATTTAGTCTCTTTCTTAGACTTTATATTTTGTCCTATTGGAGCTGCCATCTCCCTTAATTTCTACTATAGGCTTTATATTTATTTCTGTTGTAACAGTAATCACCCTTTGGTATCTATCTTAGGCTTTGTATTTTGTTCTTTTGGAGCTGTCATCTTACCATAGACAAGCTCAGGGTTGGCATACATGTCATTTTCTGTCCTGCCAATGTCTTGGGCCATCATTGACTACCATGCTGGCTATTTCAAGTTATGCTCATTCCATTATTTTGTTTTTAAAAACGTTTTAATGTTTTATAACATTTTTGCTTTAGATTAAAAAATGTATAACCCACAGAAGCCAATAAGAAGATTGCTAGAGTTGGTCAGTGAGGCTAAAGTGAATGCCTTAGATGACTGGGCCTTGGGCTGTCTTGTGCTGAGTATTTGCCGGACAATGATTCTACACCATCATACAGACATCTTGTATCCACGTAAGTGCTTCACTTTCACTAAACGTTGTAGCTATTTATCTCATTGCTGAAGAAACAGATAGCCAATGACATGTGAATGCTACAACCAACAAAACAGGACTTGGGCTACACATCAAGATATGGGCTACTTACCTAACCATCTTTTGTGTCAGCAACAAATTCTACCAGCTTGTAAGTTTAAAAGAAACAGTAGGCTTGAAATATATTCTAAGTGCTCATGATTATATTATATTAATATTTTTTAGCTTGCTTATATGCACTATATCATTGTTAAAGACTGTTATAGAGCTAGAAAGACTTAATCAAGAATAGAATTTCCACCCACTATAGTATGACAAAAACTAATGGGTAGCAATGAAAAAAAGTTGTATGTTCCACAATTATTTTCTGCCCACATTCTGTACTATTGTCTGCTTAAATTTATCATCACAGTTTTCTATAAAAATTCACAATAAATAAATAAATAAACTTCCAAATTTTTTAAACTTTTGTGTTGGTACAGAGATGGGAGACTTGTTGTGTTTTATGATGAACACGTACAGTGACTGTGATATCAGGGACCATGCCAGGTTCTACTATGCTCTACTTACACTGAACAGTGATGTCAAGGTAGGCTCTCGTCTTTCTGTGTTTTGGTTAGACAACTAACATTACATCGTTAACCAACATGTGTGTCATCAGGAAATTAATAATGTAACAACTATTTTTTAGGCTAAAGAAATCATTGGAGCAACCCTTATTGAAGGTATTCATCTTGGTGAAAATATTGCTGATTTTTTCCCTGGTGAGTTCTTAATAATTACAAATTTCTTTTAGAGAAATTCATTTTTTAAAAACAAAATATGTTTTTTATTGGTCCATTGTGTTACAAAAGTAAACATTTTTTATAGTGCTCTCATTTAAGTATGATGTAATTACTTATTAATATATTGAAGTCATGTCCCCTGTATAAAATCAGAAGATTTTTAACTCACTAAGAATGGTTATTTCCATATTCTGGAAAGTTTTCACTAAAACAAGAGAAATATGAGATAAAGAAGAGAGAACTTTTCAGGCACTACTCAGAATGTCACATCACCTGTTATTGAAGTGTTATAGGAATCATATTAAAGTAGAATATTGGTGCTGATTTCTTCCAAAATTTTACTTTTGTTTTTCTTACCTGACTAGAATTTTTATTTATAGGCTCTGTCATCCAAGCTGCCCCAGCTGTGATCTCATTTCTAGAGCAGTCACCTGTTGAATGGGACAGGTAGAAATATTTGCTTTCATGCTGACCTATTGAATGGGACAGGTACAAATATTTGCTTTCATGCTAACCTATTGAATGGGACAGGTACAAATATTTGCTTTCGTGCTAACCTATTGAATGGGACAGGTAGAAATATTTGCTTTCATGCTAACCTATTGAATGGGACAGGTAGAAATATTTGCTTTCATGCTAACCTATTGAATGGGACAGGTAGAAATATTTGCTTTCATGCTAACCTATTGAATGGGACAGGTAGAAATATTTGCTTTCATGCTAACCTATTGAATGGGACAGGTACAAATATTTGCTGTTCATTAAAATTTACTTTTTTTTTTACCTGCTACATTTATCATTTCTGAATTTCTATTGTCTTTCTAGGGAAGAGTTATCAGCAGAGTTTGAGATGACCAGCAGTACAGTGAGCACTTTTAACCCCCCACCTGTTACAGGTAAAACAGCTTTATAAGTGACATCTCTGCTGCAAATATTTTTTTAATAACATTCAAGGGAAATAACTTTATTTTTAAAGTAAATAATTTTAAATGTTTCTTTGGCTTTATTTGTTTATCATTGAATTAATATTTTTTTCTCAGAAGGACTGGAAGATTACTGGAAACAATTATCATGCCTAAAAACATCATTCATTTGTCAGTTAAAAGTCAACTTGGTAAGTACATCATAAATAACTAGTCTAGTAAACTTAACTTCAATATCAACCTTGTCATGAATTCTCTTTCCCTTTTTGTTGTTACAGAACAAAGACAGTGATTATGACCATCTGTTGGCAGTCTCCTTTGTTTTGGCTGAAAACACAAATTTAGTTCTTGGTGGTGGTAAGTAGTCCAAGCAGTATAATGTCAACTCCAGCCACAAGTGATGCTTTACTTTAGCTCTCTACCATGTGACACAGTAGGTCATGTGACAAACCTCTGACTGAGACTGTATGTTTGAAAGGCAGCATGAGTCCATATGGACGTCACATTGTTTTTGGTCGTTGCTTCAACTTGGTCTATCAGAACTTTGGTATGATTGGCAAGACTGGAATGTCAAAAGATTAAAACTTTGGCATCCAGTAATTGAGACAAAAATACTTCCTATAGACTATATGACATAGATTGTATTAAAGTATCAGCAGACACAAAAGGATGTAAACCTACTATGCTGTTGGATTATTAGCTTAGTTACATGTCAGTGTGATATCCAGCTTATAATTAAGTGATGTGATTGTTGATAAGTTTAATGTTGTTTTCCAGATGTCTGTGTTCCCTATCTTGACAAAGCAGGTAAGTTTTATTGTACTTTTTATATTTCTACAAAACTCCAGATTTTTAAAATAATAATATCTAGATTGCTTTCCTATAGAGAACAATGTAAAAAACACAACATTAAATCCAGTGTTGGTTTGTCTTTAACTGCAGCTCCAAAGTCTGTCCTGTGCAAGATGTCCCCTAAAGCACCATTGCCAATGTCTCTTCATGCCAGGTAAGTCAACCGAAATCTTCATACGTCAAATCGGGCTAGTAACTATCTCTGTGTATAGTACTGACCACAAGCTATAGGTCCCTACATCAGTACTGACCACAAGCTATAGGTCCCTACATGAGTACTGACCACAAGCTATAGGTCCCTACATGAGTACTGACCACAAGCTATAGGTCCCTACATGAGTACTGACCACAAGCTATAGGTCCCTACATGAGTACTGACCACAAGCTATAGGTCCCTACATGAGTACTGACCACAAGCTATAGGTCCCTACATGAGTACTGACCACAAGCTATAGGTCCCTACATGAGTACTGACCACAAGCTATAGGTCCCTACATGAGTACTGACCACAAGCTATAGGTCCCTACATGAGTACTGACCACAAGCTATAGGTCCCTACATGAGTACTGACCACAAGCTATAGGTCCCTACATGAGTACTGACCACAAGCTATAGGTCCCTACATGAGTACTGACCACAAGCTATAGGTCCCTACATGAGTACTGACCACAAGCTATAGGTCCCTACATGAGTACTGACCACAAGCTATATGTCCCTACATGAGTACTGACCACAAGCTATAGGTCCCTACATGAGTACTGACCACAAGCTATAGGTCCCTACATGAGTACTGACCACAAGCTATAGGTCCCTACATGAGTACTGACCACAAGCTATAGGTCCCTACATGAGTACTGACCACAAGCTATAGGTCCCTACATGAGTACTGACCACAAGCTATAGGTCCCTACATGAGTACTGACCACAAGCTATAGGTCCCTACATGAGTACTGACCACAAGCTATAGGTCCCTACATGAGTACTGACCACAAGCTATAGGTCCCTACATGAGTACTGACCACAAGCTATAGGTCCCTACATGAGTACTGACCACAAGCTATATGTCCCTACATGAGTACTGACCACAAGCTATAGGTCCCTACATGAGTACTGACCACAAGCTATAGGTCCCTACATGAGTACTGACCACAAGCTATAGGTCCCTACATGAGTACTGACCACAAGCTATAGGTCCCATCATGAGTACTGACCACAAGCTATAGATCCCTACATGAATACTGCCTACTAGCTATAGGTCCCTACTGATGTTGAGATGAAAGAAACATATTGACTGAAGTATTAAAGTAGGTTAAAGTTTTTATTTCAATTTTCTCAGGGCAGTGTTTGGGTACCAGAGGTCTACTTATGAATGTGACTTGACGCCTTTAAAATTTGAGCTCAAAGATTTTTTACTGCCATTCCCTTGGCATGTCTTTAATATCACAGACAAGCAGAAGTTTTTCAGTTTACATTGGAATAATTACTGTCAGAAGTCAAAAGATAAATAGTAAGTTAATGATGTTATTTTTAGAACTTTTGTACTCACATAAAAATTAAATCTCAATTAAAATTGGTATAATGAAAATAAAACATCAAACTAGTTATACATTTCAAGTGTAAGATCACTTTAAAAATCATGTATGTCTACAATTTAGCATCATGTGAACAATTGTTCCGCACAGAAATTAAAATCTTTTAAAATATATCTACCAGCATGGGTGTGGAATCTGTGAAGATACTCAAATGTTCTCGGCACAGTTTGATGCAAGTTTGGAAAAATGGATTTATATCCAGTAGTATGTAGATGCTAATTGTATTTAAAAAGAAATGTACAGTTTAGTTGTGAAAGTAAATAGTTCTTTTTGTTTATGTTTCTGTTACCAGTGAAAGAGAATGATCCAGTCACATGTTCAAATGTTTTAGCCAGTAGAAAAAAATTGTTTTATTTTCCTAGAGAGCTATGAAAGGGAAATAAGTTACCATCTCAGAGCATATATTATTATCCAGGCTACAATGGCTAGAAAAAAACTTAATATTAAAGATGTTTTGAGTTGAATACAAATAGTCTGCTTTATTTAGAGCCTGCCAAATGAAACTGTTTCTCATTTCTCCAAAGGTTCTAGCTGTGCTGGTGTCAGCAATGACGAGGAGGACTATGGCCCCGTTGACCACTACATGTTTTTTTTACCCCCACACCATCACCTGCTGCTGAGTGTCAGACCGCGGCCCACAGACGTAGTGGTTCACATAGCATCAGACCTGTGGCAGCTGCTCATCTACCTGGATGCTTATTTAGACCATTTGATGACTCCACCTGCTTTATACAGGTGATAATGTGGCATTTGATAAATCCACCTGCTTTAATATGCAGGTGATAATGTGGCATTTGATAAATCCACCTGCTTTAATATGCAGGTGATAATATGGACCATTTAATGATTCCACCTGCTTTATACAGGTGATAATATGGACCATTTGATAAATCCACCTGCTTTACAATGCAGGTGATAATGTTTGGATAACAGTTGAATCATGTGATACAAGCAAAAACAGGTGGTATAGTGTAGTCATGATTTGGGTAAGACAGAATAAAGATAAAAATTTTCAGCATTAGCAACCCTGATTCTGTCCTGTTCATGTTGTTTTTAATGTTAGATTTTTAATGTAAATGACATTTACAATTTTCTCCTTGTGAAGAAAAATAATTGTGTTGCTCATTACATTTGCCTTAATGATTATGTATACTTAACATATAAATTATTTTATCATGTATGCAATAAAGATTGATTAATTCACTATTTTTATATTTCTTTATTTTCATGTAAAGACTTGTGCAATATATCCAATATTGAATTTACTTCAATTTTATACTTCTGTAATAAAAACAAGAAAACTGTTGTGTGGAATTTTTATTTTCAATTTCAATGTATGAATTTAGAGATTCAAGGATATTTCACTTAGAATGCTGGTAGTTGTGTGCAAATGAGTTCACACAACATTAATGACCTCTGAGAACAACCTACCTATCAATGACCTGATCATTAATTGTTCCAGATAAAAGTGCTTTTTTTATAAAAATAATCATCTTTGTCTTAATTGGTCCAGATGTCAAAGTTAATTAACTGATTGATTAATTTAGAGCTTCAAATATTAATTAACCAATGTTACTGGATATCACCATAGAGATGACAATCATTACCTAAACATCTTGACATCATCTGTCATTCTTTTGTTGACAGTTCTGCTTGAACTAGGGGAAGTAAATGAACAGCATGATAATTAAAATGTCATTGTTCAGATGATAATGAATTGATCAGGCACTGGTTATACCTATGGACTTGTTAATGAATGATGTCTTCTACATCTAGGAGACACACCTATTTGAGAAGCTTTTTTTTTTAAATATGTAGGCCTTTATTCATTTATAGTAGAAGTAAATCATTTAAAAACAAACTTTAAAATTCCATCTCTTCATTACTGGGGTTGGTAAAGTACAGGTTGGCCAAGTTTCTTTACTGGGGTTGGTAATGTAGAAGTTGGCCTTGAGTATCTTTATTGCAGAATGATGCGCCGCCCACGAAGAACGCCGGTTGGGGGGGGGGGCAGAGTTTCTTTCAGGCATCTCTTCGCCCCCCCCCCCCCCCCCGAACGAAATGGAATTTATATAGAAAACATATAGTTTTACCAGTGTGTGTGTCGCCCCCCCCCCCTCCCCGGAAAATATTGATCGCCCCCCCCCCCCCGAAAATATCAAGTGCCCCCCCCCCCCCGGCGAATAAAGTGGAAGAAACGCTGGGGAAAGTGGGGGGGGCGGAGGTTTTTGTGATGTTCGATGTGTGGGGGTAAAAATATGTTGCATGTTTTAACATTTGTCACTAATCTTTTATTATTTTAGCTAGATACAACTTAGTTTGACGGTAAATTGTACAATATTTTGTCATGGTGTAACACCTAAATGTTGACATCCGATGCGGACCGCACCTCTGACCCCGCCTAAGACGCTCCTCTATTTGTTTACTTACAAAAATAAACTGTAAGACTGTAACATTTTTACAAAACTACATAATAATATAGTATAAATACACAATCAGGAAATATCAGATAGGCCTATAAAATGTAGGCCCTAAAGAATATTGATTTATTATTTAAAATCCTCATTCTTAAGGGCATGGGCGGGTGTACTTTTCGTCATAAATCCACTAAATCATCGATTTCCCACTTTTACTTGATCTATACAGAATAACCATCGTTGAATCTAAAAATGACATTGTTATGACCCTAAAATTAGTATTTAATTATGAAAATCCGGGTTCAATGTAGTGTGTACAGGGTCTTTTGTTTAATTTTTTAGTAAAAATAGCAATTTTTCGACCTAGAAAAGTACTATTAGGCTTCGCGGAAACCTAATGTGTTTCATATCAATGGAAAGGCCGTGACCTCCTTTCTTTATTTGTTCTAAAATTAAATGACCAATCAAAATACCTATTTTAATGTGATTATTTTTCTACGTCATAAAGTTGTTTATTTTACTCAGTCGGGTTTTTCCGGTATGCACATTTTTGACCTCAATTTTTTCATTGGCATACGGCGGCGGAAGCTAGTTAGCGATTGGTCGTTTCGCTTCGTAAGTAAACATTCCCTTAGTTTCAGCGCGTTGCTAAGTTTGATCTAGTTTTGTTTCTCTAAGCTTCTGTAAAATACTTACATTATTTTAACATATAATTATTTCAATTAAATATACTATTAACAGTTTAGATTAGTTTGTGTGAATTATCATAAGCAGTGAGGCGATTTAATTTGTTTCTCTTTCGATAATGCGTAGAACAAAACACTCGCTAAAAATAGATACACTACACACATCTAACTAATTTACTAAAGCTAGGGCACGTCCGAATGCAACTGATTGCAGCTACCTCCACTCAATCTAGCACTATTCAGACAAGCACTGGTGCAGATGTAATATGCACATTTACTAAGAAACTGCGGCAATGTAAGACACAGTTTTTACAGACAGAAGAAAGCACTGTTACATCTCGTACTGGTAGTACTAATTGTAAACCACAGCCATGCAGAATTATTGTCGACTGTGATTTGCTTCTTGATGTTATCAATACATGTGATGTAGTGGCTACTATTGATGAAAAAAGTGTAAAGGGTTTGCTTCAAGCATGGTGTGGCAGTAATAAAAATGTTGTAAACCGTAAGTATACAACTGCAAAAGAATCCAGAACAAGGCCTTTCACAATAAACAAAGACATCGTCTTATCATAATTGGCTTTAGACATGAGACCATGCAAAATATACTTCTGTTTCTGCGATAGCATAATTCAATTTTGGGCCCAGGCATGCTATGGCATTGCTGTCAAAAGAAGGAAACCATAGTCGAAGACTCAGTGAAGGACGCGAAAAAAGACGCCATGACAACAGCTTTACTACAACTCTAGGTAAAACAAAGAGCGCCAGAAAAAAATAAAACTAACAGCCGAACAAGCTCAGAAGGAATATATTCAGCAGCACCAAACTTCAGGCTATAAATGTGGTCGATTTTAGTGACATACAGCGATAAATTTTCATTTTTTGCAACTTTTTGTTAGTTTTTTGCGTTTTTCTCAGTTTGATGTTTTTTTGTACAATTGTTGAAATAACTTTGTTAATAATTATCAGAACTGAACTAAATTTGCTCCAGTTACTCTTTATATATGTTCAAATAAAACTGATAGAACACTTTTGGAATTTTTGTAAAAAAAAATTTTTTGTTGTTGAAATAGTGAAAAAATTGGACGAAATAATGAAATTTTTACAGTGATGTTTGAAAAAAAAAAGTAAAAAAATAACTATTTTCTTTTTTGAAAATGTAATCTATCAGAAGTCTTAAACACATGTGTCTGCAGACTATATTAAGTTTTCATGAAATTTGTACAAACCATTTTTGAGTTATTTCCATTTAAAAATCGTCAATAAAATCCAATATGGCCGCCGTCACCATGGCAACGCAAGATTTAAAAAATTAAAAAAAATATTTTTATGCTTAACTCTTTGAGTTATAACTATTAGCCAAGTATTACATCTTTAGACTCGGAAATAAGAAAGTTGGTACTCATCACCCGCCCATGCCCTTAAGCAGCAGTTGATTTCTTCGTTTAACTCCATTGTAGCCTGACGGCTGACGAAGGGGCCCACTGATAATTTTTGCATAGGGGCCCGAAAATCCTAGCTACGCCACTGTCTCACCACCAAACGTCTCACCATTAAATGTCTCACCACCAACATATCACGTCCCACTACCAAATGTCCTGCCAGCACTTTAAGCATCACCATCAGAGTTTCTTCCAGGCATCTCCAAAGCCCCCCCCCCCGAAAAAATTCTACCGCCTCCCCCCCCCCCCCCGAAGAAAGTCTACCGCCCCCCCCCCCCCGAAAATTTCAAGTGCCCCTCCCCCCCCCCCCCCCCCCCGGAGAAAAAAGTCTGGAAGAAACACTGATCACCATCTCAACACAAAATGCTTTATGTATAACCACGTTCACTTTTTGGGGTTTATTTTTCAACTTGTATCAAAATGTTTGTCGAAAACAGTTTGTTCACATCACGTTTGGACACCTTATTTTTTGTTTATTTGTTTGTTTGTCATTTTTTAAGGGGGAAAACATGGTCATTACCTAATGTGTACAAACAAAAGTAAAAAAAAAAAAAGTTCTTTAATGCCTTGGGATATGGGGGGAAAAAAAATTGTCTGAGTTTTTTAAAAATGCGGAAGCTTTTTTCCCGTGTCGAACGAGTCACTCCCACGCAGGTCTGCGTCTGCTGATTGCTTGAACTTTTGCCGCGGCCGAGCAGTTCCTGCTTCTAAATAACCAGGAAAGGAAATGTGAACCAAAGAAAGCAGGATTTCGGGAAGTTATTGTTATCATGCAACCGATGGTTCCCAGACTGTTTTGAGCTATCCCCAATGTGTTTTAGAGATCTGAAACACATGAAAGATTGTACACATTCCTAAATTAAATCTAGTTTTATTATAAACTCGACAAAGTATACGTTTCATTTTCTATTTGAATGTGGGAATCAATGAAAAATGTGTTGTTGCTTTTTTAAAATATTCATATTTTTAAAACAAGTATTAAAAAACAAACAACTTTATAGCAACAAGCTTCTAAATGCACTGAAAATAAGAAAATATAACTTCTTTGCTTTCTTTAATATAAGCTTTAGCCTCTCGTGAGATGTTTTACATATTTTACCGACTAAAGCTTTTAGTTTTATTTTCTTATTTTCAGTGCATTTAAAAGCTTGTTGCTGTAAGGGTTTTTTTTTTAATTTGTTTTATTCTCTACTTTTTGGTGATTCACTAAAAATATTTGCTTTAAAATACCAGCTCGCGATTTCTAAAAAGACGATTATCTGCCCCGTGAAAAGCAGCCGTCCGTGACCACAATTTTCAGACAACAGCAATTGATAGAGCTAAGGATAGCTCTTCATCTTGCTACCTCGCCTTAGTTTCATTTCATTTTAAAACTTAACTATCTGCCCCTAACATCCTTCACTAGATCGACCGTCTCTTCTATTATAAACATTCTCGTGAACTACAGCTCACCAGACTGTTAGGGTGATCGCGTCTAGCTAGTTATCTCCCCTTCTATTATTGAATATAGTAATCTATCCAGTGATTTTATTTTGTTATCTCCCCTTACTTTCGAAACAGATTCATTGATTTTTAATGAAGAATTAACATCTAATTAAATTAAAGAATAGATAGACTTGTATTATCATCGAAATGGAACGTACCTAGAAGATGTGAAAGAAATCGCTGCATTATAAGTGGGTCAAAATTTAGTTACAAGATTTGCCGCAAACCCACAAACAGACGTTGCGAATTAAATAAAAGCTTTTATAAGCAAAATTAGCCTCCCCGATGTTTGTTAAAATTTATAGTTTTTGTGGAATTCGCTTCGTGTGCCAAAACGTATATCGAAGTGTAAAACTCCGCAGCCCACAATATGGCGGAGTCTGGCCACGATCCAGATCGAGGCAGGACATGACAGCTTGAGATCCACTACATAACGCGCGCGGCCCGATGGGCTCTAATGACCATTGTTCATGTCCGTATTGTGACGCTCCCGTCTAGAGGACGAGGGAGCCAACAAATGAGACCAGTTGTGTACTTTGCTCTAACTTGAGTCTTTTGAAATCACCAACTGATGTGCGCTGCAAAAGAGAATGATGTCCCCACAAAAAGCTGTATAACAGTTTTTAAGATTAAGTTTAGTCTATTTACTGCGTTATGGAATATCGATTCCACAATGACATATATTAAAACTATATTTGTTAAAAACTATCTGAGTTTTGTATAACTCATTACTGAAAAGACCAGGTATGCTTTAGCCTCAGTAGAACAAAGAGCTTACATTTTCAAAGAATTATTCAGATAGCAGATATAGGGTTTGTTATATAAAATAAGGCATTTAATGTTTACATATTTTAAGACATCGTGCACATACATAATTCTATGTTAGCTATAGCAGCCCAGCCAATACATAGAACATCCATCCACCCCTGCATATAGGCCATGTTGTAGGTCTATCACATTCCCATAGACCACCACCCACCCTTTCAAAGATCAAAGTCGGTATTAAATTATAGGTTGTAACGTATAGGCCTACCTACCCCCACCCCACTCCCGTGTTAGATAACATTATAAATATCCCAAATTACACAATTTTTTACACTGAATAATTTGATTGTGCTGAATGACAAATTTTAATCAGCTTGTTGATCAGTCCTTGAACTGAAACTTTCTTCAAATAAAAATATCCCTATTCGGAGATGCCGTGACAAGCGCCATTTTGTCGTAGGTGTAAAAAGACAGTGACGTATTGCGTCGTTCAATGACCCGGGCAAGTAAACTTCCTGGAGCTGGAACTTTACTGTTTGGTGAACAATTACGTTCCAGAACACAACACGGATCTTATAGAAAACACGCAGAATCTACACATTGGCGGGTCTTTAGATGAACGGCCTACACATAAACCAATCAACTTAAAGCCATCTTATGAAGACATGCTTGCAAGCCTGATAAAATCAGCTTGCATGTTTGAAAACAAATCAAATGACGGGGACATTTGATGTTTCCATCTCTTCTCTAAACTCGCCATCCGTTGTTAGCAATTTAAACCATATTCTACCAGACATTGTTAAACCTATTACAAGTATTATATTATATGATTTATGTGTGTATGTGTGTATGTGGAAGTTGCAGAGGCGTAGCGAGGGGGGGGGACGGGGGGACATATGTACCCGGGCGCCGACCTTAGGGGGGCGCCAAATTGAAAGTGTGAGGGGGGTGCAAATCAAAAGTTCGAGGGGGGTGCAAAACGAAAGTTTGAGGGGGGGGGGGCGCAAATCGAAAATTTGCTCCCGAGGGGGGCGCCAAATCGAAAGTATGTCCCCGGGCGCCGGGAAGGGTCGCTACGCCTCTGGGAAGTTGGGGGGTGGTGGTGGCCATCTCTGTCATATGTCTCATTATTATAAAAACCTTTCTGTCTAATTACATTTAAATTATATGTTAACTTTTAAAAACAAAAACATTAGAACAGCTGAATTCTGCCTATCTGTCTAATTGCATTTAAATGATGTGTTAACTTTTACAATAAAAAACATTAGAACAGCTGAATATTGCCTTTCTAATTATTCGTCATATCTCTCATTATTATAAAAACCTTTCTGTCTAATTACATTTAAATATAATGTTAACTTTTAAAATAAAAAAAAAACACTTGAGCAGCTAAATACTGCGCGGTACCCTGCCGTTATTCCCCCCCCCCCCCCCCCCCATCACTGTCCAAACGCTGTAGTCAACAGCTCCAGTGCCGCTAGTTGCCAGCCCTCACCAAAAGAAGAAAAACGCTTCCCAAGTCTCGCGCTTGTTTTGTGCGGCTGTTGTTGAGTGCTTTTATTCAGCAGTCAGATGTGGGGGCGGTACGGGGGTATAAACATGTGGTCTTGGAGACTTGGTCACATGTTTGAGCTAACACCCAGGTGTAGGAGCTGACCAAGTGAGCCTATAAATAGACCTGATAGTTATTTAATGCTTCTGCTTTCCTAAGGGACGACTTTTCTCTGGTTTTAACTGATAACATTTATTATATGTAGCCTGGCACTGCTCAGTTCAAAACAAGTTATAAAAATTCACTGGCAGACGTGAGCCAGACTTGAGTGATGATTGTGGTGTGGAGTTAGGAGACAACTTAAAAGGAATCAGCCGCACTAGGTAATATTATTTTTATAGCTAAAAGCCAAACGTGTTTGTATTAAATTTTTTCTGCTAGAAATAGAAAGATATCTCTGACTTTTAATGTCTGTTGGTGGTAAAAGAAAGGGAGAACGCCAGATCAAATTTCCGAAGAAAGGCCAGATATCCTGAATTACTAAACTGCTAAAACACTAAACCAACACAACTAAAAATAAACTTCATAATTAGTTGATCTAGCTCCGATGAAATATAAAACCACTTCAAAATTTAATTAGTTTACTAATTATCTGGGGTTTTTCCAACCTTTTTTCAAAATATTTTTTTTTGCCTCTCCTTACACTGCTGCTAGATATATGAAGATATTTTTTTTTCTTTTTTTTTTATATAGCTGTCCGCAATTTGGACATTTTCAAGTCAGCAGTTGAAAGACACTGAGTCGGTATCCCAAGACACAAAGCCTCAGGATTATTGGTCAGAACTTGTCTGATGCTTCTGTCCAGCATGCTCGTCCTTCTGCTGGCCCTCATCTTGACCTGCGCCACGGCCATCTTTGTCTCCGAACCTGCAGGGTGAGTCGTCGCAGCACTTTAGTGTAAGATGAGTACCTATTGCCTGGGTGCCTCAGCTCGGCTTTAGGTGCTTTGACCACAGGTGCTTTAACCATAGGGGCTTTAGCCACAAGGGATTTATCCATAGGAGCTTTGACCACAGAAGCGCATTGACCATGGGTGGTTTGACCACAACGGAGCTGTCTAACTTACTGCTTACAACTGCTAATAACACCAACAAGCAGCGACGATTAGAAATACGCTGTCAATCATAAAATAAAGTATTACTCAATCTACGAAAATTGCATATACGCCCGTTATCATGTTCATTAGATGCGCAATAGTTTTTAGTCGTACAACTCGGACAGGTAGCCTATCGTGTGTCGAGATCTGACAGGTAGCCTATCTTGTGACAAGATCTGGCAGGTAGCCTATCTTGTGACAAGATCTGACAGGTAGCCTATCTTGTGACATCTGACAGGTAGCCTATCTTGTGACATCTGACAGGTAGCCTATCTTGTGACAACTGACAGGTAGCCTATCTTGTGACAAGATCTGACAGGTAGCCTATCTTGTGACAAGATCTGACAGGTAGCCTATCTTGTGACAAGATCTGACAGGTAGCCTATCTAGTGACAACTGACAGGTAGCCTATCTTGTGACTAAATCTGACAGGTAGCCTATCTTGTGACAACTGACAGGTAGCCTATCTTGTGACAAGATCTGACAGGTAGCCTATCATGTGACATCTGACAGGTAGCCTATCTGACATCTGATAGGTAGCCTATCTTGTGACAAGATCTGACAGGTAGCCTATCTTGTGGCGAGATCTGACAGGTAGCCTATCATGTGACATCTGACAGGTAGCCTATCGTGTGACGAGATCTGACAGGTAGCCTATCTTGTGACATCTGACAGGTAGCCTATCTGACATCTGACAGGTAGCCTATCTGACATCTGACAGGTAGCCTATCATGTGACAAGATCTGACAGGTAGCCTATCTTGTGACAAGATCTGACAGGTAGCCTATCTTGTGACAACTGACAGGTAGCCTATCTTGTGACAAGATCTGACAGGTAGCCTATCTAGTGACATCTGACAGGTAGCCTATCTTGTGACAAGATCTGGCAGGTAGCCTATCTTGTGACAAGATCTGACAGGTAGCCTATCTTGTGACAACTGATAGGTAGCCTTACTTGTGACAACTGATAGGTAGCCTTACTTGTGACATCTGACAGGTAGCCTATCTTGTGACAAGATCTGACAAGTAGCCTAACTTGTGACATCTGACAGGTAGCCTCTCTTGTGACGAGATCTGACAGATAGCCTATCTTATGACATCTGACAGGTAGCCTATCTTGTGACAAGATCTGACAGGTAGCCTCTCTTGTGGCGAGTTGTAAACTAACATGTAGCCGATCTAAGTTGAGTCTAGGAAAGTAAAGCCACAGTACTAACACACTAACCCATCGTAAGGCACATGCAGTCTTTCTGACTCCATGAGCCCTATGGACCGCCATGCCTAAAACGGTACTTAACATTAATCCGATTGCTATAAAGCTTTAAATCGTTAAATTGGTTGTGCAATGGGAACATTTAAATACCACTGCGTCTGTAACTTGTGGGAACGCAGTTGTCGTTTTAAAAAAAAACAACCCTAAATGAATATTTTTAAAAAGTAAGTTTAACAAGCCAAATATAAATTGGAAACATGGCGGGGGGGGGGGGGGGGGGGGGGGGGGTGCGGACCGCACCGGGTGACACCATTTAGAGGGGTGACACCATGCAGTAGCGTAGCGAGGGGGGGGGGGGGGGGCGAGGGGGACATATGTCCCCGGGCGCCGACCTTAGGGGGCGCCAAAATGGTTTGAAAAAATAAATTGAAAGGATGAGGGGGGTGCAAATCGAAAGTTTGAGGCGGGGGGGGGGGGGGTGCAAATCGAAATCTTGAGGGGGGGGGGGTGCAAATCGAAAAGTTTGTCCCCGGGAAGGGTCGCTACGCCTGTGACACCATGGCAAAAAAATTGCAAAATGTACAGAGGAAAAATGCTTTTTGCCAGTTAATGATTAATTGAAGTTAAATAAGTCTTTTTAGTACATATCGACAATTATTACAAGAGGGTGTGTGTGACACCATGACGTAAACGTGCAAACTATATAGAAAACAATGCTACATCCAACTGTATTATTAACAGACTATAGATTAACATTGTTACAGTGTCTGCAGTGATTAAAGCTTGTACAAATGTATATATATATATATATATATATATATATATATATATATATATATATATATATATATATATATATATATATATATACTTTGTTTCTTGGAAAGGGGGGTAGGGAGGGGAGTGACACCACGGAGTGCCGCACGGGCTGACACCCGACTCCGACCGAAGTAGCCATAACTTGTAGAGGATATAAGCAACCATGGAGATCGACATGTTATAAATATACAGCTTTTTAATTCAATTTATTTATTCCTTTGACCTTTTGGAACGTCCATGCTGGTTCGCCCATGATGATACACCCATGGTAACACATGCATGGTGATAGACCCATGGTGATAGACCAATTGTGACAGACCCATGGTGATATACCCATGGTGGTACGCCCATGGTAATACACGCTTATTGCTCCACCAATGTCTGAGCACTGTTTTGACGTTATGTACAAACTCAAAAGTATGCTTATTTTTTTTTTAAATATACCTTTTATCTTTACAGTTTTACAAAGCATACACAATCTTTACGTTTTAGTTTTTTTTTAACTGACCGAAAAAAAAACGTCGGATTTTTCCGTTGTTTCCCCGCTGGTCAATATATTTGTTCTATCTGGAAGTCTCCACCAATTTCTTCTGCCACTGATTGAGCTGGATATCCCAGCCCGTACCGCAGACATAATTTATTCCAGGATCTGGAGCTTCCGTAACAAAAGTTCTGATGAGCGGCTTAAGAACTCTTTGAGAAAGGAAACCACTTTGATCCTATCAAACGGAGGCGGCCAGCTCGTTTGACTGCTAATGCCACAAGTCTTATCAGACGACACGTGCTAATTCCTCAATCAGTCGGGTTTCTGTTCGTTACTAATGCTGTTTTATTGTTGTTTGGCGGATTGCTATACATACAGATGCTACAAATAGACAAGCGTTTCACTTTTTAATGGACGTTAGTGTAGCCTATATTCAGTTTTACGATTGTGTGTATAGCTGGCCGACAAATACCATTACATTGACGATCACGAAGAAGCTGTTTACTCAGTACATTCCGAACAGTGAAAGTTTATTCACGCTTATACTTTACTTTTACAGCATACTTAATATTAACATGGGAGACAACACCAGTTGACAACACGCATACAGTAGCGTATGCATATATGGTTTCATATATATATATATATATATATATATATATATATATATATATATATATATATATATATATATATATATATATATACATATATACTTTTGACTATATTGATCCAACTTTATCTACAAAGATCAGCAATAACATCGAATTTGAGATAAATCAAAATATCCTCCATAACAAAATAATGGCTACGATTATACTATTTACCACTGCTAAAACAAACATGTTATTATTATTTTGTATATTATGCTAGCAAGTAGGCCATACTAATCGACAGTTGTTTTTTTCGATTACTCTACGCCATCTTTTTTTTTTCAATTTGTCAGGGTTCCAAGCTCTAGCAAACGATCAGCGATGGACCTGGCCATGATGCAAGTGTATCGGATCTGTGACAGCGACAAGAACGGTCTATTTACCCGACCGGAGCTCCAGTGCGTGCAGCGAGTGCTAAACATCCTCTTCACTGGCCGGTAACCGGGGACGGCCCACAACCCCGTGTCATTAACAATTACAAAAGAATCGTTACATTGTTTTATGAAATGATTTGTTTTCGCTAAATTTTTCTTAATATTTACTTTCAATAATGTAAGTCTGTTCGTACTGTTTTACTTGTTGAATTATACTCAAACTTTAGTACATCTACGTATTAAAATTGTAGCAAATTACCGCAAGGAACATAAATCCTCTACACATTTGAGGCTCTATTTTGATGTTTTATTGTATCCTAACTGTTCGTTAATTTTAATTGTTCGTTGAATTTAAAATGTAAAATTAGTTTTATTTTTTGTTTATGCACTAAGATGTACAACGCAATGTTAGTTCAATTTTTAGTCTATGTCAACTAATTTATTTAAAACGTTCAAAGTGTTTTTAACTCCATTGCTTAATTTTTCGTGTCGTCGCATTTTTTTGGGAGTCTGTTTCTAGTGAATTCGATTGTTGGATGACTTGGTAGACTTTTTTCGGGGGAGGGGGCCCCGAAGAGATGCCTGAAAGAAACTCAATGGCGTAGCTCAACAGGCCTAATAGCGCCACGAGACCCATTTTTTAAAAGTCCTGCAATGATAGTTTGCTTATCGACATCCGGGTCGATTTATCTTGTTCGTCCAAATTATCACCAGGTGTTGTTTTTTAGGCCAATTACCACCGAAGAAACGGGCCATCGTTACTAGTATTTTGTATTGTTTTGTACCAAACTTGGGATGTGCCAAGGACGCTGGGAGAACGGGAACAAACCACAGTGTGACACCGGACATGCACATATTCAAGTCAAAATACATATTAAAATCGGGCTGGTCGCTTCCTTGTTTCCCGCTTGGACGCAGCCAGTCCACCTCTGAACAATATCATGTTTTCGGCATTCCATAACATGTTCAAAATATGGCGCATTAAAATATGATCAGTCATAGAATCTGATTTTGTCTTTGATTAAATGTGTGTGGCGTGACGCAGTCTTGTAATAATTGTACCATTACTGGTGTGCCAATTAAATAAGGCTATTGCCTGGAAATTAGCAGTAACTAATCCAAATGGACTGTTACTTTAATGCAACAGTTGCCCGAATGGACGTTTGCCCGATGGGACAATGTCCGGAACCCATATGACCTTAGTCTGTTTAACCGAAAGAATCTCAATATTATGTTATCAAGCAGAAGTTTTAATCAATAGACTTATATTTGACATCAACACAATTCTAAGCATACTAATACAAAAAACAGAAATTTGTTAAGATTTTAAAATTCATCTTTAATTTTGAGAAATTGTTGTCCACAATTTATTTATTCTTTAATTTAATTTTTTTAACACATGCATTACTTTATCTCAGATTTCTAATAAAATCAATGAAGGTTGTCCAGTTTAGATAGATTTTTGCCGTCATTTACATTTGTTTCTATTCGTTCTTCGTGGTCCATCTGAGCCTTTGTGTTTGTTTTTTTCGTTGTGGTTCATCGCACTTTGTTTAAACAATGTGTTTAACTTAAGCGATCACGTAGTAAAGTAATTGAAATTTATGTAGAATATGAGCATTATAAGTGAGGTTTAAAAAAATATAGATCTATATATAATCGATTGGAGAAAAAAACTATTTTGTGTTGTATTTTTCCCCCCAAATTTACTGAAACGCAAAAATCAAAATATTGTTCAATTTTTTTTTTCGGACAAATGCACACTCAGGCAAACGAAATAAAATGTTTACATCTCTAAGTCTGTTGTTCGTGGCCCTGAAAATCTTGTTCTTATGTTGTAAGAAATATCGACGTGTAAAGTGTGAAAGAAATCTGTCGGCGAAGCAGTGGCGGAACTAGAAAAAAGGGCCACCCCGCAAAAATTGTTTTTAGGCCCCTCCCTATATATATATATAGATATATATATATATATATATATATATATAATGTTTCTTTTTTTTTTCATTAAAAAAATTACAACATTATGTCTTGTGTGCGAGTGCATTTAGTCTGTTTTGAGAAAATCAGTATTATTTTATGAAAGCTTTGTATAAGTAATGGTGTCTCGTGTTATGTTTATTTTCATGTTTTTTTGTATTTATATTATTAATTTTAAATATATTTCCTTTTTATTCAATGGCATTCTTTAGTAAGTACTTTATAAAAAAAAACAGTTAAGAGAAGTAATTACTTTTTAATTTGTTTAGTGCAAACCTATTAAAAGGAGCTTATGAGCACCCTTATTTGACTATTTAAAAAAGGGAAATAAGTCACGGAAGTGGTTTGAACGTTTGCTTATCTTTAATAAATAAGTTTGATTGTAGGAGAAAGAGGACTCGACTTTCACAGTGGTTTAAAAAAAAAGGGGGGGAAAAATATACAATAGCTTGGGTTGGTGTCTATAGAATAAAGATAATCCAACAGCAGCTACGGTAATCTTTTTTTTTACAAAACAACCATCAAGACAAAAATGCAAGAAATTTTTTTTTTCACTATAGAAAAATTTATTATGGTCGGCTGTGGGCCCCTAAATGGCGTGGCCCCCCCCCCCCCCCCCCCCGCATTGCGGGGTCTGGCGGCACTGTAGTTCCGCCCCTGCGGCGAAGATAACTAGTTTATTAGTTTATGCTAAGATGAGATGCTGACATCTATTGACTAATCCACAAAGATCTCTTGTGTTGCTGGCCTTTTCTGAAATATTAAAAATTTGATTCCGGAAACAAAATCAGGGCAATGTATGCTGGGAATGCTCTATTTTATTATTGCATCACCAGGGTGGAAATGAACAAGTTGATCACTAAGCCAGGGACAGAGCGATCGCCCTAGTTAATCTGGGCCGGCTACGCCGCTAAGCCACAACAATGTGCACGTGACAGTGACGGACTGGGCTAAATGTCGGCAGGCGGTGAAGAGCGCCCACGTACACCTTAAACGGATTAGCTAACTCAGTTGTCGGGCCTCCCACTTGTATTGGAAAGCACTTTAAGGCTGAAGAAGACAGCAGGATGAGCCATTATACTGAGCACGAATGTGTATTAATTATATATTTAAGGCCTTAAATCAACATAAATTGTTTCACTTAGTATATGCTTACAAACGATAATACTTTTTTTCTTTCGTTTTAAAGACTTCAACCAGAGGGGTAGCGACCCCTCCCGACGTCCGGGGCGAAGTTTCAATCTCTCCCCCCCCCCCCCCCGTATATGTGTGTGTGTGACACTGTGTGTGTAAAGTCCGGTAAAGATTTAATAATTAAAACTTTATTCGACGCCAATTAAAATTCCCTTTAAGATGCGTTTTCCTTTTTAAAAAGTTTAGTAATGTCAGAAAAAATATGCCTGATCTGAGTTTACAGGGTAGTTTGTAGAAGGCTCTAATTTGTTTAAACCAACGTTTTATGTTCTATCTTCGAAACAGTCTCTGTCGTGATATAGTACATACTTGGATTATAAGTTTGTTAGAATAGTGTCAAGTGACATACAATAGCAACATTTACAACATGGAAAACAACATGGGTATTTCATTGACTGGTTGATTGTATAACGAAATAAGCTAGATGAAACAAAATGGAATTCAACAGACATAACAGCTCGAAGTCTTGGATTTCGCAGATGTGCGCTGCCTTCTCACACATAACAACAAATACAGAACAAATTGTACTGGTTAAAGAAGCAGTAATAACCGTTTTAATTATAGTGGCACCGCCCACGACGTTCTGATTAGAATCAGCATCAATAAAACGTGTTGTAACATTCTAAGCCAAGAGGAACAGACACATTTCCGAAAGGGGCGGGGGGGGGGGGGGTGGCTAAGCACCCCCGAAGAGATGCCTGAAAGAAACTCTGCTTATATCGAGCCCCGTTATATCTCACCCAACAAAATTAGATAGGCCAAACTTTATTTTTGCTGGGCCTTCCACGGTAGAGGGGAGATCAACGAGCAATCAGTTCGTGTAAACCTTATTTGATTGGTTAATGATTACAGAGAGATACGTCAAAGGCTGGCATCTGAAGGAAAGATAGCTCCTAGTTGACACAGAATTCCCTCGAAACCAGAGGCGTAGCGAGGGGGGCGGGGACATATGTCCCCGGCGCCGACCTTAGGGGGTGCCAAAATGGGTTGGAAAAACAAATCGAAAGCTTGAGGGGGAGGGGTGCACATCGAAAGTTTGAGGGGGGGGGGGGTGCAAATTGAAAGTTTGTCCCCGGGTAGGGTCGCTACGCCTCTGCTCGAAACTTCCTGCCTTTTTTGATCAAACTAAGCTTTAACGTTAAAAGTGTGTAAGGTTCAGTTTCTAGAAATCATAAACATAATTTCACTCAGCACTTAATTTTAAGTCTTATAGCTTAGGTGTAGATTTATTTTCTAACAGAATGGTTATTTTGAATTAAGTTCGTTTTTTTTCTCTACTTTTTTTACACATACATCACACACTTGTCGTGCACGTTTTTATTTCACGCGCCTATAAATATAATAAGCCTAAATAAACCATAGAAAATCGAAGCTGGTAAACAAAGGTTTTCGTAGGCTACTTGTCTAGACAAAATATTTCCCGCCAGTTTTTATCAATCATTTAGTTCGAGTAGTGGATTTTAACCTTTTGGGAGGTATCGAACCCCACCAGCTTAACAGGGAAATAACATGATTTTTTTTTTTCCAAATTCAAACACACCTGCTCAAAATGAACCACGAATAAACATCAGTGTGTTCAAATTCAAAGAACAAAACAATTTAAAATATGATTTTCACACAAAGACAAAATAATGAAGATTGTTGCAAATCAGTGTGACTTTCTCTGTTGCCTTTCCAACTTTCACTTTCAGACAAAAGTTCACGAATGCGCAGTTTCAATTTGAATTTAGCGAACATTTAGTCCTTGTATTTTCTCTATGCAGCTTAAGTAAGTAAGAAGTTGAGGATTTTTTAACAGATTTTCATTCACTTCAATAAGTTGTCCTTTTACACAGCATGTCAATAATCCTTAATCCTAGTTTTGTAAACGGAACAATAACCTACTAAAATCTTTAACTTTTAAGAACGCAGTGAACAGTATTTTCTCACATCAGTCAACAGAGACACACTTTAGAGAGAAAGGCGGGGGTGGGGGGCGAACCGGGCGCTGATCTTCGCACAAAACGTGGTAGAAAAAATATCCAGAAAGTTTGTTCTAAGCTGCATTACTGAATCAATCACAGTCGAAGTTAGGAAAATAAAAGGATGCTTGGCCTTGTATGGACTTTTAAACCGTTTTCTACATCAAATGTGGGACACCATAATAAAAAGGGAAAGTGGCCGGTAAACGGGGAAGAAGGGGCGGCGGCAACTTTTTACCAACGTGAATTCCTATTTATAAAAAAGCAGGGGTGGTGGTAACTATACATTCCCTTTCATTCGGGGGGGGGGGGGGGAGCTCTCCCAAAGGAATGCCTGGAAGTGGAAGAAACTCTGATTACAAATAGCTCTGAAAATTGAATTAAAAAAAATTGTGTACACTTTTGGAGCTTGATGTTATTTATGGACTAACCTCATATCTATTCCATATTTAGGATACATCTAAGCAGACCCTGGGATTCCATTTTGGACATCATGAATGAATGACCACTCAGGTGTGGGTTATTAATTAACATTAGATTAAAAAATAAAATAGAAAACTAAAACTGTCTAATTTGTGGCTATGGTACTAACTGTATGTTTTGTTAAGAATGTTTATTGTTGTCGTGTTTTAAATTTCAGATGATCCCTTAAATACGACATTTTTGTTTAAAATTTAAACATGATTCACACAAAGGAAAAAAAACTAGCTCAATTTTGAATATTAAAAATAATCCCAGACAAAAACAAGTCAATGAACAGTAGTATAATGAAATATCAATCAACTTTTTATTAAGTATTGCCGACTCGATTAGCAAGTGTTAGTTTGTAGTCCTCTTCTGTTTTAAGCTGGGACATTTCTCGCTCAAACCCCTTTAGCCCTGGTAGTATGACAGCTAGATATCCTTCCCCTTGTGGCTGGTCAACAAAAAAAAAAACAACAATAATCCAAGTTTAATTTAATGGAATATATTTTAGACCTAGTGTTATAAAGATGACAAAATTTAGGGTTTCTACAGAAATAGGGAAGCTCACTTGATTTTTCAGCCTAATACAGCTTAATCAAGTCTTTATTATGACTTCAAGCTTCAAGCATTCAATCTAATTGCTTTTAGAAATTGGAAAACTTTTCACCGAGCACTGTACATAAGAAATACAATACTAACCTTCTGAGTAAGAAGTTGAGGATTTTTTAACAGATTTTCATTCACTTCAATAAGTTGACCTTTTACACAGCATGTCAATAAATAGCAACTACCATCTTCACAAGTTACTTCACATAGAGGAGCTGTAGCATCCAACCATTGAGCACCCTCCATTTTAGAAATAGAATTATTAACTCATTAACAATTTTAAAAAATATATTTTAAAAAATAAATTTAGAATGCATTTTCAAAAAAATATTTCATATTTAGTTAAAAATAATTTAATACCATAAAAAATAAAAATCCATACTCTTTTGGATTTTCCAGAAAACTTGTTGTCAAGCCGATTCCATTTGTCTTCACCAAAACTCACTTTGGTTATCTTTTTATTTTCTCTTATCAGTGGATGGGATGCTGCAAGACAAATGACACAAACCCTGAAAATCAATAAATCCTTCTTCAACATACTATTTAAACTCAATAAGCTAAAAAGTTATTTAAACATCAATTAAGTAATTTTACTGTCAACTAAAATATAATGATATAAAACACAAGTAACTACTGTAATCTTAAGTTTATGCAAAAACAAACATCAGCCTACCTATTGGAGTGAGTAAGTACCAATTGATCCTCCCCCGCTTTATTTAAAATATCTGCAATCATAATTAAAAGTTATTTTAATTTTGCAATTAGAAATAAGACACTTAAATAACAAGAGAATGTTACAGTGAGAGCCTACAACGATTGATTAATGACAACTAGTAAGCCCTTTTTTTAAAACCACCATTACCTATTAATTTATTCATTAGGACATTATTAAATATACACTACACTAGGCTAACTCATTTGAAGTTTTAATTAGCCAAAGTAATAAATTAAAATGCCACTATCATAAGTTAAAGTAGTCAATTAAGTCTCAGTCTCCCTATACAACTCTAACCAGGAGGCTTGAAGTAAAAGCCTACTGGAAACTAATTGGATAGAATGGTTGTGCATTAAAGCTCTCTTCTACCCTTAATTAGTAAGTAGTCCATAATAGTCTGAGTAGACCAATGACTACAGCAGATTCTAGCTGGAAGAAGATACGCATGCGCTATAATGACCTGTTTTTTTTTCTTATTATCTAAATGTTTGTTTGTTGTTTAGTAATGTTTAAGCCTATGTGTTGTCTTGATGAGGCAGGGATTAACTCGATAAATACTACCTAAATAGTAGATTAAAATATTGTATACGTTACTTATAGACTAGAACTATTTACTAGATATAACTATATAACTATACTATGAACCCTCATTCCATGATGACCCGCCCAAAGCATGCTACAGATAGTTTTGTTAGAAGCATAAGGCTAAAAAGTAAAATGATCTCATTGCGCAGCTATAAAAGGATTGCGTTAATTTGATTTACAGTGGTATTTGATGCAGACTTCAAAGACGTTTCGTTTACATTGTTAAAAATTCAGATTTTTCTGTCGCTAGACATAATGATTTGTCAACTTCCCCTTCTTTTATTTCGACTTAGAATACCACCTTGTTTGAAACCGCCCGAAATACCACTGACGATAGAACTTTTTTCTTTTATGCGGAACACCAAGGCCGCCTGATTTATCGTATTTGATGATCCCCGTGCCCGTAGCCGCTACCGCCGCAATCATTTTTATATTGTTGTATAGAAATATTGTATTATAAGTTCTTGGGTCTTAGCAGATTACGGCCTTTCCGAAATCTCAGCGAACCAAAGTGAATCTTTTAATGCTTTACTTAAAAGAATTCAAAATTGCAAGGAAGCACCTGTAGAAGCTATGAGCCCCTTCTACATAAAAGAAATTTACAGAGGACAAAGGCTCATGAGAAATTAGCTTCTTAAACACGATTTTGTTCCTCTATATAGTGAGGAGCACACCAGAATTCTGCCTGCTGTTAACCCTGATGACATAGTTGCAAGAATTCGTGAGAACTTACAAGTAGCAGTCTTAGTAACTGCACCCAAAGGGAAGAGAGAGGCGATGACAGAAGCACAGCAACGTTGTTAGGATTTTTAAATAGATAGACCTAGATCTATCTTAGTATAGGCCAATTTATAAATATTTTTATTTATATATAATGAAAACTGGATTTAAAAAAATAACAATCAACACTCGTGTTGTTAAAGAGTATGGTGTTATATAATATTATATAGGCCTAGTAGGCCTATATAGTATATACTATATAGAATTATAGATCTATGCTTATTTACTTTAAAACAAAACAAGAATTTAAAATAAATAGGCCTAAGCATGAAACAAAACTTTTTTTTGCAAAAGCAAGGTGTCTCGCTATTTTTTAGTATTTACTATTTATTTACCCGTGATTCCGCAAGTAATCAGCAGCAATCAGGTATGTCTCGTATTATGTTCTCGCAGTTTACTGCCTCACCATTTCGCTTTTCGTGCCTCGCAATTTCCCAACACCCATTAACAACAGCTACTGACCTGTTTTATATCTCCTTTTAAAATATCTGTCTACAACACATGGCGGTCGATTATTTTCAACCATTTCTTCATTTTGCTTAGCTCTACTCTCCGCCGGTGTGTTTTCTAAACTACTCATATTTAATTTTATTATTTTTAACATAGGCTTAATGTCATGAGATCTTTACAAAGCAAGATTGTATAAATCTAGGCCCCTAATGTAGAATAATCTGGGGGCGAGATAGATCTACACAATTCTACACTTAAACCAGGTCTAAAATAATCTAAATCTAGTAGATATCTAGAATCTACTAACTAGTCTAGGTTGTCAAGTCTAAACTAAATGTTGGACATTGCCAGAAAAATGTGGTAGATTTAAAAGCCAAGCTAATTTTCGCATGCGACATTTGTCGCTTTTTTAAAGTTTATTTATAGATAGGCATAGAGTCTATCTAATCTAGATCTTGTTAACTCCCTAATAGTCTATGTCTAGATTTACTGGATATATGCCTAGAATCTAGAGCTAGATATAGAAGACTAGGCAAGTAGTTTTTCAATCCCAATAATTAATATAAGGCTCATAAGGCTAATAATACTAATAAATAATTATTTAATAGGCTAATATGTAATAATGATAATTGATAATCAGTAGGCTAGAGTCTATACTATAGACACGTCGCAGCAGTTGATGTAACTAGAAAAGCGCAATTTATGTTTCTTTAAGGAGAAAGAAATAGTTGTTCCTAGCTTTCGCCTTATTAAATCTATACATTTCTAGATCTAGGCCTAGATTAGGTCGAAGTCCTAGGCCTAATTTATTTAAATAGCTTTGACTTCCGGTTGGTGGCGGAAAATTCAAAATTCGTCGACCTCATACTCATAGCCTACTCATAGGCCTTGTTTATGTACCGATTGGTGTTGGTAAGTTGCTCTCTTTTCCTGAAACTCGAAATCCTAAAAAAAATATCTAGACTATTTCCTTTTTCAAAATAGCATAGATCGGTATACCCATAGATCTAGACTCTAGAATACTCTTGACTCTAGAGATCTAGTAAAATCTAATCACTAATCTAGATCTAGATCTAGAATCTACTTCAATCTAGAATCTAGAGTCTAGACTATTCTAGACGTCTAGTTGCTAGGCTAATAATTTAATTTAATAATTAATATTTTTAATAATAATAGATCTAGATATCTAGTAATAGATTTTGATTCGGAATTTGAGAATCACAGTAATCTAGAGTCTAGAATTTAGTCTAGATCTAGCTAGAAATCTAGATCTAAATCAATTCAAGGATGATATTTCGAGTCGTCCCTTTGAATCCCGGTCAGAACGCCCCCCCCCCCCCCCCCCCCCGTCGTGGCCTCAACTTACCCGCCGGCTGTTGCATGATTAAGTTAAATATAAACTCAAAATAATATTTTAAAAAAAACTTATTTCCTTTCAGCCGGTCAGGCTACATACATACCATGAATGCACGCAGTGTTGTGAGTCGAGCCATAACCATTAAAACAATCTTTTTTTGAAGGCCTAAATGTTTGTAACTTCACACCATTGAAGATGGATGTTACTGATGAAAATAAACCTGACCACTGTTCCAAGCTTCAAGTGATACATAGGACATCAAGTCAATCACCATTAAAACCTGTAAATGATGATAGACGCCTATCAAATACTCAGGTTGCCAATTATTTCTTTCTCTTAGATTTAGTAAATTGATGCAACGCATGGCACTTATGTCTAACCAAAAACTATTGCCAATTTTCAAAAATAATTTTTGTTGTTTTGAACATAGGGTATGAGTTCATCACCTGCTAAGAAGACTCCAATTACTTCCCCATACAAATGTATTAGAGAACTGGACTCAGCTGAAAGATGGATAGAGCGAACAAGTGTTGTTACAAAGCAAGATCACATGCAAAATCTAGAAAATGCACGGTTGATTTTGTTGGATATTATTGGTGACTTACCAGTAGAAAATCTTCCAAATGAAAGGCAAGATAATATTTAAACATTACTTTTATTACCAAAAACATGCTTGTGTCAGGCGTGCAATAAATATTGTGCTTTTTATTTTATTTAGGATGACTAGTGATGAAGTAAGCAGTAAAAAAGAAAAAGATGCTGTATGTCAAATAAACAGAAAAGAGCCACCAAAGATTTTACAAGAAGTTGATGAATTGGCAGATTTGTTGTGTGGCCTGGACATAGCACATGGGCTATCCTTTACAAATTCACCATCTAAAGCGTTTGATGATAATGCAGCTCTTCAGTTCAAGAATAATGCCTGCTTTGATCAGGTACATACTGTTTCCTCAGAATCCAATACAGAATTTAAAATGCAATCAAATGAAAATGCAGAAAATACTGTCAAACAAGGGATTGAGATGATTGAAAATTTAATTTTTGATTCTTCTAATACACAGACCCTTTACTCACCTACTAATAAACATATTTTAGTATCAGAATTATCAGATGTGGAATTTATGAAAACACCAAGCATTTCAACAAAAAAGAAACTTGATACAATACAAACAGAATTTCAGCCTCTTAATTCTCCTACTGCTGAAAAACTAATACCACTATCTGCAGTTAATGATGAATCAGTTGTAGAGACTGTTGTTGACACATTAGAATACAAATTTCAGCTTCCAGATTCTCCTACAGTTAAAAAAACAACACAGACTTCACTTGATGATGAACTGATTGTAGAGACTGTTGCAGACCCTACTGATCCATTCCAAACCAAATTTCAGCTTCCTAATTCTCCTCCTGTTGAAAAATGTAATGCTACACCAACAAAAGAACTTAAAGATGATGATAAATTTACTTTAAAGACTGCCACTGTCAGCAGTGATCCTTTCAAAACACAATTTCAGCTACCTAATTCACCCTCAGCTGACAAACCAGTTTCACAAGCAACAGTTGGTGATGAATTAGCTGTCGAAAAGTCCACTGATCCATTCAAAACAAAATTTCACTTACCTAATTCTCCTTCTGTTGAAAAGGAAATACAACCTACAGTTGATGAATTTGTCAAAGAGAAGGCTACAGATCCATTCACAACCAAATTTCAGTTACCTAATTCTCCTTCTGTTGACAAAGCAGTTTCACAAGCAACAGTTAATGATGAATTAGCTGTAGAAAAGTCTACTGATCCATTCAAAACAAAATTTCAGTTACCTAATTCTCCTTCTGTTGACAAAGCAGTTTCACAAGCAACAGTTAATGATGAATTAGCTGTAGAAAAGTCTACTGATCCATTCAAAACAAAATTTCAGTTACCTAATTCTCCTTCCGTTGAAAAGAAAATACAACCTACAGTTGATGAATTTGTCAAAGAGAAGGCTACAGATCCATTCACAACCAAATTTCAGTTACCTAATTCTCCTTCTGTTGACAAAGCAGTTTCACAAGCAACAGTTAATGATGAATTAGCTGTAGAAAAGTCTACTGATCCATTCAAAACAAAATTTCAGTTACCTAATTCTCCTTCTGTTGACAAAGCAGTTTCACAAGCAACAGTTAATGATGAATTAGCTGTAGAAAAGTCTACTGATCCATTCAAAACAAAATTTCAGTTACCTAATTCTCCTTCCGTTGAAAAGAAAATACAACCTACAGTTGATGAATTTGTCAAAGAGAAGGCTACAGATCCATTCACAACCAAATTTCAGTTACCTAATTCTCCTTCTGTTGACAAAGCAGTTTCACAAGCAACAGTTAATGATGAATTAGCTGTAGAAAAGTCTACTGATCCATTCAAAACAAAATTTCAGTTACCTAATTCTCCTTCTGTTGAAAAGGAAGTACAACCTACAGTTGATGAATTTGTCAAAGAGAAGGCTACAGATCCATTCACAACCAAATTTCAGTTACCTACTTCTCCTTCTGTTGACAAAGCAGTTTCACAAGCAACAGTTGGTGATGAATTAGCTGTAGAAAAGTCTACTCATCCATTCAAAACTAAATTTCAGTTACCTAATTCACCCTCTCTTGACAAACAAATACAGTTGGCAGTTGATGATGAATTTCTTTCAGAGGTCACTGACCCATTCAAAACAAAATTCCAACTACCTAATTCTCCTTCTGTTGAAAAGGAAATACAACCTACATTTGAAGACTTTGTCGTAGAGAAGGCTACAGATCCATTTACAACCAAATTTCAGTTACCTAATTCTCCTTCTGTCGACAAACCAGTTTTACAAGCAACAGTTGGTGATGAATTAGCTGTAGAAAAGTCTACTGATCCATTTAAAACAAAATCTCAGTTACCTAATTCTTCTATTGACAAAGCAGTTTCACAACCAACAGATGATGATGAATTAGCTGTAGAAAAGTCTACTGATCCATTCAAAACAAAATTTCAGTTACCTAATTCTCCTTCTGTTGAAAAGGAAATACAACCTACAGTTGATGAATTTGTCATAGAGACGGCTACAGATCCATTCAAAACTAAATCTCAGTTACCTAATTCTCCTTCTGTTGACAAAGCAGTTTCACAAGCAACAGTTGATGATGAATCAGTTAAGCCTACTAATCCATTCAGTGGTAAAGCCCAACTTTCTAACTCTCCTAGGTTAGATTCATTAAAGCCATTTGCACGTAATGACAAACTGCAAACAGAAAATCTGGTGATTGCACATACTGGTTTGCATGAAACTGATCAAAACAAATGTTTACAGGATTCCACCTCTGGTTACAATTTACTTAAAGAAATGAATTTAAACCCAGTTGTTGCTTCTGATGCTCCACACATAAAAGCAGATAGCTCTTCCTGTGGATTAGTAGGTCAACCCTGTCTTAATATTTCTAAAAACAAATCAGTGGATTTTACCAATGGAGTCCTGGAATCAGATTTAAACACATTTAAAGATTTTTCAATTAAAGATTTATCTAAAGAAGAAAGTCAGGTCATACCTCATGAACAAGCTGCAGTTGAGAAAACACCGGTAGAAGATAACCTCTTAACTGCTGAAAGTCAAGTACTCAATTTAGAAGTAAAACATGCAAATGAGGACAATACTGACTTCGAGAATGATGAAAATTTTATACCAGCTACTGAAGGTAAGTCTGATATTTTGATTGAGCTACCTTTAGGCTATGATTAAACAAGTACAAAACTATATCTCTATTTTTATTCATAATTTGTACATTGTTTGAGTAAGTTCTCACATAATCCTTTGTGATGCCACTATACATGAGTTCAGCAAAAGCAATACATTATAAGCGTTGAAATTTGAATTATGCAACATTTAATTTCAAACCATATAACACTTTCAGAAAGGCTATAAGGTTTGGTGACCTTATTGTCAAGCCATTGATTTAATAATTTTGAGTTGATTGAGGATTTCTTCATTTTGTTTAGCATTGTCTCACAATGGGCTATCGCCCTGTATATTTTCAGTTTTTTTACCCCGATGTTTAATAGTTTGAGATCTGCTAATTATGGCATAATATCTTTGTTATATTTAAGCCTTCAACAACCCTGAATTTTTTGACATGCTTGAGAAGTCTTCAAATATTAAGGTAATTTCTACATTTAAATGATGTATTGATTTTCCTTTTTTATCCAACATCTGTTTACACAACTTCAAATAAAGAAAAAAAATATGAATATTTAAAGCCTCATCAAGCTTGATACAATTATCTTAATGAGTTTACTTTTGTTTGTCCATAGGGACCAAACTCAAAAAGAGGCTCTGTACTACTGAAATTTGATCCACTACAAGAGAGGAGGGAGTCTTTACTATCTAAACCATTGTGTTCTAGTCCAGGTTTTTAAAGTTTCAACATTCTTTGTTTTGTGCTGCTCAACTTTTGGTTTTTACTTTAACTAGTTTAAGCAGAGGGGGTATATTTAAAGCACATTTTAAGATGTTTTTTGTAAATCTCTAGGTCCCATACATAAACCACCTAGAGTTTCTGATGTATTTAAAGACTCTAAAGCTCTTGGATTGTAAGTATTTGATTGTGTTTGAATTGTCCATTTGTGTCAACTCATTTTTTTTTTAGTGTACACATCGGAAAACATTTTTACATTTTAAATTTCCTCTTTTTGATGATTTTTTAGAAGCTTTGTAGATGACAGTGTCTGTTTGTTTGGCACTCCTCCGCGCGTTGCTAGAAGGCGGACATTAACTCGGCGTGTGTACAACAACAGAGTTCAGTCGATTGAGGAGGAAAGTGCAGCTAATGAAGTGGATATGATTTTTGGTATAGATGAAGACTGTGATGGAATGGATACGGTAACTATTTCTTAGTTTTGATCACAATATTACACTGAACTATTTTCATGCTCTGGACAGGGTCGTACGCAGTCTGGAAAAAGTCTTGAATTTAGAAAAATGAATTTCAGACTTTAAAAATTCTGGAAAATCACAAGTTTTTGGGTTGGATTTTTTAAAAGTCTGGAATCTAGTTTTAGAAACAAAACTTGCCCACAAAGTCCGTATTTTCCGACTATAGTTTAATGAATTTACTCCCATTTTTTTTCCTGTGCGGGTCTACACTATGGTATGACAGGATTTTTCACTGAATTGCAGAAGAAAACAATTGCTCAGTTACTACCTCATTGGAAGAGAAAGGGCGGTGATTGTTAGACTGTTTTTTTTTTTATTTAGTGACAGACTGATTGTGTTACAAGTATTTAAAATTATTTGATGAAAAAATGATCGCCCATACAAACCTTGACCTCTTTTACCCGCTTTTTCCTTAAGTTTGTCTAAGGTTGCAGGCAGGCAGTCATATCAAATGATTCTGAGGTAGGGGTGTAAGTGATAGTCTGCGTATAATTTATCTACCTGTATTTAAATTTACTTTCAATTAAACTTTTTGCAATCTTTGCAAATGCTGATGATTAGGGCTAGACTAACACGCCCCTCCTTGTAACTGCATTCACGGATATCTTGTGTAAACTCACCAAGGTGCATTAGACAGGCTTACTGATGTCTGGACTACTGTGATCTCACAGTGACCCTGCCGTGTCTTGTGGAATGTACCAGTAATTTTTAATAGCAGACACAAGTTTCTTAGCTATAAGCATAAATAATGGTGTGGTTACAACCTGCAGTGTGTTTTTTTTTTTTTTTTTTTGCTCCAAATTTTTCCTTTCAAGTAGCTTATTATATCCAAAAACACTATTTACTTGATCTAGAACTTAGGGTAAAATAGGTCTAGGCTAGTAATTAACTCTCACTATTATGCCTAATTGATAGGACTGCTATTTAATAATTGTTTAATGTTGGAAACAATGATTTCATCATTTTAATCAATTATTTTAATAATTTAAAGTTTGGGAGGACTTGGGTAGACAACCTTAGAAAAGTCATTTTCTGTCAATTCGGCTAGAGATAGTTCAATATAAATATTAGCTCAATTGCCTAAAATGAATGTCATAATACTGAACTTATAATGAGGGTACACATGTTGCATCATTTTATTGATTTGGGATAACACATAATCTGTAAAAGTCTGGAATATTTCCAAAAAAGTCTGGAATTTAATTTTGAAAATGTTGTACGAACCCTGTCTCGATAACAAAATTTAATATTGAAAAATTATATTGATGTAATTAATCAATTTGGCCCATTCTTGTCCTTTTAGATAGTTCATGAAAACTTGATACCAGGAAGTAAAGGTGCAGTTCTTGTTGATGTTGGTGAGGTGAGTACTTGTGTTGCACTACAATCTATTCCTGTTAAATATTTTTTCCCTATCCTGTTTTGCCTTTTCCTTGAAATCACTTTTATTATTTGTTTGTTTGGCTATCATTTGCTCTTAAGGAGCATTTACTATGTTATTATTTAAGTTTCTAATAACCATAAAAAAACTAAATTTTCAACAGCCGTGTACCTACACAGAAAGTGAGGTAAAACGAATACGTGCTGATCTTACCATGCACTTTCAAGAACTTATTTTAAAGAAGGATAAAGAATTTCAGGAAAAGCTTAAAGTGCAAGAAGATGAAGCAAACAAAGAAAAGGCTCAGCTTAAAGCTGATAGTGATGGCCTAAAGAACAAAGTAAAAAATCTTCAAGGAAAACTTAGGAGTCTAAAGTAAGAAAGGTTCATGTTGGAAACAAAGTGCGTTAAAATGTCGGGGTAAAAATGTTGATAAAAGTCAATAAGGACTGAAAAAGTAACAAAAATCTAATTTTAGAGTTGTACCTAAATATGATGACCTCAATTTCTCTAATATGTTTAGTAATATTAAAGATTAATTTTCATTTGTAAATGTAAACATCATTTTCAGAAGTGTTAATAATTAGCCTCCCTTTTCTTGATAATTTAGCATCTGTTGGACACAAAGTGTTATTTGCATAACAACTATTTCTTTCGGTAAATTATTTGGTAACTTTATTTTTCTTTTGTCAGTGAAGTCATGAAAGAATACACAGACATAATTTCTCAAGTAACTGGTAAGATTTTCTTTGTTAACATCAGCCTTGTTGCTAAACTTGTTGTCACTCAAATTATTTAGTTGAAAATGTTTTAGTTTACTGTCAGATGATGATTACTAATTACTTTAATTTTATAGCTGAGAAGAAAAAAGTAACAGCAGAGCAAGAAAAATTGACAATTGAGCTAGCAGAATTACAAAAGTATAATAGCCAGGTAACAGAACAGTTCATTTGAACTCTTTATTTTTGTTTAAAATCGTTTATTGCTTTCTTCTCTTAATGTTTACTACCACTTGTATTCTTTAGCCATACAAGAATAGCTACAGCTCTTTATATGCTAGTTCAGTAGATACCTACTGTAGTG
The DNA here is from genome assembly GCF_028476545.2 of Physella acuta. Classification (NCBI taxonomy): domain Eukaryota; kingdom Metazoa; phylum Mollusca; class Gastropoda; family Physidae; genus Physella; species Physella acuta. The sequence goes on along the minus strand of NW_026731776.1, from coordinate 39,015 downwards.
TTCATTGTTATTGTTGAAGAAAAATGTTCTAAATATTGTTCCATGAATGCATATTTATTTTATTAACAGATAAACATGTTTTAGTGAAGTATTATTGTAATTAATACCCTAACAAATTTCTAAGAACTCAGTTATTATATATACTCATTTGTTGCGGCTGGATATTATAAAGTTATTGCAATACCAAAGGTAACTTTAAAAAAATGTCCTTTTAATTTTATGTTAAATACAAGTTGCACATAAAATGAAAATAAAATGTGTTGGGGAATCACAATCCTTTATTATTGTAGCTGGTTTTTTATTATGACAAAAGTGAGGATGGAATAAAGAATTGATCAAATGTTTTTACTGTGCAAAATAAAAATAACATTTTCTGAAATTTTCAATACAAATTTATCCTTAGGTTCTGGATGACAATAAGACACTAGAGAAGTCATTTGATGATCTTTTTCACAGATATGAAAAGTTAAAACAGACTCTAGAAAAAGCTGCTGAGGTAGGAAGTTAGTCTTGTACTGGTATTGAAAAAAGAAATTTGACAAATTTGCTACTGATGGGAATTTACTTTGAGCTGTATTTTTTAACTAGTTTTGTTGGGGAAAAGTAATTAAATCACAATGCTGAACCATAATACTGTTTCTAATTCTCATGTTTAGTTAATTCAGAAAAAAAAATTCTGTTCTGTGATAGTTATTTTTTTTAATCACATAATAATTATGACATTTTTTGTCCTTGTTTATTTATCAAAATTAAAATTTCAGAATGAAAAAATATTGAAACAAGCAGTTGAAAGTGCTCAAGAAAAATTTAAATCAAGCAAAGAGACAGCCAAAAAAATTAAAGAAATGGCTGAAACAAAGATAGCAGAGTAAGAATAAAAATTTTTTTTTTTTTAAATCAGTATTTTTCTTACACAACCTTAAATTTATGCTGGAGGTTTTAATTGAACTCCTGTCTCTATACAATCATAATAAATTATTCAGCCAAATAAATGAGTCAATCAGTATTTATATATATTAAGTTCTTAACTAGGCGCATTGTAGCAGAAATGACAAAATAAAAATTTGTTATGTGATTAATGTTGTTTAGACAAGAGGACAAATATGAGAAACTGACAACTTCAACCAAGTCTGAAATCACTAGACTAGAAGCAGCTCTAAAAATGAAAGAAATGCAAATTCAGGGACTTGAATCCACCTTGGAACAAAAGGTTAAACCTGTTTTCTTTTCTTGCCTTTCTACTTCTTCTTCATTTTTAATTGTAGTGTTGGACAAGATTTCCTCCAACACAATGTGTTATGTGTCAACATCTTAGGTGCCTCTTGAAATTCAATTTTTATGTAATTAAATAATAGCATTTCTATATGTGAATTAAATATTTTTTTCAGAGAAAAGAAAACAAGGAACTAACTGATTTGTGTGATTCATTAATCAACAAAGTTTCATGAAAATATACTTTATACAAATAACAATGTGAAAATGCTGTAAAATTGAAAAATTCAACTGTTATTCTGGTCTTTGTTCATTATTTCTTCATTTATATTATTTACTAAAATGTTCCCTGGAAAAATTATTGTAATCTTCAAAATTCTATTACTTTTTGCTAAAATGCAAAATCATAAATAAGGTAATTATTTATTAGTTTACTTTAATTATTTAAAGTTATATAAGGATTTTTTTTTAACAACTTTAAATTGTATATTTGGCTGTGTTTATTTTTCTATAGCTTACTGCCTTTTTAAAAAGATGCTGTATGTAAATTACAAGTATTTGAAAAAAAGTTTTGCTATTATTTTTCAGACATAAAAAACTTTTTCATTAATAAGATATTTACATGTTTGTTTGTTTTTTTTTTCAAAAAAACAAACAAACAATTAGCTATACTCAAAGGTTACATATTGTATGATTTAATGCTTGTTTCTTTTTTTATTTGTCCATGTGGTGAATTTTTATTTTCCTCATTTTATTATGACCCTACATTATTGAGTCAGATTTGTACTTAAAGCTGCTAGTGCTAGAGCTGATTTTTATTTAATTTAATATTCAGATGTACTCAACATTTTTTTAAGCATATTAAAATGCTTAGTCATATGTCACTTGGTAAATTAGATAGATAATAACCTGTTATTAGTCAAATTGGTTGAGTTTTCACCACTTTAAAATCTACTGAAGGAAAAACTTACAATTAAAGAGCTTTAGGTGCTTAGTTCAGATGTTTAAAATGTCTAACGATCTTATGAATATTAAAACTATACATATTGACTTAATAGCATGTAAATAAAATTTAAAGATCTGATGTTTTTATTTTTATAAATTTATATTTGGTTCATATCTGTTTGAGGGGGTGTGGAGAAACTTTTACTCAATTTGACCTGTTAAAAATGCAATTATGACAGGGGAGACAATATTAAATACAAATGGATCACAGCTGATTTCTTGCCTGAGCATGGACCGCTAAGTGAAATGGGGCAGATAACTAGCTTAGTTATAAACGTCTGATATAAAACTAAGGTATTAGCATCAAGTTCTAATAAAATTACCCCTCTAATTGTCAGCTTCATACATGTTCTGGCATAAAGACTTGAGGTTAGTTATTTTTAAGTGTGCTCCTCTACTGTCAAAATAGAAATGCTGAAACTTAAAAACTAAATTAATACAGCCCTTACTTTTGTTTTCCCAAACATACATGTATATAATTAAATTTTATTTTAGTTGAAATCCCAGCTTTTGTTTTGTGTAATTGTGGGAAGTAAATAGCAATATTAAATTATTAAACCAAACACCTACAAAGTACACATTTATGCAATTTCCATGGTTAACTCAAGCATGGTATGTTTATTTTGAAATAGAAAACAGCTGGATTGCTCAGGTCTACTAATGTCACAGAAAATGTTTGTCAAACAATTAACAAGTACTCATACCAAAGATTTGAAATATGCAGAATGCTTTATTTAACTAAAAGAAAAGGCTATATACCTTTTGAGTTCAATCAAGTATATAAAAAAAGTATTAAAGAGGTTTTTACAATGCTAATTAGTTTATTTTTTGATTGACTCATTGCACACCTATGAATTAAAATATTTTCTGTATTGCACTATAATTTTATCCAAGCAGTCCTTTTTATTTAAAAAAAAAAACACAAGAATGAGACTTACTTTGATGACAAGCAATAGAAAAAATTTAGCAATGGAAGACAGAGACGAATGATTCAAAGCTGCACTTTACTGAAATGTGTCCTTTATGAGGAGAAACTTAAATGTACTAGTTTTTTCTCTGTAGATATGAAATCCTAGTCACCATTAGATTTGGAGCTTAAAAAATGTACAGGCAAAACAAATTGCAGGATTATAAAACTCTTTGAAAAAAAGCAATATTTAAAGACTTAGTTAAAGGTGGTATATACAAATATAACTATACCTGTAAAATAAAAATATGGCTAAATTAGCTGCAAATCACAGTAAGTTAAAACTACTTATATATATATCTCCACCCAATAATAAATAATTTACATATATACAGTTTTAATTATTAAAAGAAAGTTTTTAACCTAGACAACCTAAAACTTTAATTAAGCATGGATATTCAGGTTAAAATGTATACAACGTGAATGTAACTTAAAGCAGTTAATTTGTGGAAAATTATAATTTTAAAAAGTTAAAGATGGCCTAAAACATTATGCTAAACTAGATCATTCTGCATAAATTGTCTTCAATGGCAGCTTTTATTCTTAACAATAAAAATGAATATGTAAAGCAACCACTTGTACTGCACACAGTTAAAATTGACAAACATAAAGTTGATAGGAATTTTTACATTATAATATCAGGCTTGTTGTTCTGCACAGGGTTTAAAGTATTCTCTTGTCATATTAAAGTTACATGCATTAAAGTTTAATTAGTCATAGAGAAAAAGGGAAAATTATCATAGTACAATTGCAAAACTATCAGGATTAAATGAATCATTAGATGAATTAAAATGCAACTAATGTAAGTTTTTAAGAGCAATCAGTGAGTGTCTAAAGTACGGTGAACCTTGTGTGGATATCTCAGCCTATATGACATAGCCTCCAAGACCACTGGTTAGTAGGGTAACCAGCTCATTAAAATAAGCCTCACAACATATTCCAAAAAACTATCTGAATTTTTCCTATTGCAACACGAATTTTAAAGGTCTCACACATTCGACAATGGTAGGTCATGTTTTACAAAATGTAAAACTTGGGGTATATTTTAAATGGCTTAAACACACCAAAGTCATGTGTTTGATTAAAAAATATATTTTAAAACTTAACACACAATCAGTAGAACAGTTAAAAAAAATTTCTTTCACAGTTTGCAGAGCAAAAATTTGTGCAAAACAAGAAGGCACGAGCTAACCAATACTGAGTAAAAGCAATTTTTTTTTACAAATTTAAAAATTCAGGAATGGATGCTGATAAACCTGCTACGATAAAAAAGCTAAGATAGTTATGACTAAAACTAACCATAAATAATATACAAATATAAATTAAATGTTTACATATGTAAGTGCACAGATTTTAAGTACAAAACTTGAAAGTTTGATGGGGGATAAACTATAATGAATATGTGTAACTACATTACAATAAATTCAATAATAATTCTTAATCAATGCATAGAATTTTTTTCTAGTTTTAAATATAATTTAAACATAGCTAGAGAATTATTGTTAATAAAGTAACTGGCTTTTTAAAACAACTGAGGTGTAATGCACTGGCCGAAAAATATTGAAAGTGAATTTTCACAACAGTTTTCACTACAAGTAACATTAAGCTGATGTTATCAAAAGTTTAAAAAAAAACCCATACCTTTAAATATAGGTGATCAAAAATGTAAATAAACAAAACTCTTTAAGAAAAACGCACAAAAATTGTTTAAAAAAAAAAGAAAAGCAAGTGAATTTTTGGATTTGAAGGCCCAACATAATAACAGAATGGTTATTAAACAACTTTATTTGAACACCAATCCTTCCCCATAATATATTTTTTCTCTAAGTCTAATAAGCTAAAGTACACAATTTAAAAAAAAGTGCGTAAGAAATTGTTGAATAAAAAAAACTTTTTTTTCTCAAACCAAGCTTTTCACATATTTAGGTAATAATAAAGGCTTATCTTTTTAACCTTATGTACAAATGTACTGATATTGAATGTTTATTCATTTTTCTTTTAATGATTTATAACAATGCTAATGGTACTCAAAGGCATGAATATCATTAAAATAAATAAGCTAGGCATTAAAGAACAACAAAGAACTCTATAATAAGACAGACCAAGTTACTTTCCCAAGAACCTTTATGCCAATTGACATTATACTGTTAAACGCTACATAAAATGCACACAAAATCTGGCCAAGAAGCCAGAATAGGCACAAATAAGTCTAGTTCAATACAAGATACACCTTCTCCAAATTTTTTTAAGGGATGTTCTATAACTTTGTGGATGTTTGAGAATATATTTCAAAACCTTCATCTTTACTATTCTTATACTTAAAACATTTTGAGCAAAAGCCATCAGATTCAGGGCTCCCATAAAATTCACATTCACTTGTTCTACAACGCTGTCTCTCATGGGTACTCATTTGTTGTTTAGTCCCAGAATCATCATAAACATTATCATAGTCAGGAGATGGAGATCTTAATCTGGGAACATTTGTATTATTGTTAGAATAGCTTGTTTGTTTGTCAAAGTTGGGATAAACATCTGGGTTTGCCATTTGCTGACCTATTTCTTCATTGCTAGATGTATAAAATTTGGATTTTCCGCATCTAAAAATTTCATCAGGGTTCATCGGTGTAGAAAATGTCTGTTTTCCTCTACCAGGAAAAGTGTTGTAAACAAATTGGTTATTTTTCTTACGCATCAAATCTGCTTCAAGGTGTTGTGCAGCATAGCACTGAGAACACAGATAATTTGTTTGTGGATTACCAAATAAATTACAGTCTGGGGTGCTACACAAAGTTGAATTTACAGGTGGATATAATGCAACTTTGCTACGAATCTCTACATCATTTCTCCTCTTCAACTCTCTGTCAGAGTGGAACCTCTCACCTGCATTCTGCAGATAATTGGTAACCATCTCATCATGCTGTTTCCCTGGAACAGGCCGCAGCTTGGCTACTAAGATCACTTCTTGGCCATTATGTTGATGTCCATAGCTGGACATTACTCTAGTACTTTGGGTGATCTCATTACCAACACTTGATTGCTGACGGCCCTTGTCCCCTCTGCCAACCTTTCCTAGCTGCTTCAGTTTCTTCCCCATTGTTTTTCCAATGCTCCCAAACTGTTTAGCAACAGTATGTACTTGCTGGGACATTCGTGCATCTTTCTTTTTTTCCTCTTTCTTCTTCTCCTTAAACACTGAAGCACTTTCATCAGAATCCTGTGAACCACAAGATCCCCTGTCACTGTCACCATTAATGTCTGTCAACTTTAAGGGGATTCTCTCAACATCCAAAAACTTTTGGAGCTGATTGATTTTGTCTTCCAGGCTAGGCTCCAATAATGTCTCTTTTGTCCAGTCTACTCTTGGGCCTGGGTCTACATAGAAATGTAGTGGCAGAAGTCGTAGTTCTGGATCTACCAATGGAATGGCAGCTGGGGAAAAAAAATGGAAAGCCAGTAGCTTTCTTTTTATCCAAAAAAAAAGTATTTCAAGAAAAAATTTTTAATAAATGTAGTCAGTTATAAACACTTCCTATGCCTTCTTTGATAAATACAGCAGCATAAAAATACTGCTTATAATTTTTAAAATATTGTTAAAACTGTAGACCCTACATATATAATATGTGTATATATATAATATGTGACGGTAAAGAGCAAGACCACTAACACTAAAGTATCAAGTTCAAAGTCAGCAGAATGTCCCTGAGTAAACCCAGCTCTGATAGGTACCTAACGTTAGGGAATATTAAGGCATTTGGGCATAATGCTGACCACACTATTCCTTTATATGCCGGGGTCTCCAAAACAGATGAACTGCCCCAAGTGTGTTGAACATGAAAAGATGATGATATATATATATATATAATATACCTGGAAGCTGTGGTGTGACTGAAGCATCCTGCTCCATGGGAGATAATGCAGAGAAGTGAGCAGCGTCATATGTGAGAAGAAGTGGGGATTTATAACAAGAGTCCACCTCATAAGGCAAATAAATTCCAGGAAATGGAATAGGTGCAAGAGCATCTCCTCTGGAATCCTTTAATATGGCATCAGCTACTACAATGATGGGCCTTCTGAGTACATGTGCCAAGACAAAAACATGGAATTCTTCTAGGCTTTCATACACAACAGGCTCTTCATATCTCCTAAAGTCAGAAACAGATTTAAAATGTCAGAAATTTTACACAACAAATTCAAACCAAAACAGCTTGTCACCCTAATTATTCATAATGGTTGCATTTTTTTTAATACTACAGATACAGTAAAAGGGACACTTGATAAAAGGCTGCTGCCTGCAATATTGCCTGACATTGGGTGACTGATCACCTTATTTAAGCTATGTTACATAAGTTTAAAGGTTGAGTAAAAATTTAGATTTACCCTTGCATACTGATACCATCACAAGAGTTGTTTGAGCCTGCTACATCAGGCACTCCTCGAGGTAGAGGTGTGGCTAACCGCAAGATGTTTTGCCACTCTTCCTCCCATTCAGCTTCACTGAACACAAGTCCAGACTGTGAATTTAATGAATTAGATGACATTTTTATATCAAAGTCATCTCAAATAAGCTTACTGCACTATAACAGCAGGCTACATAACAACATCATGATGCCTGATGAATACTCAATGGGATTGAGCGGGCTGTATGCCACATGTTCTATGGAGTTACCTGCTTGTTAAGAAGTTTTTGTTGATAACGCCAACGACGATACAGTGCTTTTCTGTATGTTGCTTTTGTTAAGGTTTCATGTAATTCTTTCCTGAGTATTAATTGTCTGTCATGTATGCCCCACATTGCTGTTTAGAGGATATTTAAAAAAACACTGAATTTACTAAGTTAAGGAATACTTACCATGCATTACCATACTTATGCATTAGAAACTGATCAATAAAGGTAAATTAGTAAAAGGAAGTACACAGCTAAATAATTTTGTTTCATAATAAATTCTAAAATCTTAAAAATTAACAAAAGTATCAACTTACTAATAGATGATAACCAAAACTAGACACAGACAGCACAGAAAAAAATATATTTCTATAATTTTCTTTGCTAATAACAATAGGCTATGATTGATCACAACTATAGCAAAAGTATTTAAAAATTACAATGACAAAATACTTAAGTGACTAACAGACCTAAGGAGGCTGCATGCAAAAGGCAATTGCCATCTCCACTTGTGGCCATTGGTAGCAATCTCTGACAAAGTCGAAGTTCAGCCCACCAATTCAGGCGACCTAGGAAACAAAAAATAAACATTAAAAAAAAAATAATGCATGATCAATCTAACTTTGAAATGTTCATGAATAAATAATACAAATTCAGTAGGTTGTTGAATATACTATTTCAGTGGTGTAGAACAATGTTATACACCACATTTATTTAATAAGTAAATGGAGGTCACAAAAGGCAACAACCCAATATGATGTCAGATAAAAATGTAGCATATCTTTGGAAGAGATTAAAACATGCTAGCTATGAGGCTAATAGTGTATTAGACAACTGAAACTGTTAGCCCAATTACAATACTAAAAGCATATAAATCATTTGTACTTTACATGATGTTGTTTTAGTATTATTAATGGTAAACTTGGTTTATTCATTATAAATAATTTTAGTATAAAATATGCTTTTCAGTGTCTTGAGCTGATTGGAGTGACTGTGATTCACTGTTAAATAACTGCCTCATTTTTTTTCAGTTTTGGAATTTGCCGTTTTTTGCTAATCAAATGATAAACAAAATTAGTGGTTTCACTGTGCTTCATCCTTTTGAAGGATCCACAAACATATTTTTAATAACACAACTAAGTTTTTAACATACCAGCTTGTTCCAAGGAAACAAGAGTTGATGTCTCAATCAATTCCTTTCCCAGAAAAGCTCTGAAATCTTCACTAAATTTTGCCAAATTTGGCAAAATAAATGTCTGAGTATACATGTTTGCATTGTCTTTCATTATATCTATTTGTACACTATGACGAGCTTCAGAAACTAATCCTTCATTTTCCAAAATGTTAGAGAATCCTCTTTTTAATCTTGGATCTAAATTTATTAAATAAAAAACATGAAATTATGAAGATCACCTGTAATTATATATCAAAAAGACTTATAAATATGATAAAGTATCAGTGATTGCTTTGTAACTGCTTTTTGTTTGTTTTAATTGGCAGCAAACTAAAAGATTTTTTTGTGTGGAAATTCAGTCTAATGTGACATTGATCTTATCAACCCTTGTGCATGCAACACCTGTGATTAAGCTCTTAATTTTTGTGTAATATAATAATGTATATCAGTTGTAAAAGATAAAACTATATCTCAATTCTCATAAAATAAAAACTATAAGGCTTACAAGTATTGACTGTAGGTGGTTTTTTTGTTGGTTTTTCATCAAAAACATCATCATCTTCATAATTACCATCAGATGGTAATTCACTCTCTGCAGGATGAATTGAAGATTCTCTGGACGGAAGCAAAGATTCATGAATAGTACTTTGAGGTGGATTATAGGTTTCATTTGCATTGGTTTCTTGTTTACTAGAAAGATTAGTCGCATATGATGCTTTCAAAGAGTTCCCCACAGACATGTCAGAATAAGGCTGTGGTAATGATTGTTGTCTACCTCCATCCATTTTGATAGGTATATTAGTTTCCTGCCTGGAAGTCAGTGCAGTTGTAGGAAACCTAGCAGGCAAGGTAGTCTGTTGATGATGATGATGACTAGCTATTGGTTTCTGGTTTAATAATACACTGTTCTGAGCTGGATTATATGAATAGGCAGGACTATTCAAGGTATGAGAAGCCATTTTTTTTTCTAAATTTACAACAGTACCATAGCCCATATCTATGGCTGTATGGTGTGGTGATACACTTTTCTGATGATTTAATTCATTCTTATAATAACCATGGTTTCTTTGACCAGTAGTCGCACACATGCGCTCTATTTCATGATAACTATCATTTAAGTTCCACCTGTTTCCTAAAAAAAAATGTATTTTATCAATTAATGTTTTTAAAACAATGAATAATAAAACATTTTAAAATTATCATTATTTTTAATTTTTTAAAAAAGTTTTATCTTATTTATTCACAGATTACTTATAAAAATTACCACAGGACTTACTTGTTAATATTTCTAGGGCTTTTTTCTTATCCACTTCTGTATTTTTCATCAAAACCTCCAATTTTCGAGTTTTCTCTCTTGTTCCATCCATATCCATAATTCAAGTAAAATTTTTCCAACATTACAAAATATTGCCTGAATATGAATACATTTTTAAAAAAAATTGTAGCTCTCAAATAATTTCCTTCGGATAATTCTTAATACTGTAATAGTAATGCTAACTAGATTCTACTACATGCGAATGGGAATACATTTTTTATAAGCAGCACTATTACTAACTACTACCTAGCTGTGCATTCTGGTTTCATAATTAGATCTAGTTAAGTTTGTTTTGTGGGACGGAGTGGTCTAGCGGTAGAGAGCTGGACTGCTAACCCGTAAGTCTCGAGTTCGAATCCGGGTTCAAGTCAGTAGACCGTCCCTGAGTCCACCCAACTCAGATGGGTACCTAACTCACGTTAGGGAAAGTAAAGGCGGCTGGGCATAGTGCTGACCACACTATCTCTTCATATGCCGAGGTCACAGAAACAAGTGAACTCTACTTCACTTGCCCCATAGACCGTCAGGTTTGAAAGGGAAACTTTACTTTTTACTTTACTTAAGTTTGTTTTATTTGGTCCCCATGAATAAAAACATAATACTCTTGATAAACATTGTAATTATTTTGATGAAGTAATATTATCATTTAATGCCATTATCCATGGCCACGCCTTCTCGTGGTTCAAACATTAAAGCTTCTTCTTTAGACCTAGCATTCCATTGGGCAGATGAGGTAAAGTTCATATTATGTTTCTTGACCTCGGAGTATGAAGGGAAGGTGTAGTCAGCACTTTGTCCAACCGCCTTTACTTACCCTAACATGGATCTAGAAGTCTAGATTAGATTTCAATCATAGATCTATATGCCATGCCTATTAAAATGTATTTATTATTTATAGATCTAGATCTAAGGCTCTAAAAGGTCTAGATCTAGGGCAATCTACTGAATCTAGGCCCTATTGAGTAGTATTTCTCTCTAACTTGGATGCGTGGTCGGTTGCTAACAACAATATGGCGCCCGGACCGGACGTCTGATTTCCGGTGATTTTTCGGCCAAATTCCAGAGACCTTCAACTAATTACATTTAAAAATGTTTACCACGCGCAAAATGGCGGGATTTCCGTGTCATAACAACAAACCATAAGTGGCAGGGTTAGATATGCCAGAAAAGCATTTTAAAATTTGGTTTGGAGAACGGAGGCTAAATTCAAAAGTTGGTTTCATTAAAATTAATAGAATTTAAAAAATATCAACAGTGTAGGTACAGAAATGAGCGAGAACGTAAAGCATTATTAGTTTTATCAGTCTATGAAAAAAGAAATCAAATATTGTGAGCTGTTTTTTTATAAGACCGGCGTCCGTATCACAACCAATTTATTTTTATTTTTTAAAAACCACGTGACCGCTATTTGGTGATCACTAGTGAGGAACTCTTGTGCATGGAGTCTAACCTGATTTGTGGTTTTCTTTAGCTTCAAGCTTAAGAACAGTTGTCATGGAGAGATGTGTTGGACATGGTAGTGATTGACAATAAATATTAAATTAACTAATTTAGTTCAAAACGAACTAAAAACTCCAAAGTTAGTGCCTAATGGATTAAATATGGATGTCTATTATTCAGTGGTCATGTTTAAATTGATAATTGCGTAAATTCTAGATTTAGTGAGAAAAACTACTATTGAGTCATTGACTATTCACTATCAGTAGTATCAGGCTTAACAATAACTTAACATTAACTAGAGACTAGTTCACTAGACTCACTAGAGTCTTATTCTTATTCAGTCTACTCTACAGCAGTGTGTGGTGTACACAGACAGTGTAGTGTGTAGTCTACAGACAAGTTTAGTAGGCCTATAGAATATAGATTATAGATCTAGAGCTAGATCTAGTTAGTAGTTAGATCCTAGATCTAGATCTAGATTAGATCTAGTTAGATTTCTAGATTGACTAGATCTAGTTAGATTTCTAGATTGACTAGATCTAGATTGAATCATTGAGTGAGGGAGATTGACTAGGGATAATCTAGATCTAGATCTAGATCTAGATTGAGTGAGGGAGATTCTCTTCTGTTTGTCTTCTCAAGTCTTCTGATTTATTCTGTTAAAAGTGTAGATTTGTAAACTTTTCTAAAACAAAAAAAGAAAGCCCGAAAGAGTTCTAATTAGACTTAATTTAAATAAAGAGGGACTTTACCACTCTTCCTTAAACGAAGCATGAACAACTTTTGTCAAATAACATTAATAGATCTATTTCTAATTTTCAAAGTAAGCTTCTTCGCTTGGTGATTCTTTTTAGGTTTTGTTTTGTTGGTAAAACAAACTCCATTAGACGAAAACAGGAAAAGCATTACTGCGCATGTATTGATTGAAATATAGAATCTAGATCTAGCCTAGACTCCAAATCTAGATAATAATATAGAACTAGGCTTACTAGGCCTAGAGATCTAGGTAAACACATTTTTAATACGGTCTAGAGTCTAGATCTATTTTTTTTTACATTTGTACATTTGTATTAATTTTTAACATCAATCAATATTTCCGTTCATTCTGCGTTTTCCATGCCGACCATGCCATAGAATTTATTTGATAATTCCGAATAATTCGTTTTAAGAGTAAGAGCGCCCAATACTAGATCTAGATCTACTGGCCGCCCATCTTGGGCAGTTTCTTCCAGGCATCTCTTCGGCCCCCCCCCCCCCCCCGAAGAAAGTCTACCGCCCCCCTCCCCCCGAACGAAATGAAATTTATATAGAAAATATATACTTTTAATAGTTTCCGCCCCCCCCCCCCCCCGAAAAAAGTCTACCCCCCCCCCCCCCGAAAATTTCAAGTGCCCCCCCTCCCCCGGAGAAAAAAGTCTGGAAGAAACACTGATGTTGGGTGCACCGTCAAAACGGTCCGGGACAAAACGATCCCGTCCAAACGTCCCCGTCAATATGACCCCGACAAATCGATCCCCCGACAAAACAACCCAGTCAAATAGCCCCGTCAAAAGGTCCCGACATATTGGCTCCCGTCAAATGGGCTCCCGTGACGTCATATCGACTCGCGACATAATATGTTTCCGACTAATGGGCTCCCGACATAATGGCTCCCGACAAATAGGCTCGCGACAAAATAACTCCCGTCGAATTAGCTCCAGACAAATGAATCGTATGACCACTAGATTTATATATTGGCATTAAAGTAATTTTTTTTCCTACCTCCACTACAATTATTACCTCTTTTAAATGCCTGAATCAGAGTTTCTTCCAGGCATCTCTTGGGGGTGGGCGCGAAGAAAGTCTACTCCCCCCCTTACCCGAACGAATTGGAATTTATATAGAAAATATATACTTTTAACAAGAACGAACAACAATTCACAAACAAATCCAGCCCTTAACAGCTATAAATTCCACCAATTTTAAAATTTTGATAATGTTAAATTTACAACAGTGAAGATCTGTTCCTTAAAAGCTAGCACAGAAGTTTAAATGTATGATATACAATGATAAGCATACATGATAATTCACATGATAACGACATTTTGTTTTGAGCATACTGCACACAGCGTGCACCTCTCTCCCCACATACTGAGTTGGAGCAGCCCACAACCGACTCATTTGTGGAAGTCATAGTTAGATTAGACATGGTGAGGGGTGGAAGCAGGCGTTGTGACTGAAATAGCAAAATTAGATGGCCCTTAAAATTAAATTTAAAACATACTATTCCTTATACTAGATAAAATAAAAAAAAAAATAACGCCTGCCGAACAAGAGATGAATACGTTGTATTATTTAAGAGTGTTGGCTAAGTTAACTCTCAAGAGTATTGATGAAGGGGTCAGACTGGCAGTGGATCTGTCAGTGTGCCGCTTAATACTCATGAAATAAAAAAAAGTTTCTGGCCACTTTTAGGCTATTTTTCCGTTACATTTTCGCAGATTCGCTTTTTAAGTGTTTGAAGTAGATTGTAACTTTTTCCACGTAGAACTAGAATTACTGAATTAGTTTGATAGCTAGACTAGATCTAGAATCTAGACTAGTGTTAACATAGACCTAGATCTATATAGACTTGAGATTAGAGCTTGATCTAGATCTATATTAGTATATTTAGATCTAGATCTAGTTAGCTGCCCCTAGTAAATATTGACTCTTTTATTGAGTACACAAAAATTCAGCTCAAAATCTGAAAATGGCATTTGGACTGTATTCCTTGATTGAATCTGCAATACTTTGCTTAAATGCCATATGCATTTTACATGAAGAGCGGTTTTTAGCAAAAAGTAAGTTTTTATAACTTTTTAATTTAATCGATCTAGATCTAGAATCTATCTAGGAAATCTAGATTCTATTCTAGGTAAAACCTTAGTTTAGCGTCGGTTATTATTCCGGAATCGTATAGCAGTAAAAAACAGTAAAACAATGCCAAAGTCTGTCACACACTTCCGGAATTCACCGGAAGTACTGTAAACCATACTTTATTTGGCGTCATCTTTTATTTTTATACAGAATGTTTAAAATTTGGATAGATTTATTTTTGTAATCATTTTTACTATTTTCGTAATCTAGATTTTTTTACTTGGCCTAGCAGCTACATATCGAGCTAGATCTAGATCTAGATCTAATTAATTAATGGTCGCAAATCCGCTGCAAGCAAAAAACATTAAATTATTACATTGTAACATTTGACTTCATTATTTATATTTAATATATTTATATTAGGCCTAATATATGTTTTTTTTTATTTTTAGATCTACTAATTTAAATCTACTATTATATTTATTCTTGTTTCCTTTTGTCAATTAAACTTTAAAAAATTAAAACATTAATTTACGAAAATCGACTTTCAATTTATTTATATTTCAATGGTCAAATAAACCATGGTTTACGGTAACTCTAGTTACCGAAACTCAACAAACATTACCCGATAATTTCCGACGCTAAACTAAGGTTTTACCCTATTCTAGACAGTGTTTCTTCCAGACTTTTTTTCTCCGGAGGGGCACTTGAAATTTTCGGGGGGGGGGGGGGGGGGGCGGGGGCGGTAGACTTTCTTCGGGGGGGGGGGGGGGGGGGGCGGACACTGTTAAAAGTATATATTTTCTATATAGATCTAGGCCTAAATCATATAAATTTCATTTCGTTCGGGGGGGGGGGGGGCGGTAAAAAAATTTCGGGGGGGGGGGGGGGGGGACGACGACAAAGCCCCCCACCCCCGAAGAGATGCCTGGAAGAAACTCTGATTCTAGATCTAATTAGTAATACAAAATATTAACTACAAATTACTAAATTAGAATCTATTCTATAGGCCTAGGCCTATTAATAATGTAATATTATTAATAATATTGGGAATCTATCGTTTTAGGTACGTAAAATCACCCGCGAATAGTAATGTGAAAAACAGGTGACTTCTCATTAAAGATTAAGCATAGAACGAAGTCAGTTTTCCATTTTTTTAGGAATCACCTAGCAAATAAGACAGAAAGATCATGATTCATGGTGTCAGCACTCTGCATTAAATTGTGTTATTTATGTTAAAACTCCAGGCCACTATTAGCTCAGACCTAACATCCAACTCCTTATGTGCTATGTGGTAGCTGAGACATCAATTGAAATATTACTAGACCTCTGCTGCCAAGAATCTTTTAGTTGAAGTTAATTATTATCCGCAAACATTACTACAGTTCTTTTTACATCAGTATTTCAGGTAAAGGATTTGCCAAAATTGAGTATCGACTTATTTACTCCTGCCACTTTCAACTTATGTTTGTGCATAGTCATTTTCATGTTCTCTTTCTCTGAACAGTAGCTAGTCTTTTGTCCATTGGTTCTATAAGATCTGGCATTTAGTTAATGAACACTTGCCAGTCTTTTGTCCATTCTGTATATAAGATCTAGCCTTCAGTTATTTTTTACCCACATTTGCTTTACATTCTTTGATCATGTTCTTGAATTTTTAAAGCTTATCTTTATGTCATTCGCTGTTAATGACCTTAAATAGTATGATGATACAAGTTAATCAGTATCATTTGCTCTGTATTATCATTTTAAGCTTTTTCTATTTTTAGAACAGGGTAATACATCAGTTTTTTTAAAGGACTATTTGGAACTAGTTTCACAAAAGTATCAACACCAAGAGAGTAAAAGCTACCAAGATATTTTTTAACATTTAAAAAATAGCTTACTTAATGAAAAGTTCTAAATTACAGTTGGCTGGGGTGTGGACCAGCACAGAGGGTTTGGTGAAAGTCCTGGTGTCAAATCTCAAGTGCTTAATCTTATCAGATCCATCAGAACAGTGATGAGATGTAAGTTTTAAAAAATAGAAATTAGCCATTTTCTTTTACAGCTTTTAGTTTGTAAATTTGATAAACAAAACAATTTAGAATAGCCAACTTAATGCAAACGCCACACAGAACTCACTTTTAACCTTACCTTTTATCAGGTCGCTTTAAAAAATTACTACCACAATCATTTTCACTATCATATTTTTGTTTCTTTACAGTTCCTTTGATTGGTGTTAATATAGCAACTATAATTTTAAAATTGCTATTTGGATGACAAATGTACTCAGCAAATCATGAAAAGAAAGCACTTTCTTGAAAAAAAATGTGATGAGATCTTCATTCAAGAAGAGAAACTTCTGTACATCTTATGTACAAATAGAAATGGACTTTCAGTTCTCACAACTTATTTGTAATATAGATAGGGAAATGTTTAATATGTGTATGCAAATTTTCACATCCTGACCATTGTAATTGCAACAATTAAAATGAGCTCTCTTCATTTCATGCATGGTTGTACATTTAATAAAAATGCTCAAGACTTTTCATCTTGTCTTTATTTTTAAATTGCAGTAACATTTTAATTATGATCAGAATTCAATCAGATATTTATGTGAACTTTACTAAAAAAAAATGCATGTCACAAACAAAATTGAAACTGGAATAAGAACAATTGATTTAACAAAGATGAACTTTTAAAGGAAAAACAGTATACATGTGAAGTAAAACAGTTTCAATAATCTTTTTAGAAATCAATCCAAAGAACTATTTTAATCAAAATTTTCATGTGCAGAAAGACTGAAAAAAATCAAATAGTCTTTTAAAAAAAGGAACACCATTTTAAATTATACATTAAAATGTTAATTAAATATAACAAAAATTGTGAGTTGTTCAAAATATTTAGGAATCAAAATAGTTTTTGATACAAATAAATGTACATTTTTGTATTTAAAAAAAAAAAGATTTTAGCCTAACTTGGTAAAGTCTGATGATATGAATTGCTTAGAGATCTAAGAGAGCAAGCACATACATAATAATGTAATTATCCACATAGTTGGACAAAATGCATTACAAAAAAGATTGGGTCAAGTTATGGTGAAT
The DNA here is from genome assembly GCF_028476545.2 of Physella acuta. Classification (NCBI taxonomy): domain Eukaryota; kingdom Metazoa; phylum Mollusca; class Gastropoda; family Physidae; genus Physella; species Physella acuta. Next base: position 21,315 of record NW_026731776.1, on the reverse strand, counting down.
TATTCTCTGTATCACTGTTATCTGTTGCCTCAACTGAACTTAACTCCTCCTTTGTCTCCCCTGGGCTTAAGTCTTCATCTTCCAAATCCATTTTCTCCATATCAATATTCATGGCCTATGAGAATTTAGAGTAGTTTAATTTTTATGAATTATTTTAGAAGTATGTTTAAAACTAGATATCAAAGGTACTATACCAGCCAATTAGATGATTCCACATTTTCAATCAATTGCTGTAATCTTTTCTGCAAATATATCAGGCTTTCTCTTGCTTTATTGACACTCATGTTCGAAACATCCTAAAAAAAGTTTTTCACTGAATTAGCTTGCAATAAAAACATTAAATTATAAAAAATTATTAAATCATTAAAAAAATACATAGGAACCAGTATTTAAAATAATGTTATGAAACTATAGGTTACTAACTATGTCAAGACTTGCATGTACATTTAAGTTTTAATAATTCCTGTCAAAATTTCTAAAACAAATTATTTCTGGAACTCCCCTGTTTAAAATACACATCTGTAATTGACCACTAATTACTCACACAACTGAAGTGATAAATGAAGTCTTTGTATTCCCTGGACTTGGTAATTGGATGTTTGACAAACTGACCAGCTTCTGATGATGCTTTCTCTAATGCAGTGATGCCTGATTTGACTCGAGACAAAAGACTACGACCTAGCATCACAATATGATCTTCTGCACTCTGTAAAATAAATAACGTGATGTATGTTAACATTTTAAATAATCATTGTACAAGTTAATAAAATGGATAAACAGTTTATCACTCTAATGATACAAATTTGATATTATACTGAAAAGTTGGTGAAGTGAAAGTTATATCCAAGAAACAAATAAGAGCACTGGTATCTGACAAATTAAAATAATTGCAGCAAATTATTTTTAGGAAATTCATATAATTATTATAATTTTTATTAGAGATATCTGTAAACAGAATAATCCATCATTGTAAAGTTAATTTTTGCATAACACCGAAAAGCAACAATAATATACTGAGCTAATCACTAACATATACTTTGTAAGTTTCAGATAAAATATTTTATTGTTAAAACTACATTAGCATACTTTGGCCTGCAAAGGGTCCACAGACTTTTCTCCTGATTGATCAGTTGTTTCATTGATTTTACTCCAAATATCCTCCACTTTATTCTTGGCATTTCCGAAATTCTTTTTTGCATAATCAATCTGACAATAGCAACAAATCATTTAGATTTCAGGTGTACAAAGTTAAAATTTTAAAAGATCTTGATATTCAGAACTGAACTAGGTCTTTAATATAAGATGTGAAACAAAAAAAAAGAATTTAAAAATTCCTTTTGACTAACTAGTCTATGCAGAAAAATTCCAAACTATTAATGACAGCAAATTTTACCAAATCAACGGTATTATGTAGTTTTCCAATGGCATCAAGTGTTTTTAATTTTGCTCCTTGGAAATCTTGCATGGCACGTTGGAACATTCTTTTTCTTAATTTGTTGCTCACTACTTTAAAATGGACAGCAACTCTCTCAGCACTTGGTGCCATCAACTCCATTTGCTCAGGCTTATTCATTTCATAAGGGGCCCCATCATTATCTCTGCTTCCATCAGATTCTTCTGTACCTGTAATTGAGATGAAAGACAATAGATTTTTTTTTATGGTGCTCCTATTACTCCTAAGTTGTTTAAAACATTTTTAAAAAATAACATTTATATTAACCAAAGTTGATACCAGTAATGCGTTAAAAAAAATTTTTCAAGCATTATTTTAAAGTATTAAATACATAAAAAGCAAAATATACCATTTTCCTTCTCTGGAATGTATTTCTCTACTAATCCATCAGCACAGGTCAAGGCTGTATCAACAGCTTGTGTAACGAAACGACCAGGCTGAGTGTCGAGGGTCACACTCACTGCTTGAGTCACTGTGTTCACGCTAAAATCCCGAGCCCCATTTATCAAATTCCTGCTGCAGGTCTTCATGTTGTTTACCTTTAATGAAAGTGTTAACAATTCATATTGTGGAACTGCTGACAAGTGTATCACATCTTTTTTTTATATTTAAATTTCACAAATTTGAAATGTACAATTAATTATATTTAAATGTAGTAGATTTATAAACAAACTTAGAAAATGTTTTGCTGAATAGGAAAGTCGTTAAGTAGGAGGAAAAAGTTTACAATATAGATTTTTATTTTTGCACATATGGATTATGTAAAACTAAGTTCAATTAAAGAATAAACTATTCGTCTAAGCATTAAAAAATTGATTTACCTTTCTCTTACTGTTGGTGACAACATCCTGAGCGTAAGTGACAACTGGCTTTACTTTCCCAACAACAGGCTGAACATATTCCAAACAGGCTTCTTTAACCTGGCAATTATTTCTATTTGCAACTTTCAAACTTATAACAATTGTAAATAAATTTTAAATATTTTTTATTTCAGTCAAGAGACATCAAACTCATTTTACTCAGTTCATTGCCCAAAACAAAACAGGATTTCAAATCTTACTATTCCCACAAAGAAACCTGGGAAATTAACACAAAACGTACTAACAAAAAACAAACAAAAAAACCACTACTTCAAGTACTTCTTAAATATCACCCAACCCATAAATTGATCAGTTTAAAATAAGAAATTAAATTAGTAAAATAAGACATACTTCCCCAGTTGGTCGTGTGATGAGAGGATATTTTTTCTCAATATCTTCCAACTTATTGCAAGCATATGTGTTTACTCTGTCAACTGAAAAATATAAATTGAGTAATTTATTTATGTTCTTACATCACATTGTTGAATTAATAATGTATTACTGTAGGGTAAATAACTATAACTTACTTTGTGACTGGTAGATATTTGCAACAGGGGTTGAAAGTTCTGCAGCCTTTTTGACACCTGATTCAGCAACATCAAGAGCATATTTTGTAAGCCCATTGTAATCTTTCATCTTGGAGTAGCAATTCCAGGCAGTCACCCATCCATCATTTATTACAGGTATCTCTCCCAACTTAGTGAAAAATGTATCCTCACTCGGCATTTTGAAATTTTTCACCTAAAGATTGAATTTATCAAAATAGTATTTTGTTGTTATATAGGCATAATATAATAATAAAACGGACACATGAGAAATAATTGCTGTAAATTAGACAATTAGAGGATTAACTTAAATGTTGTTTTTTTAAGTTTTAAACAACTGGTCATTATCAACACAAAATTTAGTGCTATCTCATTCAAATGTTGCCAAAACTTCAAACATTACAAAAGTAAAACTTATAAAGATAGGTAAGCATGTGTAAGGTGTAAGCATATACATAAGGGACTTAAGCTGTGCAATGATTATAGATAAGGGGTCAGAAACATGGGAGGGAAGCAAGCGCTTGAGTTCCCCCCTAACCATCTCAGCACCTGGGTTCTGCTGATTAAATTTGGTGTCATGCACTGTAAGTAGGAGGTAGATCTACTACTTAATAAATCATTGGAGAGGAGTTCTTCTGGGGGTCATGTGATCCATAGCACCCCACTCCTCACATGAGCACTATAGCGCCAACATATGTTTTACATTCATCAGTTCACACAGTAGGAAAAAACTAGCTTTGTAAATATATTTGAAGAAAAAACAAACATCCTGACATTTCAAAATAAGAATCAACAAGGAAATCAATAGTTCAAGATTCTACTATATTGAATAATTGGGAGGGGGGGGGGGTCTATATTATTTAAACTGCTTCTGTGACTTTTTCATGTAAATTAATAACTCTAGACTCCTAGACTTTGTCTAGATCTAGATAGTAGTCTAGCTAGATATCTAGAATTTTCTAGATCTATATAGATTATAGAATTTATAGATTTAGATACTAGTCAGATAGATCTAGATCTAGTACTAGTCTAGTAGTAGATAGTAGATAGATTAGATAGATCTATACTTACTAGATCTATAACACTATTCACTATAACAGACTATTAACTCGGCAATAGAAAACCTTCCAGCACATAGATCTAGATCTAGACTATACATTAGGGTAAAATCTTAGTTTAGCGTCGTAAATTCCAACGTAGCTAGTAATGTGCGATGAAGGTAACTAATGAATATTTCATTCATTTGGCCATATTTATGTCATATTTTACATAATATAACAGATAATTGAATAACAAATCACAATCCAAGACCAAACCAGTCATAAATATCCTGGAATAAACTTTAAACTACCCCGTTCGAGACAACAATGAGTAAATACAAGCAGCGGCCATGTTTTAAAAACAATAAATTGTCTATTCGCATGTCTTTTGTGTTGATTTTGTGGTTTAATATGACTGTTTTGTATTGTTTTAATATATGCCGGGGGTCGTCCATAAATGACGTCACACTCGTAGGGGGGAGGGGGGTCCGTAATTTTGTGACGTTGTGTGGGGAGGGGGGGGGGGGGTTCAGATGGTGCGACGTCACACTTTTGCATTTTAAAAAAGTAATGTTAGAAAACGAATTTTAGACGTTATTTTGCGTTTTAAAAAACTGTTTTAATACATTATAATAACAATTAATCAATTGTTATTATAATGTATTAAAACAGTTTTGACAGAGTTCAGACAAGATTTTGAAAAAATATAGCTGTTTAAAAACAATTCAACTGCAATTTTGAGGGGGGGGGGGTTGTAGGCTAAGGTGTGACGTCATTTTAGGGGGGGGGGGGTCTGGCTTTTTGTGACAACGTGTGGCGGAGGGGAGGGGGGAGGTAAAAATCGTCAAAAAAAGCGTGACATCATTTATGGATGACCCCCTGTATAGTAATTTTTTTAAAAAAATATAGTTGACATGAATGACTAATAAACCTTATCAGACTTAATAGTGTGCATCCAAGACCACAACAATTGTTGGGAGGTCGAACTTTTGAACACTTTATTTGCAAATCAATATTAGATCGCTCATAAATGACGTCGCTCTTAAGATAGTAATGACAGCGTGCATTATTACAGAGCAAACATATGAACATATTGTTTCAGATAGAAATTGTGATTTGTTGTGGGGAGAGGTTGAGTAGAACTCAGCGATATGATTTTGGAGACAGGTCAGGTTTTTTTTTTTTAGTGAAAACAGGGGATGGTTGTGGGAGAAAGACTAGCTGTAGAAGTATGACGCGTCATTCATTGGTGATCCATTTTCTCAGTGGGGACGATAGAACTATTAAGAAGGGTCAAGAAATGTAAAAAGCATGCTGAGTCGCATTTCTTGAACCCCACCTTTTCATTCCCCCACTTAGCACATCGTCACCCGAGTTAACGCTCGCGCGTGACGTCATGTACCGGTACCGCCGACCGTTAGGCTAATTTTATAGAAAAATACAAACAAGCACTGCCGTTTTGACGCTTATGCGACGTTTAATTTGATTACATAAGTTGGTGTTCATTAAACAGCCCCTAACACATCTATCACTCGTCCATTTAAACGTACATGATTATTTCTGCTGTCTTGAGACTTTCGGCCCTTTAAAAATGTATTAAGCTCTCAACGTATAGAACTAGACTACCCATATTAAGCTCCAAAAGAAGCTTGGTGAAAACAGGATGGCCGTCCGATTTTGAAGCTGCTCTGCGCTTTATAAAAAGCACAATAAACGATGACACTTATATTAAAGTAAATTATAGTTCTGAATCTTGATACATTAAAAGTGATATTTGGAAATTAAGAGCCAGACAGTCAACATGATATTTCAATTTAAGTCCAAGAAAATAAATTTCCTCAAACGACGGAACATTACTAAATTTTCGCGCAGTTTAGCGAAATTGAATTTAAGTATCATCTTACAAAGCGCGATAGCCTACTGTTGCTCTAACGCGGCCCATGCTAATGGCCGTATTCCTAACGCCCCGCATTAGACGCGGCTTCTTCGTCGGCAGGCATTTGGTGGCAAGCCTTTTTGACATGGAGAATGTGTTGAGGCCGTTTTGCAAAATGTCTTAAACTATCAGGCTTGCAACATTTTTGATGAGCAAGGTATACGTATACTAATGCTTATTTATCGTTATTTTGATTGAACAAAGCATTATAGAGGTTCTCTGTCAATGACCTAGGTATTTTCCCCGTTCGCCTCCTTTCATGAGACCGACACGTCATAAATTGCGGAGCCGCTTGAGTTGACGTCACAAATCTTTACTCACTCCCGTAGCAAATCATATGTGACATCATTTATGGACAACCCCATATCACTCACTTGGGTACTTGATATTGACAATTTGACAACAAAGGATAACCAAAATGTGTCTGACAGGTGGAGACTTGCGATCGACCATAATGGCAACACGCACTTAAGGGGTGAACTGGTTCATTGTTTTAGATGTTTTACTAGGGAAGCTGATGGATAATACATTTTGTCTCTCTGTATATATATAAATGATGACAAACATTTAATGTTGTCAAAATTATGGTTAAAGATCTTAGATAAGGCAGAGTGAAGCGTAATTTTTTACATTATGACTTGTTGTCAGTAGCGTAGCGAGGGGGGCGGGGGGGAGGGACATATGTCCCCGGGCGCCGACCTTAAGGGGCGCCAAAATGGGTTGGAAAAATAAATTGAAAGGCTTAGGGGGGTGCAAATTGAAAGTTTGAGGGGGTTGCAAATCGAAATCTTGAGGGGGGGGGGGGGGGTGGTGCAAAATCGAAAGTTTGAGGGGGGGTGCAAATCAAAATCTTGAGGGGGGTGCAAATCGAAAAGTTTGTCCCCAGGCGCCGGGAAGGGTCGCTACGCCTCTGCTTGTTGTGACATTGACAACAAAAATATGACGGAGGTTGGGGTTAAATTAAGGTAAAGAGAAGTAAAAAATGTCATAAGCTACGATGTAATCACTAATTGATGAAAAGAAAAACCTGAAATGAAAATAGTCATTCAAACAATAAGAAAAAACTCAAACTATATAGTAATAGTAAGATCAAATAAACATTAGTTAAAAAAAACGTGATTTAATACATGGATACAAGTTGCATCTCACAATGCTTCTAGAATTAATAAAGTTGTTTGTTAGGAAATTCAGTTTTTTAAAGGGCAGAATTTAAATAAAAAAATGCTTTGTAATACGGACTATACTATACAACAAGACAATCATATTTAGGCTAAATACATTTTCATACGAATAGAAATGAAAGGGAAGCTACTCTAAATAACATTTTCTCAAGATGGCTGCTGTTTTTAATAGCAGATTTACTATCTCGAACAGGGTTGATAAAAATTAATTTCAGGATATTTAAATTGATTTAATCATAAATGGTGATCTATTATTCAATTATCTATAATATTTTATCAAAATATACGAAAATATACTTATATTTAATGACATATTCATTAGTTCACTCTCTCCCACATTACTAGTTTTGGCCGAATTTACGACGCTAAACTAAGATTTTACCTACATTAGTATTTACATAGATCTAGACTAGGCCTAACATTATATAATTATAAGATTATTCACTCTTATTGATTATAATATCTAAGAATATTTTAGGATTAGGCCAACAAAATCAATACAAATCTAATCATAATCTACGGGCTAGCGGCTAGATTCTATATTCTATAGATTTAGATCTACTTCTAGAATATTCTAGCTAGCTGAGCTAGGCCTATTATTTTAAACTATTTTTATTTTATTTTTCTATACTTACAGCACAGTAAACTTTTGTGACCTTTAAGTCTTCTTCGTCTGTTAAAATTAAACTCTAGCCTACAACAGACGATGTCTTGTTAATAGCAACACGGAAATGAGTGCCGTTCGTACGAATAGGAAGTTATATTTATAGATTAACTGAGCAGTTATCTAGTTGAATGACGAAATGGTGATGACAACTTAGGCCTACCTAAAATATGTCAATCTGAATGCGTAAACAACTAAAAAAGTAAGGTCTAGTCCAAAGTCCAAAGTTCAGCTCAGTCACGTGATCTGACGTAGGAGTATTTTTATTTTTTCGGGTTTTTCCAAAATCAACAAAAATCTACGGAGATTTTAACACCACGTCATCGTTAAATTACTATGATTTAGATCTATAATATTATAGAACTTTATCACTTTATGAGTATAATCCATTAAAGATCTCATGGAAAAGAAATATAGCAATTAAATGAATTTGCTTCTGGCATACAAGAGCAAACTTTCAACGTAAAGTAACAGTTAACAGTAGTCATAGATTTAGATATGTACTATGTAGTATGAGTATGTAGTATTATGTAGATCTAGATCTATCAAAATTCTAGAATCTAGATCTAGTAATAATATAGCCTACTCACAGTAAACATTTTAAATTAGTATCCTTATTATTCTATTCTGGCGAAGACCTAAAGAAAGCCAGGTAGAAATAACGCTTCTAAGTTGACGTTTTGTAAAGATAATTTACTTTAAATTTTTCGTACTTCAACTTAGGTCTATCATTTTGATTAGGTCACAAAGTCAAGGCCCCTATATAAATAAATTTAAGAAACTAACTTCATGCCTTTATGGGATGGTGGCGTGGTAGAATGGTATTTATGGTAGAGCCTTCGACTGCCAATCCGAAAGTCCGTCGCACGTCCACCCAGCTCTGATAAGAGTACCTGACTCACGACATGGAAAGTAAAGGTGGCTGGACATGAGTTGACCATTACTATCACTTAAAATGCCGAAGACACTGAAACATGTGTACTCTACTTCACCTGCCCCATATAACGTAAGGTTCGAAAGAGAACTTTACTTACCTCCCTTTCCCATCGTAACCTCCCCCCCCCCCACCAATTGGTCTACCCCATTTCCCCCCCCCCCCCCCTCCGTAATTGTTAAGTTTTACAACTACTCACCAGTGTTTCTTCCACTTTTTTTCTCCGGGGGGGCGGGGGGGGGGCACTTGATATTTTCGGGGGGGGGGGGGGCGGTCAACGTTTTTCGGGGGGGGGGGGGAGGGCGGACACTAGTAAAAGTGTATGTTTCCTATATAAAATCCATCTCTTTCGGGGGGGGGGGGGGGGGGCGGGCGGCGGTAGATTTTTTTCCAACCCATTTTGGCGCCCCCTAAGGTCGGCGCCCGGGGACATATGTCCCCCACCCCCCCCCCCCCCCCCCCCCCCACCCCCCCTCGCTACTGTTTGCTAATCTCTATAATATATAAAGCAAAGTTGTCGGGTGCCCGACAGGGCACTTCCCGGCGCCGCAGGCGCTTCAAATTTGGCAGGATCTTGCCTTGGGTCGACAGAACACGGGGGCCGGTAGGCCGAAAAGTCTACGATTAGGGGGTAAAAACTGACCTCGACTGACCGGCGCCTTATATGAGCAGCTATAAATCGAAAAAAATGTCCACGTAGGAACCTCTTCATAACTCCCTAGGTCGTAGACCGACTCTCGGGCGAATTAATTAAGCATTCAAATTCTCAATGTTTTCGAAAGCCTAAGCGAAGCTGGGCAGCATGCCTAGTATTATACTAGAAACTACGGCTTTATATACGTTTACTTGTGTTTGCTTTTACAAGAAATGTCATAGTAAACTTTTATGGCATATACTTTGAATTATCTCCCCTGAGTAAGTTTTATAATGGGTGATGGTGACGTACATAGGCGCTTTGGTGTCTCTTTCAAGATTTTTCCAATCCGACCACAATCCCACCCCTCTTTCTTAGCATCGCAAGTATCGAATAGATCAGTGGTTCCCAAACTTTTTTGAGTGGCGACCCCCTTTTAGAAAAAGTAAGTGACATGCGACCCCCATAGAAATAACAAGTCGAAATTAGTAAGGAAATTAATAAGCACTAAAATAAGATTTTCGAGTAGACTTTCAATATGAATTATCCCTGATAATTGTTTTAATACGATGAGTGATATTACAACATTTGCGGTTGAGTTTTTGTGAACGCCAACCTCATGTCATTCTCAACATTTAATTTATTTGTTTGTTTTGTTTTTAATTGGAGAAGTGTTGAAACTCTATCCTCGCAAAGATATGTAGACACACAAGGAACTAAAACTCATAAGGCAATACATTTCACGTTTGAATATGAATGCTGCATACTATACCAAAATTGTGTGAGCAGGTTTCCATTAAATACTTTACGTGACGCGGAATCATTCCACGAATCCAAGAATGTATCTTGTAAGTCTGCTATAACCCGTTATTATTAGACAGATATTTGTTGTATCTTTACTGCACTGGAATCTCCAAGAATGAATTTCACCATCTTCAACATGCAGGGTTTGATGAGATTTTCTCCTATTGTGTGAGAGGTTTTTTTACTTGGCAATTTCTAATACGACTTCATATGATGCTTGCACTAATGCAGTGTTTCCTGGTGAAAACTTCCTGTTCGATTAAGTCTCTGGCGTTTGCAACTAGCTTTATGCCGACGAGAGACACATATTTTTTGGTGTTCCAAATGACTCGTCTCAAAATGACGTTTTAGTTTTGGGGGTTTCATAGACTCATGACTGAGAAAAACTTTGCAAAGTGGGTATTGTTTCTTCTTTATTCAATTTCCAGTGATGTTAGTAAAGCCAAATTTCAGATCTTCTAAATATTTATGGTTTTTTTTTCAATGCAAGGGTTTAGAATACGAGTTCGCGACCCTCAGTTTGGGAACCCATTGAATAGATAAATTGTATCGTTTATGAACTACTTCCTAACCGTACATTCATACATCAGCACAATTTTTCAGACACTAGACAGCACTAGTCAGCAGATATTCATTTACTTGCATAATATTAGGAGCACCTAATTCAGAAAACAGGGAAGGTAAGATTATTTTTATATCATTATTTAGAAATTAATGAGCACGTTTAGAATTAAATCAACATTATTACTAGTCAATTGACAATTACTGTTCATAAACGACGCATGGGGGGGGGGGTGAGGTGTGAGGGTCTGCTTTTTGTAAGTCGTTAAAAAACGAGACGTCATTTGTGGATGCCCCCCCCCCCCCCTAAATCAGAAGGTTATCCGACGCATGACCTGGCCAAATACAGTTGTGCATGTGAAAAACATGTTTCTGTCTTTTGTACATTGCTACATCATTCATTCGATCGCGATGAAAAAGTTGGGAAGCTGTTGATACAGCCCTGCCATCGGCCTTACGTTTGTTTACATATTGAGTGGCGACGCCCCACGGAAATATGTAATTTAGCGCCCCGAGAATGCCGAGATCCTCAGTGGCTATCTTTGCACCTGGGATCCACTTATTGTGTGTACTGCATAGGAGATAGGGTTACTACTTGAATTCACCGCGGCAGTGTCGTCCTGAGCGCATCACATATGAACAGTTTGGCCCCTACAGTCGTTTAAAAGTTCACACACACGGTAAGTCTCTCTACTACATTCATGACTAAATCTAACCAGGGGTTGCACCAATCACCGGTGCATAATGTAACCTGTAGCTCACAAGAGCCCCGTGACTCCACTGACACCTGGGCCGTCGCCGAAGGATTTAGGGGTCATCCATTTGTGACGTCCACAAAAAATTCGGATTTTAGACTCCCTCCCCCCCCCCCGTCCCAGAGGCGTAGCGACCCTTCCCGGCGCCCGGGGACAAACTTTTCGATTTGCACCCCCCCCCTCGAGATTTCGATTTGCACCCCCTCAAACTTTCGATTTGCACCCCCCTCGATTTTTTTATTTGCACCCCCCCCCCTCAAACTTTCGATTTGCACCCCCCTCGAGATTTTGATTTGCACCCCCCCCCCTCAAATTTTCAATTTGCACCCCCTCAACCTTTCAATTTATTTTTCCAACCCATTTTGGCGCCCCCTAAGCTCGCGCCCGGGGACATATGTCCCCCCCCGCCCCCCCCTCGCTACGCTACTGCCCCGTCCACACGTGTTCACCTTTGCCCCCCCCCCCCCCCAATGTGAACGTCCACAAAAAATTAATAGATCTCTCAAAACTTACTACCAATTTACTATTTCAGTAGCATGTATTGTGTGCCTATTTACTTATACACGGCTTTATTATTTCGATAATGTTTATTTAAACGTATCCTGTGGAGAGAAAAATTAGTAGGTTTTTGTTTTAAACGTCAAAGTGTAAATTTAGAAAAAAATTTCAAGGGTTTCCTCCCTTACAGATTAAAAAAAAACGGCATGCGAAGTATTAAACCGTTTTGGGAGGCGGGAGTGTGCTAACACAATATTATTCTCTCACTCTGTACTTGTAAATGTAATCTTGAAACACAGTATCATTTTCTGTACTCTTTGAATGTATTTTAATTTAATGATTAATATTAGAATTTATTACTTTAATAAGTTGTAAGGCCACCCTCAGGTTCATGGACATTGCTTCTTTTACTGTTTACTTAATCGCTCGCTTTCCAAAGTAATGTAATTTTATTTAATTTATAAATGACGCCACACTCCGGAGCAGTGTTTCTTCTAGACTGTTTTCTCCGGGGGGGGGGGGGGGAGGGGGGTCGGACATTGTTAAAATTAAAAGTATATATTTTCAATATAAATTCCATTTCGTTCGGGTGGGGGGGGGGGGAGGATTTCAGAAAGTGTGACGACACACTGCAATGATGTTAGAAACCGAAATAAGGCGTTGCTTCACGTAGTTAATTTTCTTAAAAACTTCAGATGAAAACCAATCGCGGCCTACTCAACGCTGACCATGCTCAATAATGTTTTTTTTTTAAAAGGGGTGTTTTTTTTTTTAAATTACATTTTTGGGAGTTATGGTAGGCTGAGGTGTGACGTCATTTTAGGTGTTGGATCATGTTTTTTTTTAAAATGAAGATTAGTGACGTTCGGGAGGGAGGGAGGTAAAACTCGCTTAATGTCTCGACGGTACTTATGTAATAGATGACTCTAGTGTAGGTATAAATCCAGTGCTTTATTTATATGCTGCAATTTTTGCAATGCTTTTTTTTTAATCACGAGCACTGCTGACTTAATTTCATGTTTTACAAGCAGGATTCGAGTTTTCTGTTTGTTTTAAATTGTAAGCACTTCGATGTTATATTCAACATGTGGACGTCTACATGGGCCCAACCCCCCCCCCCCCCTTCTAGTCCAAACACATCCACAAAAGTCGATTTTTGTCGGACCCCTCTCTCCCCCCCCCCCCCCACCCCTACCGTGTGGACGTCATAAATGGATGGCCCCTTACAGTATGGCTTGAAGTATCTCGTTGGTAGTGTGACAAATCCGCCCGAACAACTAAGATCCAAGAATGAACTGCCGACGTTGTTCACTTTTAATAAATTTCTGTATAACAGGGCACATGTCTAAAAATACGCGATTGGTAACATTTTGATGAAATCCTCATAAATATTGGCGTCAGTTTGGTATGTTGGACGAGATTTAGAGAGTCCGTGCTTCTCGTCTGGAAAACAGAGTTTCTTCCAGGCATCTCTTCGGGGGGGGGGGGGGGGCTTCGCCCCCCCTCCCCCCGAATTTTTTTACCGCCCCCCCCCCCCGAACGAAATGAAATTTATATAATTTATAGAAAAATATATACTTTTAACAGTGTCCGACCCCCCCCCCCGAAGAAAATCTACCGCCCCCCCCCCCGAAAATTTCAAGTGCCCCCCCCCCCCCCGGAGAAAAAAGGCTGGAAGAAACACTGCTGGAAAACTGTATGGCTGATTTAGTTATGTACCAGATGGAAATAAAACATGTACATAAGAAGTAGAGTAAATAAATAAAAAGCGACCCTTGTTTTCCATACACACACACACGCGCACACTCTCACACACACACACACACACACACACACACACACACACACACACACACACACATATATATATATATACATATATATGGCAGTCCGGACAAAACTTTAACAACTGTTTTCTCGATGTCAGTCCTATACATTATTAGAGTTGTTCTTTTACATAAAATGAAATTAATACCTTCGGAATTTTTTTTTTTTTGCTCTGTATTTTTAAACTCGATTGCTAGCCTACACACTCTTTAGAGACTAGACGCGCAGGCTTGTTTATAAACGGCAACTCTTTCAAGAACAAATGTTGTAGCCCGAATGTCCCCGCTCAATAGGTCGCTGTCTCGAGCGCTAGCCAATAAGGCCGTTGTAAATGTTACAAACTGACACATTTCATTTGTTGCTGTCGTTTATTGGTGAATTGAATCGCCGTTATGCCGAGCGAGGCTATACCCTACACGCTTACGAGATAAACCGGCCTGTATTTATAGCCGTTCCCACGGGACAATGGCCCCAAAACTTGTGAACTAACAATTTCCCCCCCCCCCCCCACCATATTCCCCCCCCCCACCCACAGGTCAGCAATTAGGCTATAGGTGTCATGTCAAAGCTACCTTTGAGTTTGAACTGGTCATTTATTACCCGCCCAATGCAATGTTGCCTGTAACTCTACCAAATTCTACCACTGAGCCAGCTATATGGCTCTATGTGGTTGACCACTGAGCCAGCTATATGGCTCTGTGTGGTTGACCACTGAGCCAGCTATATCACTTTATCACTATATGCCGCTGAGTTGACAACCACAAGACCAAAGATAATGGGTTAACTACCCAACAACACTGAGCACATTTGTGGGGATTCACGATCAGAATTTAGGCCACTATACTTGAACAATTAAACAACACACAACATTGACAGCCACTATGTTTCCCAACACACAGACGAGCAGCCACACAGTGCCCTAAACGTATAGCTAGGCCTACCTATACCACAATATATATTGTAGTTACGGTATTGATTGAACAGCCAGTGGTGTACACATCATTATTGATTCCAATCATTCTTTTCTGCACACAGTTGTTTTTAAACGCCCGTTATCATCTTATATGCTTTGTGCAGTGAGGGCTTTATTCAGTGATAGCATTTACATGTTCTTTATGAATAATAGTATAGTATATTAGTATAGACTGCCGTCATCATATGAGGAACACGCACTCAGACACATACCACCACTGCTGCATCACCACAACCACTACACCACCGTCGCTTCAGCAACAGCATCACTACTCTACCACCATCACTACACCAACCACCATCACTACAACAACACCATCACTACACCGCCACCATCACTACACCACCACCATCGCTACACCAACACCATCACTAGTCCACCACCATCACTAGTTCACCACCATCACTACTACACCACAGCCATAATTACACCACCACCATCACTACACCATCACCATCACTAAATCACCACCATTACTACTACACCACAGCCATCACTACTCCACCACCATCGCTACAACAACACAATCACTACACCGCCACCATCACATGTCAACATCACAGGTCACATGTCAACATCACAGTCACATGTCAACATCACAGGTCACAAGTCACATGTCAACATCACAGGTCACAAAACACATGTCAACATCCCGAGTCAATATTTAATTTGCCCCTTCCCCCTTCCCTACGTAATAATCTGAAATCCCCGCTCTGAAAGCTCAAATGTAAAGCATCTCTCCATAGTGGTGTAGCTGATCAGTACCGAGGGTAAGGTCTACATGCTCGTGGGTGGGTGATCACTTACACTGTAGACTCTAGGCCCTTACCTTTGTCAAAAATGTATAGATGGTAACATAACAATCTCTTGACGTGGGGTTACGTGAGCTTGAATTAAATTTTTTTTTTTGATTCAACTGTGAACATTACGTTTGTGTTATTTTTAAACTATGCGGTCAACACATTTGATTGTTAAATGCAAAACCCAGGCTAGGCCTTAAGCCGTCTTTCAGTCAACAATGTTTATTTTTAACATCAGCTTTTCAAAACAACCTTTCATCTGTCATCTCACAGTTCAGTTATTTAACCTATCTGTTTTACAGCTAATATTTCAGCTTATATTACATGTTTTATGGGCTAGCTGATTGTTATTCTCGGCGTCATTAGTTAAATTATATGACATGTAACAAAAGGGCTTATATTATTTTCAGTACAGATATTTTTGAATATCCCCACTCCCTCAGAGTTTCTTTCGGGCAACTTTTCTGGGGGAGGGGACAAGTCTCCATCTAGTTAGGGCCTTCGGCGTTGTTTGAACTAGCCTATCACTAGCATTCTATCTTTACACTGATTGTTTTACGTATGCCTCTAGTTAGGGCCTTCGGCGTTGTTTGAACTAGCCTATCACTAGCATTCTATCTTTACACTGATTGTTTTACGTATGCCTCTAGTTAGGGCCTTCGGCGTTGTTTGAACTAGCCTATCACTAGCATTCTATCTTTACACTGATTGTTTTACGT
Source organism: Physella acuta (assembly GCF_028476545.2). NCBI lineage: Eukaryota > Metazoa > Mollusca > Gastropoda > Physidae > Physella > Physella acuta. The sequence goes on along the minus strand of NW_026731776.1, from coordinate 5,131 downwards.
ATGCCTCTAGTTAGGGCCTTCGGCGTTGTTTGAACTAGCCTATCACTAGCATTCTATCTTTACACTGATTGTTTTACGTATGCCTCTAGTTAGGGCCTTCAGCGTTGTTTGAACTAGCCTATCACTAGCATTCTATCTTTACACTGATTGTTTTACGTATGCCTCTAGTTAGGGCCTTCAGCGTTGTTTGAAATAGCCTACCACTAGCATTCTATCTTTACACTGATTGTTTTACGTATGCCTCTAGTTAGGGCCTTCAGCGTTGTTTGAAATAGCCTACCACTAGCATTCTATCTTTACACTGATTGTTTTACGTATGCCTCTAGTTAGGGCCTTCAGCGTTGTTTGAAATAGCCTACCACTAGCATTCTATCTTTACACTGATTGTTTTACGTATGCCTCTAGTTAGGGCCTTCAGCGTTGTTTGAAATAGCCTACCACTAGCATTCTATCTTTACACTGATTGTTTTACGTATGCCTCTAGTTAGGGCCTTCAGCGTTGTTTGAAACAGCCTACCACTAGCATTCTATCTTTACACTGATTGTTTTACGTATGCCTCTAGTTAGGGCCTTCAGCGTTGTTTGAACTAGCCTACCACTAGCATTCTATCTTTACACTGATTGTTTTACGTATGCCTCTAGTTAGGGCCTTCAGCGTTGTTTGAAATAGCCTACCACTAGCATTCTATCTTTACACTGATTGTTTACGTATGCCTCTAGTTATGTCCTACAGCGTTGTATGAACTAGCCTACCACTTCCGGTCGGATCTGAATGTTTTGTTAATGGCGTCTGCATCCACCCACCTCACCCCCTTGCAACGGCACTTAATAATTGCCCCACCACCACCTCCCTCTCTCCCCCACCCCGCCACTAGGTATGTAACAGATCCCCGGCCCTGAAACATTCGATGTAAAGCCCCCCCCCCCCCCCCCCTAACCTGCCCTAAAGATTCTGACACATGGGTTGTTTACGGCCGCTGCCACTAGGCCCGGTCATCCAACTGCTGGCCAGACTTCTCTTGTGTCCGCAGTGTGGCCAGGTATTGCATAAAACAACGCTTTCTAGCATCCCCCATTGCCGGGAGGGGGGGGGGGTAGGAGAGGGGGTGAAGCACTGAGGAATCATTTGATGCGCCTATAGCTGGCTGGTAGGGCCATTTGACCGAGGCTACAGCAGTTCTGTGTTAACAAAATATTGAGGAGTTTTTTTTTTTTTCTATGATCGGCTTTTAGGCTGTGTGATCTATTTCATTCATAGACTAAAGACGTTAATTGTGCCTACGGTTGTGTTAGAATCTACCCGTCTACACTGTCACTGTGACTAGAGGTAGGCCTGTTGATTTTAGCATGTACATTCATAACATGATATGAGTATGTGTGAGAGAAATCAAAGCAATTATAAGCTTAATGTACGTGTGTGTTGCTTGGTTAAGAGAGTGTGCATGTATCACGTGTATGTGTGCGTGTATCACGTGTATATGTGCGTGTATCACGTGTATATATTATATATTATATGCGTGAGCAAGGGTAGTCTTGTGTTAGGATGGTGTTGTGATTGTTGTGTGATTGTGTTGAGATTGTTTTGATTGTATAGGGATAGTACTGTGCTTCTATTTATAAGGATCATGTTGTGATTGGTGTGTGATTATTTAGAGATCGTGTTGTGATTCTGTACAAATTGTGCAGTAATGATTTAGGGATTGTGTTTCTATTGTGTGTGGATTGTATTGTTGTGATTGTATTCTGTAAGGATCATGTTATATTTATGCTGTGATTGCGTATCAACACAATCAGCTGAATTATAAACATTTCCTAAGCAAGACGAAGCCCTTACAATACAATAGCTAGGAATGTTATGGTAGATTAATCCACTTGTGGTGTGTATGTGGTAGAATAAACCACTTGCCGGGTGTATTGTGGTAGAATAAACCACTTGCCGGGTGTATTATGGTAGAATAAACCACCTACCGAGTATATGTTACAATGCCGGATGGCCCACGTCATGCAACTAGTTGTTCAAGCAACACGATATGCCACGGTGGTTAACGGGGAGTTAAAAAAAATTACAAAAAAACAACAACAACCAACAACGTGATGTCATTTAATGATTTATCGATGAATCTTAGCCAAATCTGTATACTTCTAAGTGGAAATCGTATAGTTCTAAGCTAAAATCGTATAGTTTTCAGTTGAAATCTAAAGCTCTTAGCTGAAATTATATAGTTATTTAGATCTTGCTGAAATATAGATAGTATCTAAAATTGTACTTAGTTGAAGATGTATTAGGGCCTAGCTGAAGTTGTGTGGGTTTTTTAATGTGAAATTGCTGTTAGAGATCTAACACAAATCGTATATTAGATCTAGATCTAGCTGAGATAGTATATTTATTCGATCTAGCTGAAGTCGTATATTTATTCGAAGTGTATAACTGAGCTCATTTCAACATAGGAGTCAACGTAGACAGGAGTAGGAGGGGGACGACCTTTACTACTACAAGGCACAAAAAAACGGTCGCCTCAACAGGTCGTAATTCATTAGGTAATTTGATGATTTCTACCACGTCGTAAATTTGAATTTTAGCCCACACCTCCCCCCCCCCCCCACGTTTTCAGCTGCCCATAATCCTCGCTGGTTTAATTTAATTTCTTAACCACATAGTGTATGGTCTGTTAAAGTCTAGTTATCTAGCTCGTTATGATCTGTTATAGTTTAGTTATCTAACTTGTTATGATCTGTTATAGTCTAGTTATCTAACTTGTGTATGATCTGTTATAGTCTAGTTATCTAACTTGTTATGATCTGCTATAGTCTAGTTATCTAGTTCGCTATGATCTGTTATAGTGTAGTTTTCTAACTTGTGTATGATCTGTTATAGTCTAGTTATCTAACTTGTGTATGATCTGTTATATCTGTTATAGTCTAGTTATATAAATTGTGTATGATCTGTTATAGTCTAGTTATCTTACTTGTGTTTTATCTGTTACAGTCTAGTTATCTAGCTCGTTATGATATGTTATAGTTATAGTCTAGTTATTTTACTTGAGTTTTAGTCTAGTTATAGTCTATGTTTGATCTGTGATAGGCCTAGTCTAGTTATCTAACTTGAGTTTGATCTGTTATAGTCTAGTTATCTAGCTCATTATGATATGTTATAGTTATAGTCTAGTTATTTTACTTGAGTTAAAGTCTAGTTATAGTCTAGTTATCTAACTTGTTATGATCTGTTATAGTCTAGTTATCTAACTTGTTATGATCTGTTATAGTCTAGTTATCTAACTTGAGTTTGATCTGTTATAGTCTAGTTATCTAACTCTATCTGTTATAGTCTAGTTATCTAACGCTATCTGTTATAGTCTAGTTATCTAACTCGTGTTTGATCTGTTAGTCTTATTATAAATGTATATGATCTATATATTTATATAGCTGTTATTCATCATACCTGTGCTTAATCAGCATAATTATCACGAGTCTGCAAAATTGATTTAATTGGTGAATACATTTTTAATCGCTAACCATTAAATGAGCTGATAGTAAGGTTTAGTGATATTCTTGTGTGTGTGTGTGTTTGTATGTGTGTGTGTTGATCATTTAGATCTAACGTTATTCTTGTAAGTGACTTACAAACATAGGGGTTAGTGTACATGGGATCCTAAACGCTAAAGTTAAACTATCCTTTAGTCAATGTTAGAAAATAAACATTTTAATTTTAGTCGGCTAAATAAAATTACGAAATGTCTGCTTTTAGGCCTAAATACATTGAAGATTATAAAAAATTAACAAACAATTTTGCTTTTTTTTTATTATAGTAAAATAGCTATGATTTAGTAAGTTTGTTCTAATTTTTTTCGGTGCACTTTTTAATATTTTCTGCCTTTTTTTATACTTTTTGTCCCAAATCGATCGACCTCCCTAAACTTATACAGTCAAGCATTGTTTAGGCTAACTTAACCACCCACGATATCTCCTGTATCTCTAGGCTTACATCATTGACTGTCATCTAGCATATAGCATCGGGAGCCGTAAACAATCTGTCACACAAAGCAACAGGAGCCATAAACAATCTGTCACACAAGCAATAGGAGCCCTAAACAATCGGTCACACCAGCAACAGGAGCCCTAAACAATCTGTCACACCAGCAACAGGAGCCCTAAACAATCTGTTACACCAGCAACAGGAGCCCTAGACAATCTGTCACACCAGCAACAGGAGCCCTAAACAGTCTGTTATACAACCACCTGCATGAGCCCTAATCAATCTGTCACACAACCACCAGCAGGAGCCCTAGACAATCTGTCACACAAGCAACAGGAGCCCTAGACAATCTGTCACACAAGCAAGAGGAGCGCTAGACAATCTGTCACACCAGCTAGAGGAGCCCTAGACAATCTGTCACACCAGCAACAGGAGCCCTAAACAGTCTGTTATACAACCACCTGCATGAGCCCTAATCAATCTGTCACACAACCACCAGCAGGAGCCCTAGACAATCTGTCACACAAGCAACAGGAGCCCTAGACAATCTGTCACACAAGCAAGAGGAGCGCTAGACAATCTGTCACACCAGCTAGAGGAGCCCTAGACAATCTGTCACACAAGCAACAGGAGCCCTAAACAGTCTGTTATACAACCACCTGCATGAGCCCTAAACAATCTGTCACACAACCACCAGCAGGAGACCCTAGACAATCTGTCACACAAGCAACAGGAGCCCTAGACAATCTGTCACACAAGCAAGAGGAGCGCTAGACAATCTGTCACACCAGCTAGAGGAGCCCTAGACAATCTGTCACACCAGCAACAGGAGCCCTAAACAGTCTGTTATACAACCACCTGCATGAGCCCTAATCAATCTGTCACACAACACCAGCCAGGAGCCCTAGACAATCTGTCACACAAGCAACAGGAGCCCTAGACAATCTGTCACACAAGCAAGAGGAGCGCTAGACAATCTGTCACACCAGCTAGAGGAGCCCTAATCAATCTGTCACACAACCACCAACAGGAGCCCTAGACAATCTGTTACACAACCACCTGTAGGAGCCTGATTATCTTCACTATCCAACATCCCGCTTGAACCTTCTATAAAGGTAAGGAGAAAACATTTTAATGAAACTCAGTTGAAGACTTTCA